>NW_022589707.1:81360796-81784967 GCF_004348235.1 Phoca vitulina
TAGAGCTGGAAGTCTGGAATTGTGATGCCGCCAGCTTTGCTTTTCTTTTTCAACATTCCTCTGGCTATGCGGGGTCTTTTCTGGTTCCATACAAATTTTAGGATTATTTGTTCCATTTCTTTGAAGAAAGTGGATGGTATTTTGATGGGGATTGCATTGAATGTGTAGATTGCTCTAGGTAGGATTGACATCTTCACAATATTTGTTCTTCCAATCCATGAGCATGGAACGTTTTTCCATTTCTTTGTGTCTTCCTCAATTTCTTTCATGAGTATTTTATAGTTTTCTGAGTACAGATCCTTTGCCTCTTTGGTTAGATTTATTCCTAGGTATCTTATGGTTTTGGGTGCAATTGTAAATGGGATCGACTCCTTAATTTCTCTTTCTTCTGACTTGTTGTTGGTGTATAGGAATGCCACTGACTTCTGTGCATTGATTTTATATCCTGCCACTTGACTGAATTCCTGTATGAGTTCTAGCAGTTTTGGGGTGGAGTCTTTGGGATTTTCCACATAAAGTATCATATCATCTGCAAAGAGTGAGAGTTTGACTTCTTCTTTGCCAATTTGGATGCCTTTGATTTCTTTTTGTTGTCTGATTGCTGTGGCTAGGACTTCCAATACTATGTTGAATAGCAGTGGTGATAGTGGACATCCCTGCCGCGTTCCTGACCTTAGGGGGAAAGCTCTCAGTTTTTCCCCATTGAGAATGATATTCGCTGTAGGTTTTTCATAGATGGCTTTTATGATATTGAGGTATGTACCCTCTATGCCTATACTCTGAAGAGTTTTGATCAAGAAAGGATGCTGTACTTTGTCAAATGCTTTTTCTGCATCTATTGAGAGGATCATGTGATTCTTGTTTTTTCTTTTGTTAATGTATTGTATCACGTTGATTGATTTGCGGATGTTGAACCAACCTTGCAGCCCAGGGATAAATCCGACTTGGTCGTGGTGAATAATCCTTTTAATGTACTGTTGGATCCTATTGGCTAGTATTTTGGTGAGAATTTTTGCATCCATGTTCATCAGGGATATTGGTCTGTAATTCTCCTTTTTGATGGGGTCTTTGTCTGGTTTTGGAATCAAGGTAATGCTGGCCTCATAAAATGAGTTTGGAAGTTTTCCTTCCATTTCTATTTTTTGGAACAGTTTCAGAAGGATAGGTATTAATTCTTCTTGAAATGTTTGGTAGAATTCCCCTGGGAAGCCATCTGGCCCTGGGCTTTTGTGTTTTGGGAGATTTTTGATGACTGCTTCTATTTCCTTAGTGGTTATAGGTCTGTTCAGGTGTTCTATTTCTTCCTGGTTCAGTTTTGGTAGTTGATACATCTCTAGGAATGCATCCATTACTTCCAGGTTATCTAATTTGTTGGCATAGAGTTGCTCATAATATGTTCTTATAATTGTTTGTATTTCTTTGGTGTTGGTTGTGATGTCTCCTCTTTCATTCATGATTTTGTTGATTTGGGTCATTTCTCTTTTCTTTTTGATAAGTCTGGCCAGGGGCTTATCAATCTTGTTAATTCTTTCAAAGAACCAGCTCCTAGTTTCGTTGATCTGTTCTACTGTTCTTTTGGTTTCTATTTCATTGATTTCTGCTCTGATCTTTATTATTTCTCTTCTCCTGCTGGGTTTAGGCTTTATTTGCTGTTCTTTCTCCAGCTCCTTTAGGTGTAGGGTTAGGTTGTGTACTTGAGACCTTTCTTGTTTCTTGAGAAAGGCTTGTATTGCTATATACTTTCCTCTTAGGACTGCCTTTGCTGTATCCCAAAGATTTTGAATAGTTGTGTTTTCATTTTCATTGGTTTCCATGAATTTTTTTAATTCTTCTTTAATTTCCTGGTTGACCCATTCATTTTTCAGTAGGATGCTCTTTAGCCTCCATGTATTTGAGTTCTTTCTGACTTTCCTCTTGTGATTGAGTTCTAGTTTCAAAGCATTGTGGTCTGAAAATAGGCAGGGGATGATCCCAATCTTCTGGTACCGGTTGAGACCTGATTTATGACCTAGGATGTGATCTATTCTGGAGAATGTTCCATGGGCACTAGAGAAGAATGTGTATTCCGTTGCTTTGGGATGGAATGTTCTGAATATGTCTGTGAAGTCCATTTGGTCCAGTGTGTCATTTAAAGTCTTTATTTCCTTGTTGATCTTTTGCTTAGACGATCTGTCCATTTCAGTGAGGGGGGTGTTAAAGTCCCCCACTATTATTGTATTGTTGTCGATGTGTTTCTTTGCTTTTGTTATTAATTGCCTTATATAATTGGCTGCTCCCATGTTAGGGGCATAGATATTTACAATTGTTAGATCTTCTTGTTGGATAGACCCTTTAAGTATGATATAGTGTCCTTCCTCATCTCTTATTACAGTCTTTGGTTTAAAATCTAATTTGTCTGATATAAGGATTGCCACCCCAGCTTTCTTTTGGTGTCCATTAGCATGGTAAATGGTTTTCCACCCCCTCACTTTCAATCTGGGGGTGTCTTTGGGTCTAAAATGAGTCTCTTGCAGACAGCATATCGATGGGTCTTGTTTTTTAATCCAATCTGATAGCCTGTGTCTTTTGATTGGGGCATTTAGCCCATTTACATTCAGGGTAACTATTGAAAGATAGGAGTTCAGTGCCATTGTATTGCCTGTAAAGTGACTGTTACTGTATATTGTTTGTGTTCCTTTCTGGTCTATGTTGCTTTTAGGCTCTCTCTTTGCTTAGAGGACCCCTTTCAATATTTGTTGTAGGGCTGGTTTCGTGTTTGCAAATTCCTTTAGTTTTTGTTTGTCCTGGAAGCTTTTTATCTCTCCTTCAATTTTCAATGACAGCCTAGCTGGATATAGTATTCTTGGCTGCATATTTTTCTCATTTAGTGCTCTGAATATGTCCTGCCAGTCCTTTCTGGCCTGCCAGGTCTCTGTGGATAAGTCTGTTGCCAATCTAATGTTTCTACCATTGTAGGTTACATATCTCTTCTCCCGAGCTGCTTTCAGGATTTTCTCTTTGTCTCTGAGACTCGTAAGTTTTACTATTAGATGTCGGGGTGTTGACCTATTTTTATTGATTTTGAGAGGGGTTCTCTGTGCTTCCTGGATTTTGATGCCTGTTTCCTTCCCCAAATTAGGGAAGTTCTCTGCTATAATTTGCTCCATTATACCTTCTGCACCTCTCTCTCTTTCTTCTTCTTCTGGGATCCCAATTATTCTAATGTTGTTTCGTCTTATGGTATCGTTTATCTCTCGAATTCTGCCCTCGTGATCCAGTAGTTGTTTATCTCTCTTTTTCTCAGCTTCTTTATTTTCCATCATTTGGTCTTCTATCTCACTGATTCTTTCTTCTGCCTCATTTATCCTAGCAGTTAGCGCCCCCATATTTGATTGCACCTCATTAATAGCCTTTTTGATTTCTACTTGGTTCGATTTTAGTTCTTTTACTTCTCCAGAAAGGGTTTCTCTAATAACTTCCATGTTTTTTTCAAGCCCAGCTAGTATCTTTAAAGTGATGATTCTGAACTCTAGATCTGACATCGTACTAATGTCCGTATTGAGTAGGTCCCTGGCAGTCGGTACTACCTCTTGTTCTTTTTGTTGAGGTGATTTTTTCCGTCTTGTCATTTTGTGCAGAGGAGAATAGATTAATGAGAGAACAAAATGCTAGCAGGGTAACAACGTCCCCAGAAAATATACTCTAAACAAATCAGAAAAGACCTGAAGCAGTGGGAAAAGAAAGGGAAAGAGAGAAAAAAGAAAAGGAAAGAAAAAAAGAAAAAAGATAAAGATAAAGATAAAAACAAACAAAAGCAGAACAAAACAAAACAAAACAAAAACAGAATGTGATCAAATATGATCAGGCTGGATTATAGATCAGTGCCACACACTAGATTTTGGGTGTATTTTGGTCTGTTAAAAGAAAGTCCCTCCCAAAATTTTAAAGAAAGAAAAACTTATATATGTACAAAAATAAGGGTTGATATGATGAAGGGATGGAATATGACTGTAAAGATGGAAATTATAAAAAATTTTAAAAAAGGATTTGATAAGTTGTTTGAAAAAAGAAAGAAGAGGATTAAAAAAAAAAAAAGAAAGAAAGAAAAAAGGGAGAGAATGTGATCAGGAAGGGGAGTAGAAAAAAACCATACACTAGAGATTTAGAGTATATTTTGATCTGTTAGAAGAAACTATCTCAAGATTTTAAAGAGAGAACAACTTATATATATATGCCAAAAATACGGGTAACTACTATGAAGGGATAGAATATGACTTTAAAAATGAAAAATAAAAATGTTTTTTTTTAAAAAAGGGATTGATAAGATGTTGGTTGAAAAAGGGAAAAAGAAAAATTCAAAAAAAAAAGAAAAAAGGAAAAAAGAAAAAAAGACAGTTAAAAAAAATAATTAACTTTGAAAGACTAAAGAATCATGGTAAAAAAGCCATGAATTCTATGTGCAGTATTCCCCTAGCGCTGGAGTTCTGCCATTCTCATTGATCGGTAAACTTGGTCTTGGCTGGCTGTTCTCGCTGATCTTCTGGGGGAGGGGCCTGTTGCCGTGGTTCCCAAATGTCTCTGCCGGAGGCAAAATTGCCCCACCCTTGCCGGTCCGGGCTAAGTAATCTGCTCGGGTTTGCTCTCCGGAGCTTTTGTTCCCTGCAAGCTTTCCGTACAGCTTTGGAGGCGGAGAGTGAAAATGGCGGCCTCCCAGTCTCCGCCCCGGCGGAGCCGAGAACTTGGGGTCCCGCTCCTCAGCGAGCCCCCAGAGAAAAGCCGTCAGTCACTCCCGTCTCCCCGGTCTCCGGCCGCACTCCGCGCTCACCCGGCCTGTGACCGCGCCTTTCTATCTGGCACCCGACCCCGGGTGGAGTCTCCAAACCCAGCAGATCCCCGCGGTGCGCTCCCACACCTCTCCTCCCGGGGGAAGAAGGTGAGTCTCCCCGGATCTGCCGCTTGTTGGGTCCCTGCTGGAAGAGCAGTGGCCCGACTGTGCCGCGGATCACGGTTTATGACAACCCCGAGCTGAGAGCCCGCGCCTGGGCTCCGTCTCTGCAGCCGGCTTCCCTGCTCCGATCCCTGGGAGCTCTGCCGCACTCAGGCACCCCCGGTCTTTCTGTGACCCCGAGGGCCCTGAGACCACACTGTCCCGCGAGGGTTCCACCCCCCACTTCGCCACCAGAGTGACGTCCCTCAGCGGAGCAGACTTCTAAAAGTTCCGACTTTGTGTTCCGCTGCTCTATCACTTGCCAGAAGCGGCCGACGGAGGCCCCTCCCCCGCCGTCTATCCTCCCGAATATCGCCTCGGATTCACTTCTCCGCACGTCCTACCTTCCAGAAAGTGGTCGCTTTTCTGTTCAGAGAGTTGTTGCTCTTCTTTTCTTTGATCTCCTGTTGAGTTTGTAGGTGTTCAGAATGGTTTGATCCCTATCCA
The DNA here is from genome assembly GCF_004348235.1 of Phoca vitulina. Taxonomy (NCBI): domain Eukaryota; kingdom Metazoa; phylum Chordata; class Mammalia; order Carnivora; family Phocidae; genus Phoca; species Phoca vitulina. The sequence continues at coordinate 81,366,210 of NW_022589707.1, forward strand.
GCTGAATTCCTGAGAGGAGACGAAATCCAGGTCTCCTACTCCTCCGCCATCTTGCTCCCCTCTTGTGCTCTTTTGTGACAGAAAGCAAGCAGCCCCTGGTGCAGGAGGTGGAGTTAAAAATTGGTTTGGAGGGCAATGTTCTAGGTCAGCTGGAGTTGGCAGTCTCCTGCCCAGGGAGAGTGAGTTCTGGGATCGGTGCTGATGGACCTCTGAGCTGTGGGTTGTATCATCTCTCTGAAGCATTGAATAACATACAGTTCTTGGTTGCACTCAGCCCTCCTGAGGCACAAAATGGCAAATGGGATGGAGATGCACTTTTTATCTCCGAAGAAGGTAGAGAAGATGGCTGCCTACAGCTATGATGTAAGAGATGTAAGAGAAGCCCCAATAATGCCCAAGATTGGCCAATCTCCATGTTGACCTGTTTTTGGTTGTTAGTCAACAATGTCCCCTAAATACAAGGGGTTTATAAAAACTTTAACAATAAATTTTAGTCAAAGAGACTATGGTCAAAGAGATCAAAGTTCCTTATTTTATTTCTCTAGAAACCAAGACTATGTTTCATTCCGTGAGCACAGCCAATTACCCTGGGGAAGTGAGTCCTTCATGGTAAATAGTCAACCTGCCAAGATCTGTGAAAAGTCTGATATTATACTCTACTTGCAAACTAACAAATTAGCTATTACTATTTCATGGATGCTGGAAGAAGGGAAAGTCTTCTAGGTCAGAAACAAAGGACTCTATCACTCAGAGCATAGAAGGCAGCATGAACTTTGGGTTCATGTCAGTTTCCCTGCTCCCCACTCCCACAGAGCAGTCTAAGTGGATGCTGTACGCACAGATTCACATTACATCTTAGAATTCCACGTTTAAGGAACCCCAATCTTTTATAATGAGCTGCAATCAACCCTGTGTAATTTTTGCCTCCAAAGAAAAATTTTCTTTATTATATCGATCAGTAAACAAATCTGCCCTCTGCTCCATAGGGAGACACTATCTTATTCTTCTAATGCTGTTCACTATACAAACATCCTTGAAAAGATAATCCACAAAATGTCATACACCTAAAATTAACACAATGTAATATATCAACTATACCTCAATTAAAAAAAAAAAAAAAAACAGAAAGAAATGAAAAAAGAGACATAAGTACAAATCCCATGGGGTGAAAAAAAAAAATCCAGAACAAAGACCAACAGTGCCTCTACATGCAAAATGTGCAGAAATATTAGAGACCTGTCTTAGTTCAGGCTGCTATAACAAAAATAGCACATGCTGGTTGGCTTCAACAACAAACATTTATTTCTCAGTTCTGGAGGCTGGGAAGTTTAAGGTCAAGGTGCCAGCAGATTCAGTGTCTGGTAAAGGCCCACTTCCTGGTCCACCAATGGTCACCTTTTTACCGTTTTTTCACCTGGCAGAAGGGGTGAGGGAGATCTTGGGGGTCTCTTGTATAAGGACACAATTACATTCATAATGGCTCCATCCTCATGACCTAATTGCCTCCTAAAAGCCCACCTCCAAATATCATTACGTTGGGGATAAGGTTTAAGCATATGATGTGGCACAAGCTTTCAGTCGGCAGCAAGACCTATGAAGAATTGTGCCCCCCACCACAACTCTATGAATCAAGCTCTCAGAAAAACCACAATCTATAGACTCACCGCTGATATCTTATCTCACACTGAGGGGTATTAGGAAAGAGTGTTTTCTCCCTCTTCATAAGAGAGTTTCAAAAGAGAACCATAGCTTGATCTGGAAGGAAATAAGGAACATGATGGCAGCAGTGTACTGTTCTCCTTTTGCTATTCTCCATCTCAGGGCCTTGCACCATTACAAGCCCAGCTCTTAACCACATGCAATCACTTGAGCCACAAAGAGTGTGAGAATAAAAATATTAGCATTATTTCCATGGTATTGGATTCACATGGTTATTATAGAAATAACCAACCTCAGCATACTACAATATTTATTTTGCTCTTGAATGTCGTAACAGCCTTGGGGCGGGGGCAGAAATTATCTTTATTTGAGAAGAGTTTAAAATGAAAGTACCTGTTCTATATCTTTGCTGGAAAATAACGGGAAATGAATTTGCTGAAACCAGATGGAAGGGAAGAAGGAATCAATTAGAAACAGAAATCTAAAAACAAAGAGAGAACCACAGTATGGTAATCATACTAAGGAAATGGGTATCAGGGATCCATACCAAAAAAATGTTTCCTAAAATTTAAGGTTCCGTATGTCATCAGCTAATTCTACTTTTTTTTTTTAAAGATTTTATTTATTTATTTGAGATAGAGAGAGAATGCAGGACCAGGGGGGAGGGGCAGAGGGAGAGGGAGAAGTAGACTTCCCGCTGAACAGGGAACTCCATGTGGGGCTCTATCCCAGGACCCTAAGATCATGACCTGAGCCAAAGGCAGACTGCTAACCGACTGAGCCACCCAGGCACCCCAGCTAGTTCTACTTTTGACTGAAGACATATGATTCTGACCAATTATCTTTAATTTTTTGCAATATGAATTATTATTTGCCTTTGTGATGAAATGGAAATAATAATTGAACTGGGAAGTCAGGGGACAGTATTGGATGTCTTCTCAGAATGACTTTGGGTCTTAGTCTCCCCATCAGTAAAATGAAAGGCTACACGACCTGTATCAAGCTCTCCCGCTCTCAAATGCCAGTGCACCCGTCAGAGAAGGGAATTTAATTCATTTTAATATAGCCCCATCATTAACTGCTGCATAATCATACACCTAAATGAACCATGCATGCCTGAAAATTATCATGAAGGAAATCACCGCCTAAGGTGGTAAAATCCAGATAAGGTGAACAAATTCACATGAATTCTTAAGAGCGTATCTACTTCACCATCCCATTTAATGCTGTATGTGCATTCTTTTTCCGTCAATATAACTTTAGAGGACTCTCCACACTACCCCCAGAACAATAGTCGTCCCTTTAGAATGAAATGATTGAGAAAACACATAACACAAAACAACCAGTCTGAATTCCATAATGCTTTTAAAATTAAAACCTATTTTACTTATTACATATATTTGAAAAATAGTAAATAATTCACATTATTAAAGTGAATACAGTACTTTGGGTGTATATGATCTCATAGACTCACTGCAGTAACCAGTGTGTTTTTCCTCTCACCAACCCCACCCCTAATGGTCTTCAGCTCATATGCCGAGACCTACTCCTCTACAACATGCCACCATGGACTAATTTTAGAGATAAAGGGACTTCAATGAACACTTTTATTTTATAGACTATTAGAAATGGAGTATCAGAAAATTATCAGTAGCAAAACTAAAGCTAGATGTCAGGTGTCTTGATTCTTTATTTCATTTCTATTCTGAGATATGACCAGTCATCCTTTTGAAGCAGGTGCTATTGGTGCCCTACCCAGATCCCATTTACCTGGCCAATACTTTGGTCCTTCAACTGCTATATTGGCTGCAACCAGCTCACAGAGGAACCTCTCACCTGAGAACTGCCTCCAACAGAGCTGCCTTATCTGGAAATCTTTTGAAGGTTATGCCTCACCACCTCACACACACACACACCCATGGGCATCATACAGGCAACAGTGGACTGATGTAGGGGCACAAAAGACCCACCTCCCTTGTCTCAAGGCAGGACAACTCTATGATACCACTCATGCTCCAGAACTCCATAGGGGCAGGCTGAGATTAGACTTTAGCTGAACCTTCATCTTTGCCCGCTACTTCCCCTGCTTCCCTTCCCTACAAGTTTCTTCTGAGAGTACTCTGTCAATGAATCACTCGCATAAAAATCCCCATTTCAGGCTCTGCTCTAGAGAACATGACCTAAGACACTCTTCTTCAACTTTTCCAGAAATAGAGCTGACAACCCTGCAAAGCATGCCATTCTGTTTTTGGACAGCTCTGATCAGTAGAAGGTTGTATTATTATTATTATTATTATTATTATTATTATATTATGATCACATCTGCCTCTATAATTTTCACCCATGAATCTATGTAGAATGAATCTCATTCCTTTTCCACATGACAACCCCTCATATTTGAGAGGGGGAAAAAAACCTATGTCCTACTTAAATCTTGTTTTCTAGGCTGTGAGGAAAAAAGAAAGTCTTTTGTTGTTTTTTTAAATCACAGAATTTTGATTTTAACTCAGTGTAATGTCTGTCTGACAACAAAATTGCATGAAAATGGAAAATCTACCAGAAGAAAATTTGAAGAAGCCTATGTTCAAATCCACTGGTTGCAGGGGTGGGGGGCTGGGGTTAGAAGGAGCATGGAGCAACCAACTCAGTACAGGAATGAGGAGAAAATCAAATCTCAGAAAAAAACAAATCAGGCATAAACTACTTAAAACCAGACACAGTGGAAGGCTGCAAAGATCCCATGGAAGAGAAACCTTCTGAAGAGGGCATCTCATAGAAGTAGGTCAGGAAGAAACCCTAGAACTCAAATGTCTATATGTCCATGCACACAGCACATATATAAGATTTTTAGATAAGGAAAGGTAAATACTGTCTCAGAATCATCAAGATTTGTTGATGAGATGCATGCCTAGAATACCACAATAAAATAGCATAGTATGCCTTGTTCAAACAGAATGTTTCATTGAAAAGATAGGATAGGAAAACTGTGTCAAGAATGTATGTAGTCCTCCTCTCCCATCCTTTCAATCAATCATTCCCTTTTGAACAAGACAGACTATACTCTTATTGTCGTATTCTAGACATGCATCTCCAAAAAAAAAAGAACGCATACATTCCTATGAAAAAATATATTTGAAGCTTTTGCTTGAACTGGGAAGAAATATCACTAGGTGACTTTTCAGAGTTTTCTGAATCTAAGATTGAATAAAGTAAATGTCTTAAAGGTTAAATGGTGTGAAAAGGGATTCCTGAGAATCACTGACTCTTAAAGCTACAGGAAAACTTGAAGCCATCAGCATTCCAAGTTAAAGAAGTTGTAGTCTAAAGCCTAATTCGCCTATTTTAATTCTATTAGAAACATAAGAAACCCTTGGAGCACTTCCCTTCTTTTGTTTCATCTTTTCGTAGAGTGTTTCTTGGCGGTAGAGTAGGCATCAATATCCCTGTTTTATTGACCGGAAAATGGAAGGGATTCCCCAGCTAATGCATGGCCAGGTGGGATGGAAAGTCAGTTCCTGCAGGCATCTGATAATCTTCCTATAGCATCACCGTTTTCCCAGCTACCTGTTATCTCAGGAGATCTTGCCAAGATTTTCTAAAATCAAACAAAAAAATTAATTTTTATTCTCTTTAAAACACACATGTATATATACGTATATGATATGTATAAGAAACACATTCATGAAAAAAACCGATAGGGAGTTACAACTCCAGAAAGACTGGAAGTCAATATTTATTTAAGGCTTTCAGTCATTCAATACCACTTTGTCAGACATTTTGTCACATGACTTAGATCTCCATCCACATGGTTCCATGGAAATTCATGAGAAGCTGGTAAATAAGAGCCATGTTTAAATGCGATTTTGCAAAGGCAGTCCTGGAAAGCCAGGCCAGCACCAAAATTCCAGGTCTGCCCTTGCAGAAGAAGCTCTGTACTGGAAATCCAGGATCATATTCTAGCCTGGTGCCATGTGACCTTGGGCGGATCAAGTAAACACTCTGCACCTCAACTTCTTGGTTTCTAAAATTGATAAAGGGCTTCAACCATACTGACCCTAACAGTTCTTCCAACTTGCAACATCTCTAAGTCCTTGCCTATCAAGAACCTTGATTCACTTGTGATGGCCCTCCCTTCCGCCACAGCCCATGGCCTGTATAGCTTCTAATCCTCTTGATTTGTCATGTTTTATAGCCAGCTCACGTTGGCAGGAAGCTCACATGTATGTCTAGCCTGATATCAGCAAAGTTTTCATCTAATAAACTTAACCAAGCAATTATTTTTTGATTAGCACAATTTGGGATAACATTTTTAAAGATAATATAACTATAACTTTCAACTGTACTACTACTATTTTGGTTCAGCAATATGCTTCTTCTTCCCTCCTCCCCACCTCACCCATATTCAGCAATGTTAAAATATGCTGTCACACTAGAGACTCATGGAGGATTTAATGCCAGACTTAGTATTTTGGCACCCATAAATAGTCAGCCACGGTTCCAATCCAAGAAATATATAGATGTATCTCGAGTCTATCTATTGGTAGCTTCTCAAATGTCTCCATTTCCCTCAGCCCCTTCACACTCACTACCAAGCAAATGGGTAGGTTTTTGTGAGATTAACTGCTGGGTAATGATATGAAATTGTGTGCTAGGCTGAACTAAAATAACCTAGATGAAAATAAAGCCCCTATCATTCTCTACCCCATCCCCTGGCTGCCCTACCACCTGGTTCAATGGGCCTGAGCTTATAGCCCTCACTGGATCTCCTGCAGAGGAGCCAAGGGGAGCTGAGACTCAGCTTCTGGGGGATCTCATGCCCCCTAGTGTGCCCCAGATCCTGTCTCTGACACCCAGGCCCCAGTGGTGGCTGGAGCTCTTCTCACTGAGCTGACCTAACTCCCTGATGGACCCCACCCACCCATTGTCTCTAGTCCCTCTGGGAGCAGAGTGGGCCCCTACTCCACTGGGCAGGGTCTGTTGACAATAAAACAGTATTGGTTTGTAAAAAAACAACAAACAAACAAATAAAACGCCCAAAAAACCCCAAAAAACAGAAGAATCTCTGTAGTTAAGTATATGCTACTAACCTTGGACTTCAAGTTTCAAGGTTTTCTTAAAAGAAAAACAAACCAAAAATAGAGAAAGTGTATTCGTCTCACTCATTACATCTAATTCTCCATCAACAAGAATATTCAAGTTTCACTATCCAATTGGGTGTTCAAATTAGGACATCTTTCTAAGGAAAATTTTCACAATTTCATGACCTAGTAGAGTTGATTTTTTGTCCACATTTTGATTTGCTACCATAAATACAAATAAAAATTAAGTAGCCAGAAGTTTGTATCATCTTAAAATAATTTAAGTAGCCAATGACTGTATAACTTGTTTATTTGTGTATTTGATATAAGGTTTTCTAAGTACAGAGTAATATATCGGTGTTTCTTTGGGTGAATTTTCACAAGGTATCAGTGACAAATTTTTGGGGGGAGGGACTTTGGGTGGGTGGGGAGCCCAAGAATATTTCCTTTGCTGCCGTTCTTTATTCACTGTAAATATTTTGGTTAAAAGAAAGTCATATAAGAGCAGGTGGTTGGATCTTTCTGTTTAAAAGCAGAAAGCAGTTTTGCTTTCATCACCCATCCTATCAGTGGCTGCCTAACCTCACTTCCTGATGTAATGTAAGAAATGGTGTTTTTAGATACCAAGCTCTTACACACGTTCACTGTTTTCATCCTTTGATCCCTCACCTCTCTGCTGCTTTGTGATGTCAAAACACCTCAAAGCTTTGACTCAAGTGGTGTCAAAACTCAAGTGGTGTCAAAACATTTGACTCAAGTGGTGTCAACACAGTGTTGAATCAGCTCATGAATCCTCAAAACCAGTTATTCTATCCTAGCCATGTGTCCACCATTTGCAACAGAGTAGTCAGAGTAGTGAGTCACTGGGCAGGGAAATGAATCACAGCCACACAGAATTCCCCTTTTAGCTCTCCTAGCTGTTTCTGAAGAATTGTAGACATCTGAGTTCAACGGGTGCCCAGAAAGTATTGAGATGGACTTTTTCTCACGTACAACACATCAGAAACTATACAATCAACCGCCTTCAAAGTAGTCTGTTAATTTACAAAAAGAGTAAGCATGTTTTTAATATTTATTTCCAATATCTACAGAAAACAATTTATTGACTTTATTATAGTCACAGCCATGTTGCCCTGTCCTCCCTCCCCTCCTGTGCATCCCTGAGGGGTTGCCCCAGGGCTGGGTAATAATCCAAGAAAATTCCTGGGATTCCAAATTTAGGGGGGGCGTCAGGAAAGCCTTACACAGAGAACCTGGAAAGACAGAGTGGTTTCTGTAAATCCATCCATGTGGTCCAAGTGGGTGAGGTAATTGGCTGACAAGCGTAAATGTAAAATACTAAAATTCAAATCTCTATGGGGTGCCTGGGTGGTTCAGTCGTTAAGCGTCTGCCTTCGGCTCGGGTCATGGTCCCAGGGTCCTGGGATCGAGCCCCGCATCAGGCTCCTTGCTCCGCAGGAAGCCTGCTTCTCCCTCTCCCACTCCCCCTGCTTGTGTTTCTTCTCTCACTGTGTGTCTCTCTGTCAAATAAATAAATAAAATCTTTAAAAAAAAATTCAGATCTCTATGAAACAGCCAATTCTGTAAAAGAATTACCTGCTTTTCAACAATTGGTTCACTCTATATTTGTCCTGCCAATCTTTCTGTCATTCATGATTTCATCTTTCCATTGTTGTTTCCTGACCTTGAGCAAACCTCGTCCCTTAACACATCCAATAAATTGAAGTAAGTTCACTTGTCCATCTTTGTATTTGCTGTGGATAGCCAAGATAAAAGAAGAAATTCCCTAACACTAGAAAACAAACTAAAAGTATACCTATTAGACTGAAAACAAGCAAAGGACACACACACAAGCGCGTGCGTGTGATCTTCTACAAGTTAGATTCAACAATTACAAAGTCAGACACGGGGATAGAGCTGCACAGTTTGAGGGCCACACTCCTCTTTAGTGCTAATGTCTATGCCCATGTTTTAGATGTTGCCTGGTACCAATGTAGGCTTTTACAGAACTTCAAATAAAATGCATATATGTAAATAACGTTCTATAAATATAAAAATCAGCAATGTTTTTTTTCTAATAGCTCATGCTTCCCAAGAAGTGTTCCTATAACAAATAAATGAACAAGAAGTTTTTACTTCCCTCTCACCCTAAATTGTGGCCTGTTATTCTGTGGGACAGTGATCAGTTACCAAGCCAGCAGGGACACTGGAATATCATCGGTGAAACCTGTCACCATAGCAACTCCAGTCTATAGCAACACTATCAAGGGACAAGGGCACGTGTGTTTATAAAGGTATTTTTTAAAAGCACCTTTGGACACAGACAGACCCCGACTTGCACAGACCCTGATTGGACCTCTAGAGTGAAATAACCAGGCATGCCTGCCCTGCAGTTTCTTCACATTAATGCCCCCCAGTTCCTCTCTGAAGCGGGGTTTTGTTGGGGAGGAGGTAGCATCTATCGCTCAGTACTTTCTAAAAGCAACAAAGGAGTACTCACTGAATTGTGCTTAGGATTAAGCCAATTTACTCACTTAATTAAATCACACATCAACCTTTATACCACAGCTTTCAAGTGGCATACAGGTAAAACTGCAGAGTGGTTCTGGTATTAATTAGCTATCTTCCTTCACAGCACTCCTAGCCAAGTCCCCATTCCTCCTTTTGCCAGCCCATTCTCTTTTATTGTCAAGTTCTGGGTAACCCTCCATTCATTCACCAAATATTTGCTAAGCCATATTAGGTGTCGACAGTGTTCTAGGCTCAGGGAAGAAAAGAGGCACCAATAAACATCATGGAACTTGTTGGGGTGTCTGAGTGACACAGTCGGTTAAGCATCCAACTCTTGGTTTTGGCTCAGGTCGTGATCTCAGGGTCATGGGATCATGCCCTGCGTCAGGCTCCACACTCAGCGCAGTCTGCTTGAGTTTCTCTCTCCTTTTGCCCCTCCCCACTGTTCTCTGTTTCTCTCTCTCTAAAATAAATAAATAAATCTTTTTTTAAAATCATGGAACTTGCATTCTACTGGGTGACACACAGAATAGCCAACAAACTTAATACATAAGTACATCACATAGTATATGAGAATGTAAAACATGCTATAGAAAAAATGCAGCAGGGTGAGGGAGAGCCAGGATGATGGGCAGGGTCTGGAACTTTAAACAGGGAGGTCAGGGAGGCCTCACTGAGAAGCTGACATCTGAGAAAAGACTGAAGGTGATGAGGAAAGAAAACATAACATTACTTAAGGAGAGGGCAGTTCAGGCAGAGGGAGCACCCAGGGCTGAGGCTAGAGGCAGGGTGTGTTCTTGGTGTGTTCAAGGAAGAAGAGGGAGAGCAGTCTGGGAAGAGAAGGAAAACTGGGGAAGAGAAGGAGGGATGGTCAGGAAAGTCATGGTGGTTCCCAGATCTAGTAGGACCAAGAAAGTTCAACAAAGTGAGAGCTGCAAGGGAGCAGTTTTAATGACATATGGGGATATTGGTAAGGAGGGAGGGGAAGGCATCAGGGAAGCACACAAGATAAGATTATAGGTCCTAGTAGAGTTGAAGGATTGCTGGAGATGGAGTATGTTATGGGTTAAATTTGTGTCCTCTCAAAATCTACATGTTGAAGTCCTAGTACCTCCAAACATGACCTTATTGGAAATAGAGTCACTGCAGAAGTAATTAGCTACATTAAGATGAAGTCATATTGGAATATGGTGGCCCCTAAATCCAATATGACCAATGTCTTTATAGAAATGGGATATTTGGACACAGACAACACACATAGGGAGAGCGCCATGTGAAGATGAAGGCAGAGATTGGAGTGATGTGTCTACAAGCCAAGGAATACCAGAGATGGCCAGAAAACCACCAGAAGACAGTGGAGAGGCGTGGAACAGATTCTCCCTTGCAGCGCTCAGAAGGAATCAACCTGCCCACACCTTGATGTGGGACTTTTAGCTTCCAGAACTACGTGAGAATAAATGCCTGTTGCTTAAGTCCCCCAGTCTATGGTACTCTAGCAGCCCTGGAAATAGGGTGCTAGGGGAGTGCGCTGGCATGGGAGGTAGGGAGAGTCAGAGAGCGAGACCCATGCATTGCAATCACAAATGGTATACACAAGGGGTAATGACAGGGGCTGGTATGACCTTGGGAGTGATGAAAGGCGACAGACCAGACTATGAGAGGAGAAATAGACAGGGAACTGAGAGACCAGGGGAATGGAGGGATGATCTACCTGTAGATTGAAATTGCCAAGAACCCAGGCTGGAGTTGGACCACAACGGTGAGGCCAGAGAACTAAGGATCCACCTGGAGACAATAGATGTCAGCGAAGTGAGAGGAACAGGTGGCATGACCTGACTACCTGAGTTTCGATAGAAGACATTTTTAGGGAGGAAAGAGAATGATGCCGAAGTGACAAGGAGGAGTAAATGATGCCGAAGTGACAAGCAGGAGCAAAAAGGAAATGCATCCCACCTCCACGTCCACTAGCACAAAACTGTGGGGAAGAAAACCACAGCCACCATATGACAGGGATGCAGGAGAATAGGAAGACAATGTTCTCAGTGAAGAGCTGGGTTTTCATTAGAGCAAGATGGTGGCGGGAGCATTCAAAGGCGAGGCTGGGGATATTGAGTTTTGTTAACAAAGGACTGGCAGGCCTGGAACAGGGGAAGAAATGTCCTCCTACATGTTCTTGAGCAATGCTGATCCATATTGGACAAATTACTTTCTTTGCTCAAAACATATATTAATATATATATTAATAATAAATATTCAGTCTCCAGCTGCAGTTGCTCACTTTATCTTAGAGAATACTCATCAACTCTCCATTTTCTGGCTCTAACTAGTACTGTTCCATGTTATTATACAACTCAAAGCAGTAGTGAAGCTTGGCTTTTTTCTGGGACCCATAGAAATCATGGCTGCTGCATGAATTTATATTCCTTCTAGAAAGGCATTCTTTTTCTTTGTTGCAAGGAGATGGGGGATTGCAAGGGGAAAGAACCCAAATTCCCAGCTGAGCATCTCCTAAGAGGTTCCCATCATTCTTCAACATATGGCATCATCCTGGTATCCTCTACTGTTTGGTTACCTTGAGGGTCTCCCCAGCAGACATGCTCTTTCCCACTCCAGCCCAGAGATGATTGATTTCATGCTCACTTAGGGTGGACCATGAAAGTGTAGTTTTTATTCCTAACAGTACATTGACAATACCTTACAGCAAAGGCTGATGGTTGCATCCTTATGGGTCATTCATTTATTCATTCAACAAATATTTATTGAGTAATTCTAGATGGTGGCAAGAACTCATTAAGTATATAGTAAATAAACAAATTGATATATAACATAAGATCCAATAGTGCACAGTAATATGAAGAAAAATAAAGCAGGGTAGAGGATAGAAAATGCACGCAGGGAATGCTATGGTTAGTATCAGTTGTCTTTCCTTCATGTCTAGGAGGTAAATTCCTAGCACTTTTTTTTTTATTTTATTTTATTATGTTATGTTAGTCACCATACAAAACATCATTAGTTTTTGATGAAGTGATCCACGATTCATTGTTTGCATATAACACCCAGTGCTCCATGCAGCAGGTGCCCTCCTTAATACCCATCACCGGGCTAACCCATCCCCTGACCCCCCTCCCCTCTAAAACCCTCAGTTTGTTTCTGAGTCCATAGTCTCTCATGGTTCATCTCTCCCTCCAATTTCCCCCTCTTCTTTTTTTCCCTCCTTCTCCCAATGTCATCCACACTATTCCTTATGTTCCACAAATAAGTGAAACCATATGATAATTGACTTTCTCTGCTTTACTTATTTCACTTAGCATAATCTCCTCCAGTCCCATCCGTGTTGATGTAAAAGTTGGGTATTCATCCTTTCTGATGGCTGAGTAGTATTCCATTGTATATATGGACCACATCTTCTTTATCCATTCATCTGTTGAAGGGCATCTTGGCTCTTTCCACAGTTTGGCTATTTCGGACATTGCTGCTATGAACATTGGGGTGCATAGGGCCCTTCTTTTCACTATATCTGTGTCTTTGGGGTAAATACCCAGTGGTAAACTCTTAGCACATTGCAATAGATTTCAAGCAGTTTCAAAGAATTGCATGCAACTGGCTTGTTCTGCTCCAGACATATGAGGCTGCAAAGGTCACCACACATGTAGTACCTTCAAATTTGCTGACCTAGACATCCAATTTTGTCAGTTCACCCAAGGAGGATAAGACTCTGGGATGCTGACACCAGTTAACCATACAAAGGGAGATACTTTTATAAACAAGAATGTTAATTTCTTGATCTATAATAGGAGCCATATCTGACCAGAGAGCGAGGCTCTGATAGGCACTCAGCTGGACAAGGAGAAGCTGGCCTAGATTTCAACCCCCACTGATTTATAGGGTTGGTGTTCTCATGCAGTAAACAACCTAGACAACTGTATATAGCAGACCTAATGGAAGCAGAGAATGAAAACAAAAATAATTGGGTGTTTAAAGGAATATTTCCATTAAAGTATGTGGTACATGACATCAAGTAGAGTGAATGTCATGTAATGAGTCCTTTTACACCTTCTAGACTGTTCGAAACATACCAAAAATAAATCAAAGTTTGCTTTGTTAATCCACTTGTAAAGTAGTTGATACAACTCTGAACAAGGCTTTTTTTTTTTTAACATGCAACTGTGGTTGAAAATACTTTAATGTCATTCTGAAAAATGTTCACATTTCCCGACTCTATCTTCCTCCAAGAACATGTCAGGGCAACTTGACTGATGTGGGAGAGGTTGGAATCCCGGAAAGAAGATTAGACAACCTGGGTTCTGGCCCATCCAAAATAGCTGAAATAGGCCAGTTCAGCAGAAAAGAATTACGCCCACCCCGGCCCCACCCCGAGAGGAGAGGATGACCGACAAGCTTGCAAAGGCTGCACTGAGCTTCCCCCTGCCCCACAGGCCTGATTCACTCCCTCCCTGGGCCAACGCCAAGGTCACATTTTCTTTTCCTTCTCATCCATTTTTCCTTCCCCCAGGCTTAGCTCAAAGGACTTCTTCTGATCAAGAAACCGATTCTAAGACAGTAATAATTTGAACACATTGATCAGGTCTGCCCCAAACATCTGTGGGACCAGAAACCCTATGTCTACATATTTAGAAGTTATAAATCAAAGCTAAAGAGCTGCTGAATGAAACATGTTCTGTTCTCCTACCTCAAATACGCCTTCCAAAGCACCTGGAACACCAGGTGTAAGAATGCAGGGGTACCGTGGGAGCCCAGCCCACAGCCCACACTCCAGCTCTGCCCACAGCTTGGCCTCCACTTGAGGCTTCCTCTGGCCCAGTTCACACGGTGTGCTTCATCCACATCCCCACAAACAGCTGCCCCCAGCCTCCACCGAAGCCTAAGGCTGTCTACAGCAAGGTACGCCTTGTGGCAGAATATTCCAGGGGCCCAGTACCCTGAACATGGTCTAGACGTTCAGTCCTAGGCTGCGGGCGGGTATATCCCCTTGAGCCCACAGACTCCCCATCGCATGGGGAGGGACATGGCCAGAGCAGGTCCCCTAAACCACAGAGCCCAAACTAGCTCCTCTGGCCTGTATCTAAGGGTGGTACTGTCACTAATGGTTTAATTTTTATCTTAGTCACTTCAATGAGTCTAATCTTCTCAAAATGTGGTCCAGAAGAAGCCTATTAAAATATAAATTCCTGAGGCATCTGGGTGGTTCAGTCAGTTAAGTGTCTGACTCTTGGTTTTGGCTTGGGTCATGATCTCAGGGTCATGAGATCGAGCCCTGCATCAGGCTCTACACTCAGCACAGAATCTGCTTGTCCCTCTCCCTCTGCTCTTCCCCCTGCTTGCTCTCTCTCTCTCTCTCTGTCTCTCAAATAAATAAATAACAGCTAGGAGTTGGAGCAAAGGAACCTGCTTTTCATACTGAGTCCATCAACTTTATGCCCCAAAAGCTGGCCCCTGAATGAACTGGATAAACTGCTCTCCATTCTAGAGACATTGCTATCTCAATAACTCTGTTGGCCCTCCAGAAGCTGAGGCCAGACGCTTCAGCACGGTGTTAGATAAACACTGTGTACATCATACTCTCCAATTCCAGGAAACCATTACTTAATTCCTGGCAAGTTGCAGTGTAATTTGAGTAGGTTGCAGCTTCTCTATACCAGTTGCATTTAGCCAACTTCCTGGGAATACCACGGTCTCTTGATGAAGATCCTGGAAACAGGCATGGTTTCCCAATGGTAGTGTGGCAATTTTTATTATTATTAAACTATACACTTTTAAATTCCTGTTACCCTTTCCTTTCACCTATTATTCAGCAGCCAGTGGGTACTTTCTGCACATACCACCCTCAGGGTAGGATCATCCAGGCAGAACACAAACCATGAAAGAATAGAAGGTTTCTCCTTTTTTCCCCCCTTTTAAATACCAGAGGCTTAACTTTAAATATCAAGATCCAAATACCAAGGATTCAGAGAACCTTATACCATGAACCACTGATGGGAGAAGAATGTAAATGTAGATTAAGAGTAGATAGAAGTTTAATAAATGGGGAAAAATAGATAACACAGAGGATATAACTGCAATTCAGACACTGGTAAGACCCTGAGAGGGTAGCCGGCTCTCCATCCCCAACACGCAAGTTCTAAAGGGGACACAGGGATTAGCAAGTTAGACATTCAGATAGAAACCCCAGATACGTTCATGGAGGGTTCTAAAGGAGAAGGGCCAGAGCCTGGCATCCTAGTGAGATGCAAGCTTCCAGAGAAACCCTAAGTAAACAACATTGCACATGAATGATAGATTGAGCAAAGATGGAGGCAAATAGCCAAGCAGATGGGCCTCACAGAGCCCCACATACCCCCAGCAGGGCACAAGAAATGGAACTAAGAGGTACTACATGCTGGGAAAGGGGTCCAGAAGGGGTCCCTGACAGAGAAGAACACAGAGCATATGAATGTAACAACGGAAGGCCAGGATGGTACCAGCGATGGCGCAGCAAGAGGAGACAAGATGCCCAAGACCGAAGGGGATGAGTCACACCTCAGAAGAGGCTAGCAGGGACAGAAAGTCCCTTAGCCTGAATTTCCCCCATTCCACCCCACCCCCATGCTGTAGCCGGGGAGAAATGAAGAGGAGCAAGGAAGAAAAGAATCTGAGTTCAAACTTGAAGCAATTGTCACCTTAGTCAATTTCCATTATCAACCATTGGCAGAGATTAGAACCAGAAAGTAAAGTCTCATTACAGAGAAATAAGGTTACATTTTTGTACATTGGGGTTACATAGTCTGACAACATAACATAAGTAAAATACCAAACCTGCCACAGAAGCAACAAATCTATTGGACCTCGTCTGTTCTGTGTGTGTCAATTTTTGCCAGCCTCCTTTTGTGAGGCCTCTTCCCTGACTCTCAGATTCCTGAATTCAGACTCTGGGGGTACATCCCATCTGAAGCCCTATATGAGTCCCATCATACCTTACACATCCTTCCACATCATCCTCAGACATCTTGCAAGTACCTGTCATTGTCATGTCAGGTCTAAGATTGGATTTTATTCTGCATACAAGCTAATCAGTTACTCTGTTACTATTTCGTGGATGCTGGCAGAAGGTACAAGGTTTGTAGGCCCAAGACAAAGGACTTGATTACTCCCAGCACAGTAAGAAGCATGAGTTTATATTTGCCAGTATGTATTTGAGCTTATATTTATCAGTATACTTGCCTTGGTTATGATTGCCCTCAGAACCCACAGGGAAACATGATGGGCCCAGATAGATGATAGGTATGCAGTGGGTTTCTGTCATAACTGACTTTGAGGAATCCATACTTTTATAGCAAACAGTAAGGTAGATTTACAGCTCAGGGTGCTTGTTACCTGATCTTCTCCAGGTTACCAGCTCCATAAACAACCTTGAGAAATAGCCCAGGTAAAAGAGTGGTCAGGGCCTTGCAAACTTTGGTATAATAGCATGATGTGTCAGAACAAAGAGGCCCAAAGGGGACTGTCTTTCCCACGGTGCAGGAGAAGAAACTCGGTGACTCAGGCTACAACACGGTCTTATGGGCAAAGTAGGTCTTCCTGAGTTCCATCCTGTTCTGCCACTTAGTAACCACATGATGTGGTCAAACCTAATCCTTCTAGGCCATAGTGTTCTCATCTCTAAAGTGAGAGTAACAACACAGGTCTTGTCTGCCACAAAGGGTTGTTGTTAAGACCAAATAAGCTATTTTATGTGAAATCACCTTATAAACTATAAAACACTACACATGTATAAGGAGTTGTTATAATGATGACAAATCCATCACCACCTTCTTTAAAAATAATTCAAATGACATGTACTTCAAATATTTTGTGCAGAGAAACATGGGATATAAATGAAAAATACTCAGAGTACATTTTCAGTGACTTCCAACTTAAGACGATATTAACTTATGGTTTTCTTCTATGTCATACACTCCTTGAGAGATCTTGTCACGTTCATCTTTGTGTCTCCAGCAACTAGCACAGTTCCAGGCACGTAGGAATCACGGGTATGATAATGAAATCTTGCTCTCCAACCTAATTAAATCTATCAGAAAAGAGAACCAATTTTAACATAAATCTGCTTTGCAAAAGCTCATCAATAATGGATGAGGCCATGTCTCAAAGACGCCAGCCAAAAATTCAGAACTTTGGGAACTGTGTGCAATTTTGTTATTTTTTGTCTTAATTATTTCACCAGATCTCCTTTTCTGTCACAAGAGCTCATAACAACAGCACACCCAGGTCTGCCTTTCTCTAGGCTCTAAATTTTTTTGTCCGCTTTTCCCCCAGGAAGTCCATAATCATTGATTGTTAAAATTGTAAGATTTGACACATCAAATCAGTGGTCTTCAAACTTTTTTCTCTCATACCTCCTAAAAGAATCTTGAAAAGCTTTGTATCCCCTTGCACATTTTCAAGTAGACACCTAAAATTTTTCAATGTAAACTTGAATAGCTTCAAAATATGTACTTTCTAGCATGTTGTAAATATTGATTTTTATTTTATTTTATTTATTTATTTTCATTTTTATTTTCTTAAGTAGGCTCCATACCCAGTGTGGAGCCCAACATGGGGCTTGAACTCTCGACCCTAAGATAGAGACCTGAGCTGAGATCAAGAACTGGACATTCGACTGAGCCCACTCAGATGCACTATAAATATCTATTTTTATATAAAACCTGTATCAGAGTTTCTATCCAATGGACTCTAAATGCCAAAGTAATTTGATACCCATTCTCACTCATTTAAAAAATTCACAGACAAGTTCTTTTTTGACAATTGGAAAATGTATGTCATTCCTTTTTCTCCTTGATCTCATATTTCCCAAAAAAGGATCTCATTAATGTAATATATTTTTATATTTGAAAGATTTTATCTGATCACCCTATTAACTTCACTATAATAACAAATATAATTGTCTTGGGTTGAAATTTAAACATTGTAATTTTGTATGACCATAAGGTTCTAAGTATTTTTGAAGTTTTCTAGGTTATCTGTACAATGATTTTTAGTACACAATTGGCCAAAGTAACATAAATACATAACATATTTTGAGAAATAATTATTGCACATATCAAGTAAAGTTTTAGTGGAAAATTAGTTTAAATGAATCAGTGAATCTTTTTTAATAAGTTCATATACCTTTGGCTATTACTGTTAGAATGAGACAGGATTCAGCAGGAATTCTCTTCCTATTTTTCAATTTTATATACATAAGCCCTGAGAAAACTTGTTGATTAAATAAGTAATGAGAATGTCGGGAATTTTCTCGTGGAAATATCACTCTTTTATTTGAATGCCTTCTTAATTACAAGTCAAAAAATGCATAGTGATCTATTATCAAAAAATTTTTTCATTATCTATCTGTTGACAACTTGGTTAGGCCCTCCTTTAATTTTCTTGAAAACAGAGAATTGGAAACCACCTAATTAAAAAACAAAACCAAACAAAACCACTGTTACCAAGTTTCTAGAGTTCTGCATTTTCTCATTTTCTAGGAAGTATGACCAAAAAAATTTTAACCCAAACTTATCATGTGACTGACTATTGATTATACTCTTCATCTTTTACCTAGCGGCGTCTTGTTTATGGAGCTAACATAGATAAAACTGGGGTTAAAAACAAAATTATAAATTGTGCATTTTAGGACTTTTCTCCTTGACTATGAACAAAGACTTATATACTAATGTCTAATGTCACATTTCATTTTTTAAGGACATCTCAAAATATATACTAAAGATATGACAGAAAGACAGACAACAGAGGATATTTATCTCTCTATTAGTGATTTCTGCCCAAAGTTGGTTGAAGTCAATTATGTTTCTGTAATTATACTTTCACAGAATTGGATTCAGTATGTCAACATCTAAAAGGGAGAAATTAATAGTAATTAAAGAAAATCAGTTTCCTTAAGCTTAGGTCATTCTATACTAGATTTGCACCTGGGAAGAATTGTGACTTGTTTTTGAACCTAAATAGGTGTTCTGCTTTTAAGAGTATAGTTTAAATGTTTTATGTAAATTGATAGGAAGAGAAAAAACCCAGTCACTAATAAGTAGAAGCTACTGAAGTACATTAAGGATTGTTGAGCACATCATTTAGAGTATAATTTGCAACACATTCCTGTTAAGTTAAACCCAATGTTATGGACTGAATTGTCGTTTCCCCCCTCTCCCCGCCCCAGGATTGCTATATCAAAGCCCTAACCCCCAATGTATTCGGACACAGGGCCTGTGAGGAGGTGATAAAGGTTAATTGAGGTCATAAGGGTGGAGCTCTAATCCAATAGATGCCTTTATAAGAAAAGGAAAAGACACCAGAGTTTGGTCTCTCCACCATGGGAGGACACTGAGAGAAGGTGGCTGCCTGCAAGCCAGAAAGAACCCTCATTAGAACCATGCCTGTACCCTGATCTTGACCTTTGCTTTCAGAACTATGAGAAAACCAATTTCTGTTGGTTAAGCCATCCTGTGTGTGGTATTTTTTTATGGCAGTCAGAGCTAATACTCCTGATAAGCACATGGTAGGATTCAATATATAAGCAGAAAACTCATTGGTGAGTGACAGTGAGCAGGAGACTAGTACCTTCATAAAAATGATTATGGATTTCATATTTTGCTAACTTTTAGCAAAAATCAATGCAAATGTTTCTACTATCAATTTGAATATTCAAGAATATACAAAATATTAACTTACCTCCAATATTTGTTTCTCATTAGAAAATACAACATTGATATGTTGGAAGAAATTGTGGGTCTTTTCATCTTGAAATCATGCAAATGATACCACTGAGAAGAGACTAAAATGCAGATAAATGAGAGTATTCACCAAACTCATCCTCATTACTGAGATGGTAAAATTGCAGAGAGAGTAGGGTTCATAGCAGACTGGCATTTCCCGGGATGCTTCTAAAAATCTCGAACATTTCAAGATAGCTAGCTAGCTGAAGTACGGAAACCTATCATGAGTTTCTCACCTGGGCGAATAATGTGCTGCCATCATCAATATTTCCAGGAAATGTTCTTTTTACTCCATTCTCAAGGGATTCTTTCCTCAAGAGCAATACCTTCTTTGCCAGTAGTGAAGACACACACTCAAAAAAGTCATCATCATCCACCCCACCGCACCCCCCACCTAATCCATAATATACTTGGAAGCCAAACATCTAAATCTGTGTGAGCACACCTGTTTACAGTATTGTCTTAGTTCAGGATGCCGTAACAAATTATCATAGACTGTGTGGCTTAAACAAGAAACATTAATTTCTCACAGTCCTGAAGGTCAGGAAGTCCAAGATCAAGGTGCTGGAAGATCTGGTGTCTGATGAGCACCCGCTTCCCGGTTTGCAGATGCCCCACTTTTCATTGTATCCCCACGTGGCAGACAGCAGAGAGGGAGCAGGATCCTGTATCTCTTCTCACAATGGTATTTATCCCATTCATGAGGGCTTCACCCTCATGACCTAATGATCTCCCAAAGTCCCTGCCTCCTAATACAATCACTTTGGGTGTTAAGATGTCAATGAATGACATTCATTGAATGAATTCATTCAATGAATGAATTGGGAGAGAAACAAACATTCAGTTCTTTTTTTTTTTTTTAAGATTTTATTTATTCATTTGAGACACACACAGAGAGAGAGAGAGAACATGAGCAGGGGGAGGAGCAGAGGGAGAGGGAGAAGCAGGCTCCCCACTGAACAGAGAGCTCAATGTGGGGCTTGATCCCAGGACCCTGGGATCATGATCTGAGCCAAAGGCAGAGGCTTAACATTCTGAGCCACCCAGGCGCCCCCAAACATTCAGTTTTTAACAATTATGCTTTGCCTTTAACAGAGATAAGCATAAGACAGGGAAGACATGATGCCCTATTATGTTTGGTTCCTGGTGCCGTTTTGATTAAAGGAGGCTCTCAAAAACCTACAGACTAAGTTGCTTTTGCCTGGTACCCCAGAGCTTTCTATATCCATGGCAATGTACTGTAGTATGATTTGGGTTGGATGAGAAATTTGTCTCTCTCTTGAAAGGCAGAAAAGGGAAAATTATAAAAGGAAAGATGGAAAAGGAGAAGTAGCCTGATGAAGGTGTATTTGCAAGCAGATGAATAGAAATGTAGAATCTAACACATTTAACAAATAAAAACTGAGGATCTGCTGTGGGCCAGAACATTATAGGAACATTACATGTTATATTCTTTCATATCTAGATCCTCAGTTTTTATTTGTTAAATGTGTCAGGAATTAGGTCTCAATGTATAAGGACATTTACCACATGGCAAGATTGTATTTCAATGTTGGAGAAGGCTGAATTGCTAAATAAATGTGGACATAAAAGGGGGAAAAAGAACTTAAAAAAAAAGAAGTGTAGAATCTGGAAATCGTCTTTCTTAAAATTATCTGAATCTGTCTACCTCTCTAATGTCTTCATGTACCTCCAAAGCTAAACAAACCCAGTCTGAATTAAATATTACTGCTATTGCTAATTATCATTGCAATGTACCAAGAGCCTACTTTATTTAGTTAGTTAGTTTTTCTAAAGAGAGAGAGAGGGCGGGTGGCGGGGGGAGAGGCAGAGGGAGAGGGAGAGAGAGAATCTTAAGCAGGCTCCATGCTTAGTGCGGAACCTAACACAGGGGTCTCACAACCCTGAGATCATGACCTGACCCAAAATCAAGAGTCAGATGCTTAACCTACTGAGCCACCCAGGTGCCCCCCAAGAGCCTACTTTAAACTAAGTATTGCATTGAGTTCTTCAATTATATCAGCTCATTTAAATTGAGTCTCTCATGCGATAGCCATTATTAACCCCATTTTACAGATGAAGAAATTGGGACTCAGAGAAGGTAAGTAGTTTGCCCAGAATCTCAGAGCTAGTAAGTGCCAAAGCCAAATTCAGTCGAGCTCCATCTGACTCCAGAGCCTGTGTTTTGTGATGCTCCTATGTGGCTTGTATATTTGTTCTTGATTGACAGCAGCTTAATATGTCTCCCTCCTGGAGAGCTGGTACTCCCACAAGAATAGTTCTTTAATGGTGGATTTTCAGGATTTTGTGGCAGACTTTTGAGAGATATTTTCATCAAGACAGTCTTCCTAGTGCTTCCTCAAATCATGGGGGGATAAAAGATACACATATTACTCTATTTCTTAATCTGAATGAGGTTGCAATGGGGAACTCAAATATGAATAGCAAATAAGCATTCAAATTAAGAAAACTTGAGATTATTTTAAGGTCTTTATATGGCCCACTAGAAGAAATTCTCTCCTCATGTTTTCATACTTACTTTGTGGTCACTGGATTTTTTTCCCCCAAAATATCCCCCCAAAGGACTAATTCTTTAACTTTCAATTTTTGGTCTAAACGTGTGAATGTATCTAAAAATATTTTTATTGATTAACCACATAGTTAAAAATTGAAGGCAATGATGATCATAATGCCCATAAGAACAAACCCTAAAAAATACTCTACTGTTTTCTGCAAAAAAAAAAACATAGACAAATTTATGGTACTTAAAAAAAAATAGTCCTCTCTTCAAACTATGCCACACTTGTGCACGCATAATTTTCAGTGGAACTGTGAGTAAAGTGAATGTACAGTTGTATTTCATAATATCTGTTTATTCTTTAAGTCAAATTCAAGCTTGGTTCCTTGGGTAGACTTAGGGCCCGTGTTTTTTCAGGCATAAAGACATCTGAGAAGTAGCCAGGCATAGGGTGAATAAGCCAGGTCAGTCTCCTATATTACAGATTTAGGAGAGGAGAGTAAGCTTAATGATCTACCTAGAAACGTGGTCTAGCAGTTACTAAGACAAAGGAGTGCCTCTGATAAAGCCAGCCATGATGTACTGCTGAGACACCGCTAATAAGGTGGAGAGGGGGAACCAAAAAACTAAGACCAAGGGAGGAGAGGGAGAGCGAGATTGTGCTAATTCTTAAGGTATATTCTATAAAAAGAATGAACAAAGATATATGTATATTTGGTCCACAGTGAAGTAACACAATGTCATATATTTATGTTTTGCATAAAGAACTTCCATGTAAATTTAGAACAGCCCATGGAGTGTGAAGGCCAGACACTCTTTTCATTATGAGGCAGAAAAGGAAACCCAGGCACGGAGGGAGTGGATGAACTGACCATTGTCCCTCAGCTGCTTCTTGGAAAAATAATGACCAGACAGACTCCAGTGCAAGGGAGGCCCACCTCTTTCTAGTAATCTGAGGCACTCTTTACTTCCTCTGTCCTCCCTCTCTCTTTTAATGTCTAGTATTAGTAATAGCTTCTTCCTCTCACTTCTAGGAACTTCTTTCTTCACCTAGTCAACCCTCCTATATCTCCATCTCCCTCTTTTCCTCATTTTCAGCAAAGATTGAGACCATGAGAACAATCCATGCTCCAATAACATTCTGTTAGTGGTACCAAGGGCTGGGGGCCCGGAAGTCCCCACTATGAGAGGCTGAGAATCTACATGACCCCACATCAAGTTATAAATATCAACTCTGGCAATGCCCTTTTTCCCTACTGCTGGG
The DNA here is from genome assembly GCF_004348235.1 of Phoca vitulina. Classification (NCBI taxonomy): domain Eukaryota; kingdom Metazoa; phylum Chordata; class Mammalia; order Carnivora; family Phocidae; genus Phoca; species Phoca vitulina. Next base: position 81,390,000 of record NW_022589707.1, read on the forward strand.
TTGTGTTACCTACACGGAAATCATGACCATTTTCTAGTAGCTGATAATCTAAAATAATGCCTTTGCTTTGTAAAATGTCAACAAGAATATGAAAACTGCATTTGAGTATCTATACAGTCCTAAACAATGGACTCTTGTTTTCACTGGATGGATTTAAATCCCTTGTTATTTTGAACCTATGTAAACCTTGCTATTTCTGGATGAAGACATGTTTATAAGCATATATAATTGGACAAAAATTGTGCAAAGATTTAAGTTAAAAATTTCAAGTAAGGGGGCACCTGGGTGGCTGGCTCAGTTGTTTAAGCATTTGCCTTCCACTCAGGTCATGATCCCAGGGTCCTGGGATTGAGCCCTGCGTTGGGCTCTCTGCTCAGCAGGAACTATGCTTCTCCCTCTGCCCTCTACCCCTCCCCTGCTTGTGGGTGCTCTCTCTCTGTCAAATAAATAAAATCTTTAAAAAAATTTTTTCAAGTAAGTTAAGTTAACTTCTCCAGTGCTTTGCATATACCAGGATTTTTTTCACATGCAGTCCCTCCTTTGTCAGGTCTCCTCTCCCCTGTAACTGCCCAAATTTTATATAATAATAGGCAGCATTTCTTCGAGGGCAGCTCTAAGTGCTCTAGGGTTTATATTATCTCATTAAGTTCTCAAAACAACCCTCTAAGGCAAGTACTCTCATTAATCCCATTTTGCAGATACAAAAACTAAGACACAGAGAGATTATGAGTTCCCTAGGACTCCCAAGCAGGGCAGGCATTAGTAAGCAAGCTGTCTGGCTCCAGTACCCACATTCTCAACCATCACACTAAACTCTGATATTGCATGCTTATAATTTTTTATTTTTTTAGAGAGAGGGAAGGAGAGGAGGGGGAGGGGCAAAGGAAGAGGGAGAGAGAGAATCTTAAGCAGGCTCCATGCCCAGTGCAGAGCCCAATCTCAAGACCCTGAGATCATGATCTGAGCCAAAATCAAGAGTCAGATGTTTACCCAACTGAGCCACCCAGGTGCCCCTGCTATCTTCCCAGTTTATCCTGTATTCCATGGGCTTGCATCACCTGCACACCTATCTTATCTTCAACCTCTTTGACCTTAAAAGTTGAGCATATTAACCTACAATGGCTTATGGGCCAAAATGTAAAACATAAAATGATAAAACTTTTAGAAAATAGAGGGGAGAACATCTTCAGGATTAGGTGAAGAAATTTTAGATGTTACACCAAAATCATGATCCATTAAAGGAAAACTTGATAAATTGGACCTCATTAAATGTAAAACTTCTGCAAAAGACACTGTTGAGAGGATACAAAGATCAATTATACACTGGGAGAAAATATTTGCAAATCACATATGTGATAGAGGACTTGTATCTAGAATATATAAAGAAGTCTCAAAACTCAACAGTAGGAAACAAATAATCCAATTCCATCCAATTAGAAAATGCACAAAGACATAAACAAAGGTTTCACAGAGGAGTATAGACAGAGAGCAAATATACATGTGAAAAGATGTTAACCATTTTACCCACTAGGGAAATGCAAATTAAAACCTCAATGAGGTATTACTATACACATACCAGAATGGCTAAAATTTAAAATAGTGATAACACCAAATGCTGGCCAGGATGCAGAGAAACTGGATCACACATGCACTGCTGATGGGAATGTAAAATGGTACAGCTACTTTGGATAGTAATTTGCTGAATCATTAAAACTAAATATATAATTATCATATAACCGAGCAGTTGCACTCTCGGGCATTTATCCCACAGAAATTAAAACTTATGCTCAAAAACCTGTATAAAAATGTCCAAAAAGCTTCATTAATAATAGCCCCAAACTGGAAAGAACCCAAATATCCTTTAGCAGGTGAATGGTTAAACTGTGATATGTCCATACAATGAACCACTACTCAGCAATAAAAAGCAATAAACTACTGATACATAAACTTGGTTGGATCTCAAGGAAATTATACTCATCGAAAAAAGCCAACCTCAAACATTACATATTGTATGATTCCATTTATACAACATTCTTGAAATAATGGAATTATAGAGGTGAAGAACAGATAAGTGGTTGTCAGATAAGGGTTAGGGATGGGGTGTGGATGTGGCTGTAAATAGATAGCAAGACAGAGCTTCATGGTGACAGTTTTAGATCTTGATTGTGGTGGGGTTACATGAATTTATACATGCACTAAAGTTGCACAGAGTTACACATACGCACAAAGACATTCATGTAACACTGGGTGAAATCTGAATAAACTCTGTGGATTGTACCAACACCACTTTTCTGGTTTTGATATCACACTATAGTTATACAAAATGTTATCAAAGGGAGAAACAGAGAAAAGCATACATGCTTCTATACATTTTTTATAACTTCTTGTGAATTTATAGTTATTGCAAAAGAAATCATAAACAAAAAGTTGAACAGTCAGGCCTAAGACCTTAACTCTATGGCACTCCACTAGATGCCTCATTCTAGGAAGAAAAATGACATAATCAACACTATTTGAACAAAGTTATTTCTACCAGCTGAAATTAACTTAATTGTATGATTAAGTCTGCATTTCACCATCTCAACTCCCCCCCAAAAAAAAAATCAAGGAGGACTTTAATTGCTTTTCTAAAATTAAGATAGATTATGTCCACAGCCTTCCTCCAACCTACAAGTCTGAAGACTCTACCAGTGAGATTACTGGCAAGACCAGTCCTTGATGAAGCCGTGTTGGGTCCTGGTGATGACTCTTTCTCTAAATGCTCATAAGCTACCTTTAGTCAAGTTTTCAGATCTCTCCATTTCCCCTTACCTTTTGGTTGGTCCTAACTTCCTTTCATTCTTTCATTTATTCATTCATTCATCACACATTTAGTAAATGTTCATCTTACATGCTCTGCTGCTCCTGCACGGGGTCCTCTGCCTTTCTTCTATCCCTTGGCTCCAACTTGCTCTCCACCTTTCAGTGAAAACAGAGGATGGAGCAACTAATTCAGCCTAGAGGGATGAAGCATCTTCCCAATGGGGGCATTTAAGTTGGTTCACCAGGATTTTTCTCTCCCTCTTCCAGAAAACTGAGTGGAAAAGCTTTCTTGATCAAGGCAGCAATTCTTCTGCCAAACAAATTCTTCTCACTCTTTGGAAGGATCCACTTTGTTATGTTTGGCTAAGATCCAAGAAATGTAATCTACTTCTCTAAGCCAACAACAAAAGCCAACTCTTCCTTTCCTGAGTCCCTTTCCTCCAAAATCAACTGAAAAGAAAAAATAAATAAAAACTCTTATCTATGCTCTAAAGCCCTCTATTTTCTATTCAAAACTCCAACGGCAGAGATAAAATTCCAACTTCTTCTTACAGTCATGGAATTTTGTATCAGAAATGAATGGTAGAGGCCAACCTCCTCATTATAGAGAAGAAGAAACAGCCTTGGAGTAGTGCAGCATGCCAGGAGTTGGGCAGCCTAGAGAACACAGACTCTCCCAGCCAGTGCCCCCTCCACTCTGCCATGTTTACTAACTCTTTTCTTACAGTACTTCTTGGTATCACACCTTAGGATAGCTGCTCGTGGAAGAGGGCTGATACCCTGATGGACTATATCAGATTCTCCACTACTCTCTTGTGTTCCTAAGAAACAGGATAGGCTTCTTGAAGGTAACATCTGAGCTGCTTTCTGCTTCTCTCTCTCTCTTTAAATGCTCATCAGGGGCTGAGTCTCAAGAAGTCAACATTTACAAAGTCCCCACTGCCTAACAGAGGGAATCGAAAGGGAAGCCCACCAACATTCTAAGCTCCAGATAAGATCAGGGAACTCCTCCCCACATTCTCTTCCACACTGCCTTTGGCAGGGGACTGTTCATGCTTCTGGCAAGAGCCCAACCTACCAACTCTCCAACCCTCCCAGTCCACACCACTATCTTCCTTGAGACCATCAAGACCAACCTCAGCATACGTTTCATCCGTTTTGTGTCACCACAAGAAGCCCAGAGCTCCTTTGCCCCCCATATAGCTCTATGAGCAGTGAGCAACCATGTCCCCCCAATACACACACACACACACACACACACACACAATCCCATCAATCTTCTTGCCCTATTTTTTTACTTAGCATTTTTTGTTCATCTGACAAATCATATGCTTTATTTGCTTTTCCATCCTCCTCTCCTGGAATAAAAGCTCTATAAAGCCAAGAATTTTTTTTTTAAGATTTTATTTATTTATTTGACAGAGAGAGAGAAAGTAAGAGAGGGAACATAAGCAGGGGGGAGTGGGAGAGGGAGAAGCAGGCTTCCCGCCGAGCAGGGAGCCCGATGCGGGGCTTGATCCCAGGACCCTGGGATCATGACCTGAGCCGAAGGCAGACGCTTAACAACTGAGCCACCCAGGTGCCCCAAAGCCAAGAAATTTTATAGTTTTATTCACTGCTCTACCCCGAGTGCGGGCACTTTGTAGGAGCTCAAATTTGTTTAACAAATAAATCCCTATGACCATTTTTTAAAGTCTGAAACAGACAATATGAGGACCAAAGTTTGTCTGAGAAGTTTGAGAGAAAAACAGATCGTTTGTGACAATCAGAAAACATGAAGAGAGGAAGGCTTGAGCTCAGGCCTAGACCCTGGGTGCTGTCTTCCTTTCTTCTCTTTTTTCAGCTCTACTGAAGTATGAATAACAAATAAAATCGTATGTATCTAAAGCATACAACATGATTTGATGTATCTGTATGTTGTGAAATGTTTGCCACAATCAAGCTAATTAACATAACCATCACTCACATAGTTATCCTGTGTGTTTGCGCGACTCTCTTAGCAAATTTCAAACAGACAATGCAGCATTATTAACTATAGTCACCACACTACACATTACATCCTCAGAAGTTATTCATCTTATAACTGAAAGTTTGTAACCTTTGACCAATGTCTCATTTCCCCAATCTCCCAGCTCCTGGAAACCACCATTCTATTCTCTGCTTCCATGAGTCTAACTTCCTTGTCTTTTTTTTTTTTTTTAATCCCATATATAAGTGATACCATGCAATATTTGTCTTTTTCTGGCTGGCTTATTTCATCTGGCATAATGCCCTCCACATTTATCCACATTGTCATCAAAAAATGACAGAATTTCCTTCTTTTGTATGGCTGAATAATATTCTATTATATGTACACACACACACCACATGAGATAAACTAGAACTCATTAGAAAGTACTTTTAATGATTACATTATTTTTTCCCCAAATCAATACAGTTTTTACTGCATCTTTAAAATACCACAAATAGGGGAGTCTACTTCTCCCTCCCCTGCTCTTGCACGCTCTCTCTCTCTCTCCCTCTCGAATAAATAAAATCTTTAAAAAAATAAATAAAATATCACAAATAAATCTGAAAAAACATCTGGCATCTTGTTGTTTCTGTAGCTGGACAACTTAGATCTCATTCATCAGCCTGCTGAACTGTTCCTTCTTGAGAAACATAGATGCCACCCAAAAATTTCCTGATGTCCTTGTATTTAACCATGGTGGCTTGTCTGAATCAAAGCAGCAGAGTTGAGACAAGTTCAATGCCATCCCCTTCAAGAATTAACTCACCTTTCTGGGCTTGAGCTACTGAACAAGGAACAACTGGCCTCATCCAAACCCTGTGGATAGAGTTTTCACCCAAGGAATTTCAGATTTCAACAAGAGAACCATTCTCCTGAATAACAACGTTGATGGGGAAGTGAGCGTACACAGACCTAATCTTGTAACGGAAGCCCAGTGGAACGCCCTTGATCATGTTCTGTACATGGCTACAGACCGGGCAAACAGTAGCCAGTTCTTTTCTTGTTCCCCACCATTTGTCAACTCAGAGCCTCTTCTTTTTCTTTCCAAAGAGACTGAATTCTACATTGATGTGATTGCAGTCCCTTCACAGTGTTCCTCTGGGGCTCTTTACAATAACAGCGCGTCCCTTCAGAGTGATGGCGACATTTTCTGGAATGTCAACGGTCTGATTGCTGAGAATGGTCTTCGTTCCCTCAGTAGATATGGCAAAAGTGATTAATTATTAACTAAAGAAAAAGTACAGTGCAAAGGGTTTGGGGGCACCTGGCTGGCTCAGTCAGTAGAGCATGCAACTCTTGATCCTCAGGTCATGAGTCAAGTCCTATGTTGGGTGTAGAGCCTTCTTAAATATATATATATAAATACTACTGCCTAATTCTAAAGCTCTTTACTACTATGCTATACCACATTTAACACTAGTTAAGGGCTCATTTCCTGCCAGCAAAGGGATTGGTAAGGAGATAATTAGAATATAACCTACTAGTATATTTTGTAAAGTTTCCCTGAGTAGAATTTGATTAATCATTTCCAAACCTTAGGAGAACAAACAAAAGAAACTTTTAAATAAAAGCAAGGGAGAGATGGTTTTGTAACACAGTTGCATGAGGATAATGAAACACTTGGGTGACTTTTTACTGGGGTCGTGATTCCCCAGAGAAACCTTCAAGGAAAGAATTTACCACGTTCATCATGGATGGTTCTTTGTGCCACCGTGGAGAGCTTTTGATCCAGATCAGAGGGCACCTGGCTGCTCCCACCAATGGGGGAATCAAGGAGGAAGAATGCCCCCATCCTCTGCATTGGACCCACTTGACATCAGCTGTTCAGAGCTGCGGTGCTTGCAGAATTAAGGTCACACTGAATGAGCGTGATTATTGTTCATCATTAAATGGTAAGTATGTCTGTGGAATGACATTGATTAAAAGTATTTTGGGCTTTTAACATGTTAACTGGATGAAATCATCACACCCGAGAAACCTAAAATCCACTACAGACCTTACATCTAGTAGGAGAAGTGGGCAAAGAAAGCTTAAAACTAGGAGATTTGTAAGAAAGATGCTTCTTAAAGATAAACCCATGGAGGAAGACAGAACTCTGCTTCTAGCTGTAAACACCAGTGTGGCTGATACCAGTTCTTTTCCCACCTGCCCAGTAGGTGTCAGCGTAAGACAATGTTCCTACAACTGACCAGCTTCAGAGCAAAAACAGAGTATCAAGTTATAAAACAGAGGAGACTTAAGAAAGATGAGGCTACCAAAATTTCACACGAGCCTTTAAATATCATCATCTAAAGAGAGCTGACCTACACGAAGTTTCCTCATGACTAAGGTGACAGAGTTGGACCACATGGCCTCAGAAGACCGCAACTAGCTCTTGTAGTCCTCATCCACTCTGCAGGAATTCCGGAGCATCTCGCAGGGCTAGACAGGACTCGGCACTGTTGTAAGAGTCAGTCACCGCGAACTAGCACAGTAACCAATGAACACCTGTTTGAAAAACAGGTATGATTCCCCACTTCCCAGAGACAATATTAACATAGAAATCCTGTCATCCACGGGAATATATCATTATCAGGCTTACAAAAGTGGAAAAGAGAGGGGAGTCAAAGTGTGTATGTGAGTCTTGTGGAATGTGTTGAGTCAGTCAGGGTGAGCTTCCTGGAGGAATGGCCTTTGAACTGTGATGGAAGAGAGGCGCTAAACCAGAGCTGCACTCTAGCCCCACCTTTCTGCTCTGCGTTTAGTTTTCCTCCTCCAAATACAACCACCCTATACTCTGATAAAGAGTAACCAATAAAGAGAAAGAAAATAAACATGAATTATTTTTTAAATTCACTATGTAAAGGTACTGTTGATATGTTAAAGGGAAAATGGTAGGAGGAGGGTGATATCTATTGAGTACCTAATACATGTGTCATACAATCCTTACTAAATTCCTGAATGTAAGTGGTATTATTCTCATTTTTAGGTAAAGGATCTAAGACTCACAGGAGTTCTATAACTCTCCCAAGATTATAATATTTACGAGTGATTACTCTGCACCAGTATTAAACTAAGTGCACTACAACAATCCAATGAAGAAATGACTTATTATTCCCATTTTTCGGAGATGGAAATTAAGCCTAACAGAAAATAAATTATTGCTTCCTCAAGATCACAGGACTCCTAATTAGTTGAAATTCAAATTCACGTGTTGCAAGTTGGGTTCTTTGGGAAGCAGACTCATCATGGACTAAGGTTGTGGCTTTCTATTAGGGAATTACTTTAGGATTAGCACCTGTGGAAGGAAGGGACAGGAAGCAGGTTTGGGAGATGGGTCTGAGTCGTCCAGCACTGGCTCAAATAGCCAAGCATGTATATACCTGCCTCAGTCAGTCGTTGGATGTAGACACAGCCCTGGAGGAGACCCCAAAGGGCTGATGGCTGACACCTGTCTTCTGACAACACTCCCAGGGCTGGGACCTCGAGTCCTTCCTGGGAGGGACCTCTGGGCAGCATATCTCCATGCCCTCTGCACTGGGAGGGACCTCTGGGCAGCATATCTCCATGCCCTCTGCACCGTGTCCGTATGGTACTCCCAGCTCATGTTTTCCTGCTATACCATGAGGGTGGGGGCCAGAAAGGAAGCAGCGTTGTCATGGTGAGGTTGCAGAGGGGTGAGCCCGGGCCCCAGGCTTCATGGGGAGATAAGCACCAAGCCCTCATCCCTTATAACCCTCAAATAGCATCAGCTAGAAATCAAGAAAGGGGTGGAGTGAGGGAGCATGGAGTCAACAGCAGGATCAGTCATTAAATGCTTGTTTTTCGGTTGACTGACAGCCTCCAGGTGGTCTAGTAAGGGAGGCACCAAGCCCCGTGCAGACCCAACAGTTGGTATGGCCACTTATGCTATTTAGTAACATCTGATCTCCTGCTGCACGCCGCTCACTCACCCCAGGGGCCACCCAAGACGGCAAACCCACCTGGTGCGCCACGTGCTGGCCTGACCTAGGTAAGAGGAGCACAGAGGGCGCTGCGTTCCACGTGAAACAGAGTCAGCTCCTGGGATCGCAAGTGCTAAGAACGGCAACCTTCCAGCCCAAGCAGCAACCCATTCTCATCCTTCTGCTTGAATTCAGAGAACAGCTGACTTGACAGAAGGCAGAAAGCTGGTGAGTTTCGTTCACTCAGTGACAAATGAGCACCAAGCAAAACCAGCTTTCCCGTGGTGAAATTCCTCTCGACTGTCATCCTGGTTGCACATGGCAGAGAGAAGCCTGAGACTGCTGAAGGGCCGATGCACAAGGGAGAAGACGTGTCTGCGGCACGTGTCTGCCTGAAACCCCAGAGCTGGCGGCCCCTCCCTGACTACCGGCCCCCCATGTACTTCATTGCTTTGGACCGAGCCACTCCGCTCTTGGAACGCTGCCTCCCTTTTGGTACAGGTAGCAAAATCCAGCCAAAGCCTTGGTTCAGATTTTCCTCCGTGCGACCATCCATCCCCACCCTCCAGCCGAAAGCAATTTCTCTTATAATTCATTCGGTAAAAGCAGTGGGAGTTCTAACATTTTAAATTGTGCATAAGAACCCCCCCAACGTGCTTGATTAAAAGCCAGAGCCTTTGGCTCTGGGCTCCAGACGTTCTGATTCATCAGGAATAGAGAGGCCTGAGAATCTGCAGTTTTCACGGTCAGTTCTGATATTCCCGATGTACTGGGTCTGCAGAGGATCCTCTGAAGAAGACTGGCATCATGCTTTTAAAAGATTTCTTCTCTCCAAAAGAAGGGGCTGATGCACATGCTACAGAGCCTGTGTCCTCTGAAGGGCCTGTCTCGGTGCAAAAGGAGGACAGAGACCCTGTTTTCTTCATCGCCCTCTCTCCTACAGTATGCATCTAGCATAGTGATTCGCATACAGTAGGTGCTCAAACATGGTTTATTGGTCAGCTAAGAGTCTTTCTGGTCTCCTGATTTTCTCTTTACTCTTCCAAATGGTTTGGGGTCGGTAGGGGAGCCTGCCTCTCAGTCCTGTTTCCCATATACTTCCTCCCATGCTCCCTCCTGCTCCAAGCTCTAGCCCGTACCCCACTTGACCTGCCCTTCTGTGGTCCTCCTTTAAGTTGATCTTTTAGTTATTTAACAAGATTTGGGCATGATTTTTTTATTCTTTATAAAAGATCCTATTCTGATTTTTTAAATATCCATATTCACTGGGCATGTTTTAGAAAATAGAGTTGACCCTTGAACAACGTGGGTGGCAACTGTGGCCCCACTTACGAATTGTTTTGATAAATACAGTACTGTAAATGTATCGTGTCTTCTTTATGATTTTCTTCACATTTTCTCTTCTCCAGCTTACTTTATTGTACAAAGATAGTATGTAATACACAGAACATACAAAATACGTGTTAATAGACTCTGTTCTTGGTAAGGCTTCTGGTCAACAGTTACACTATTCGAAGTTAGGTTTGGGGGGAATCAAAAGTTATATGCAGATTTTCAACTGCATGGGGGTGGGCACCCCTAACCCCTGCATTGTTCAAGGATCAACTGTAAAAGTGTTAAGAAGAAAACTTACCTGTAATCCCCATTTCCTTTTTAATGCACATTTTCACAAAAGATCCATCTTTCTGGGGACTATGTCAACAATCTTCTTTACCTTTGGACCCCTCACTCTTTTCTAAGAAAGCCAGGATATTATTAGAGATTAAGAAGGGGAGGGGAGCCAGGTTGGCTCAATCAGGTAGAACATGTGACTCTTTATCTCAGGGTTGTAGGTTCAAGCCCCATGTTGGATGAGGGGATTATTTAAAAATAAAACTAAATAAGAGGAAGAAGGAGGAGAGGAGGATTTGAGGAGAGGAGAGAATCTAAAGGCTATTTTTAAAAGACTAAAAGTTTTTCTAGGACTTACCCCCCCTCACTGCCCATCAAACGTTAAACAAATATGAAACCAATAGGCCAACTTTGACCAAGCACACTGCATAGGGGACAGACATTTGGGCAACAGTATTTTAAAGAACTCAGTCTTTTCCTGGCTTTCAGAATCCACTTAGCACAACAGGTAGAGAGGGTGGTTACAGTATACGTAATAATGACAGCATAACAGCGAACGTAGAACATATGTTTCTCTCTCTGTGTTGGGCATCGAGATAAATGCTTCTATGCATTAACTTATCTAACTTCACAATAGCCCTGTGAGGTAGGAATTTTTGCCACCATTTTACAACTGAGGAAATGAATCCCAGAGCGGTTAAGTAACTTGCCCAAGTTCACACAGCCAGTAAGTGCCAGAGTGGGAATTTGAACCTAATCAGGCTCCAGAGTCTATGTTCTTAACCACCAACTGCAAGTTAACTAGTGCTGCCCAACAGTTAGAGCATTTTAGTCATTTAAAGACCTTAGGTGGGCGCCTGGGTGGCTCAGTTGGTTAAGCAACTGCCTTCGGCTCAGGTCATGATCCTGGAGTCCCGGGATCGAGTCCCGCATCGGGCTCCCTGCTCGGCAGGGAGTCTGCTTCTCCCTCTGACCTTCCCCCCTCTCATGTGCTCTCTCACTCTCTCAAATAAATGAATAAATAAAATCTTTAAAAAAATAAAAAAAATAAAAAAAAAATAAAGACCTTAGGTAACACTGGACTTGACCTTTTGTCCAAGACCCCAAATATTTCAAAGTGTTTTCTTGGGAAACAAGCCCACTGTTAAGCCTCAATCAGACCATTGTTCCACTTAATTACTCTCATCCAGTTTTATCTGAAAAACTTGCATACAGCCTGGCTGAACAGCCACGCTTTAAGATATCTCTCTTATTCCAGGACTCGGTTGTTCTTCTGAATTCTTTTCTTCAACCAATTTATCGAGCAACTACTATGTGCCAGGTATTATTCTGGGTTCCTAGCTCAGAAGATCAATGAGCTGTGTTGTTTACCCACTAAGAGAGGACTTGGCCTCTACTGGACCCATGGTCATGGATAGACGAAGAGGTGGGGATGGGTGGCATATTCATACAAGAGAAAAAGTGCTAGGCCACAGGTGAGCTTAGCTCTCAAACTAGCTCTCAAACTAGCACCCTATATACCTAACTATGGCATGTCTGAAGCATGAGAAACCCAAGTACCCGGGCAGAAGGACAGGCATTTTTGGGTTTGCTCCCAGTGGGAAGAGCCACAGGCATAACCATGACCACAGCCGACTACCCGCTCTGCACCCGTGTCTCCTGGCCCTCGGAGCTGGGTGCGGACGGGCCCTGGCTCCCTGTGTCGATTTGCAAAGCCATCCCCTCTTCCTAGCATCATCTTCTTCCAGCTTCCCTGTCTTCTACAGTGAATAAATACTTTCTCTAAGTTGCCTCAGTATTAAATACTTCATGTGCTGTCACTGAAACAGCCAGCCCGTGCAGCCGGTGAACAAAGTGAAGATGTCTGCCCACATGGAACTCACATTCCAATGGGGGAGGCCGGCCGTAAATGAGAAAGATAGGAGGTAAAGAAATACGAGGTAAAAAATAAATGATATAGTACGTTGAAAGGTGACAAGTGCTAAGTGGAAAACAGGTAGGGCAGGGTAATGGGGATCAAAGGTGCTGAGGGGGGAGGGGAAAGGGTACCACCATCCATAGAGGGGTCAGGGCTGGCCTCCCTGAGAGGGTGGTATTTGAGCAGAAATTTGAAGGAGTTTGATCTGAGGCTCTCTGGAGAAGAGCAGACTCAGCAGAGAGAAGGGCTCAGAGAGAAGCCCGAAGGCAAGAAGCTGGCTGCTGAGTTGAGGAAAGAGCGAGGAGGTGAGTGGGATAGAACACACTGAGCAAGGGGGAGAATGGGGACAGAGGAGGAGAGAGGTAATGGGCACCAGCCATGGTAGCTCATGAAACAAAGAGCCATTGCAGGGTTTTGAACAGAGACATGAAACAGGTTTTAACAGGATTTCTCTGGCTGCTTTCCTGAGAAGTGACCGTAGGAGGCTGAGGAGAGAAGCAGGGAGACCAGTTAGATGCTGCTGTAGTCATTCAGGCAGGGGAAGATGATGGCTCAAAGCAGGCTAAGAGGAGAAGTGATCGGAGTCTGGATACTTTCTGAAGGGAGAGGATACTGGTCAGAGGGGTACTTGTGCTTCAGTCACAAGAGACCCCCCAAACCCGCAGTTTACAACACTTCATGGCCGGTGCGAGGTGTGAGTTGGCCGTGGCTCTGCTCCTTGGGAACTGGCTCTGAGTTCAGGTCCAGGCTGGCCAAGCAACCTCTGTCTGGAACATTGTGGACTATTGTAGAGAGGAGAAAAGTCACCCAGGAGAGTGAAAGAGTAAATGGAGGAGAAAAGTATGGCATTAAAGGCTCATTTGAGGTTTATGGTCATTAATTCAATTAACACCGGGGTGGTGGTGGTGCGTATTCACCTGCCACAATCTACTGCAAGGTGCAGGGCAGCCTTGGATTGATCCAGGGCTGTGGTTTGGCCAAGCAGGTAGTGTGATGTGGGAGAGCTATGCAAGGGGGTTTTGTTGTGATTGACCACAGTGATTACGGTTGTCAAAATAGCATGGGGACTGTACATCAAATCAAATTAGCAGTTTGAAATAGACTTCGTGGCTATCAAGGTAGAAACATCCAGGTATTTTAGTGAAAATACTTTCTTGTTGATCTATCATGTAATCAGCATCACCGATGCTTTTAATCATCTCTGATTGCATCTGATTCTGTTAAATGTATTCATGGGCTCTTTGAAAAGATGCTATTCCAGGGAAGAGGTCCTCCTTTGGAAGGACAGGCAGAAATACATTATTCACCACTTTCATGTTTTCTGGCTATCCACCGCGTGGGCCAGTGACTGCGGCCATCTTTGCCTTTCTGGGTTACAAGTAGTAAATTCTGCATTGTCTTCCACCAGGGCTGGCCTCATGGTAGATGAAGTGAATAATGGTCCAGAGGATATGATTCCAGAAGTACAAGTAAATTTTTTACTCCCGAATACATTTCTTGCCTAATGTCTTGGGCAATGTCTAAATGTCACCAGAATTATCGTCTTCCAGCCTGAGGCTTTAGTCATAGATTACAACTCAAGTGATCTTGTTATCAGTAAGTTATACTTTACACTTGAAATTTTCCCGTCCTGTCTTCTGCACTTCTACAATGTTTTGACAGAAGCTCCTAGGACAAAGAGTTCTGTCTTAGGACTGACAGTCTCGGTACCCCTCTCTCTGCTGAGGACCCCACTCATGGTTCTGCTGCTCCGAGGCAGGGTCCGCAGACACAGCATAGACCCTCTGTTTTGCTGCCTTGACCCTGCAGCCCAGTTCCCCCAGTTCACCTACACCAGCCTGTTTGGGATGACTTCTTTACTGAAGGGTCAAGGTAATTTTTTTTTAAGCTGAACGCTAGGTTTGATTTTCTTCAGAATCCAGAGGCAACATGAGCCTAAGCCGTTAACTCTGCATAACAGAATCTGTGCTTGGGCTCAGAACCAACCTGTTCACATCCTGAGCCCAGTGCCCTCATATCTAAAAGTCTCCCTCAAAGAGATTCTTGCCTCTAGTTTTAAGAAGGAAAAGCTCCACACCTTCTGGGAAATTGTTCCCCTCACCCAGAGGGATCCATTTTCACCCCAGAATCCATCCCCCTGCACCCCCAGTCGAGCAAATCTCACATCTGGGCCTTTCAGCAGGGGCTCCAGGAAGACGGGCGACAATCTCTATTGATGCCCCCATGTGCCTTGACAACTGGGAGGCAAGGGGCTGTTCAGGGCGGGCTCCTCACAAGGGTGAGCTGAGGGCACTCACCTGTTCACTTAACGCCTATTCATTCCAAGGTGGACCCATCACACCAGTTCCAGCCACACATCCTTCAGGGACAAACATTCGTCTTCGTGGACAGTCTAAAGCCATAACGAAGAAGAAAATATTTACTGAAATCATCATAATTTTTCCTTCCATAGAGTCAGGAAGTCACAATATTACGCAGAAGAGAATCCAGTTTCTTTCTTACACCCACATTCTTGGTGGACACTTCCTTGGTTAAAACCAAAAGCCCTGAGGTAAGCATCTGTGGAGGGTTTGCTCTTATTCCATTCTGCTCTCATCTTGTGTCAAGCAAGGCGGTGGTCTGTTTGGCTCGTCTGCACACTGATGATGTCTGAGTGTCGGGTGATATGACTTCCCAGGTCCTCCCCCGCCCCCTCCTCACAGGGGCTCCCCACCACCGCACTGAAGAGACCCGTGTGGGCCAAGAAGCATCCATAGCATGGCAACACAGAGGAGGCGTGAGCTTGGCAGAACCCGGATGGGGACCCGAAACCGGGGGAAAGCCTGTAGCCGGGTGACAGGAGCAAGCTTTGATGGCACATTAAAGTTAGGTCATGAACAGACTGACAGGCCACGCTGTCCCTAGTCCTTCGACAATAGAGGAATTCTGAGGCCTAGCTTTGTCAGGCTGCGAGCCCGTCGGTGGCCCAGAAGGCTTTCACAGAAATAAAACTTGGCGGTCTGTGGATTTCCCAGTATGTTTTTTGTTTCTGAGTAACAAAAAAACAACACAAGACAAAAATTTAACAACTCTTTGCTCAACACACAGAGAATAACAATGACAACGTTTCAGAAATACTCGTAAGCCTGCTGAATAAGATGGAGAAGCAGCCAGCAGGAAGTGAACTGGCCGCAAAGCATTGGTACACAGGACGGAAAGCGGCAGATGAAGAGCACACCCCATACTGAAAATTCGAAGAGCTACCATAAAGCACCGGGACCTTGACACCGAAATCCTGATTCTACGAAAGTTTCTTCACCACTATTTTTTTTCTAAATCCTAGCTGTTAATAATACTACCTGACATTTGGTCAGAAAAATGCTTTCACCTACACTACTTCACAAAAAAACTGTAAGCAGGGTGTTATCACCATTTCTTTTTGTTTTCTGTCTGTGACAAAAGAGCTCAAAGAATTCAGTGGCTTGCCCGAGGTTACACAGCAAAAATGAGACAGCCGCCCACATCAAGGGGACCCGGCCTGTTCCTGCCACAGGACCTTTGACCTAACCATTTCCTCTGCTTGGAATGCTCTTCCCCATGCTTCCCGGGGCTGGCTCCCCACTGTTCTACTTTCGCCCCAAATGTTGCCTCCTCAGAGGAGTCTCCTCAAACGGCGGGGTCTGAGGTCACCATGCCCCACTCCAAGCAGCACTCCACTTCCAGAGGCATCAAACCATATGAGCAGGCCAAAGCTGGCCCACCTGTTGTTGGTTCAGGGTTGTTTGTTGTTTGTTTTTGTAAACCAGGTTGTATTGGAACGCAGCCATGCCCATTCATTTCCATACTGCCTTTGATTGCTTTCCCACCACAGCGACGGACTTGAGTAGTCGAAACAGATCATACGACCGGCAAGCCTAAAGCGTTTGCCATCTGGCCTTTCACAAAATAAGGTGGCCAACCCTCACTCTGTCCTGTCACTCCATTTGTTTTCTTCCGCACACTTTTCATCAAGTGTGTGCGTCTATATCCTGCCCCTAGCAGGTAAGCTCCACGCCTGTGGTCTTCACCATTGCACCTCTAGCACCTAGATCAGTAGACGATCAATATATATTTGTTGGGTGATAAATGGCCTGTGGCGTGTTCTAATTTCATAGTCCCCAGGCAGTTTTCTCTTTATGGTTAGGCTGACCAAAGAAGAAAAATATCAGCCCCCCCTTTGCTGTTATATATTTCGTTGTCCGTTACCAGCACTGTTTTTGCTTTTCAGATAGGTGTCTGAAAGGCACTTGCCACATAGTTCATTTCGATATTCTTACATTAAATTATTTAAATTAATTGATTACTGATTCATTTTTAAATTATAATGAATACTGGCATTTTGATAATGATATTAGTGCTCATTAATGAAGTTTCAAAATCCATAATCCACTTAATTTCTTAACAGGATACATATTTTTTTTTAACAAAACAAAGCTGGGAAGCATTACCTACTAAAAATGACACAGTGTGACCATGAAAATCCACGTCCTATCTTTTCTCTTCCCTACTAGAAAAACCCTGAAACATTTACCATGGAGAATAAGAAAGGAAAGTATTCTATTCCTCTAGTAAATTCCTATTTGGCTCCTTCCAGCATTACCTCTTGACAGCTCTGGCCCAAAAGACCAAAGAGCAATGAGGTGCGGTAAAATAGTAGGTAAATGAGTTTTACCAGAAATTTCTTCAGGTGAAATACTCACGAGAGAGAATTTCTAAACCAGCACTCGCCAGGAAGATCTCCTACCAACATAATCCCAGACATTAATAGATTGGCAATCTCTTGAGTTTTAGCTTGAATCAGTGTCAGGAGTCCAGTCACCCCTGAAACAGAAGAAGATCCAGTACTTGACCTTGAATATCCACTCTATAACACTGTGACCTCATCACACACCTTTCTTTCAAATGTCTACTGTGTCATTTTTTTTTTAAGATTTTATTTATTTATTTGTCAGAGAGAGAGAGGGAGAAGCAGGTGCCCCGCTGAGCAGGGAGCCCGACCTGGGACTCCATCCCAGGACCCCGGGATCATGACCTGAGCCACCCAGGCACCCTGTACTGTGTCATTTAGATTCTCCAGGATCTTCCGTTTTAAACATCAAGGCTATCTTTATGTTCTAAGCCAGATGACTGTGTTTTCCTCCTTCTCTACTCATTATCCCCCAAA
Source organism: Phoca vitulina (assembly GCF_004348235.1). Classification (NCBI taxonomy): domain Eukaryota; kingdom Metazoa; phylum Chordata; class Mammalia; order Carnivora; family Phocidae; genus Phoca; species Phoca vitulina. The sequence goes on from NW_022589707.1 coordinate 81,407,447, forward strand.
TAATTTAGATTTTTTTTAAAGTTCTCACTCAGAATGGAGATGCTTTCCAATGTACGTTATCAGAATTCTTAACATCCAGAACCAGTTTTCTTTTTCCTTTGCTTCCCCAAATATTTGCCTTCAGAACATTTAAAAATAAATGCAGAGGGGGAAAAAAAATTTAAGGCATTTTATTTTATGTTTATGTCAAGAATACCCATTGTGATGGTTTTATTCAAATAGAAGCTCACTTCCCTTCTTGGAGCTCCATGTGAAAGAAGTTCCCAGGGTTAGGGAGAAACAATACACAATACCAGTACTTCCCAAAGCATAGCCCCCTGGAAACTCAAATACATCTCCTATATAATTTGTTTATTTAACTTCCCCTGACAACACTATCTAATCTAGTGCCCCCAATCAAGGTCTTTTCCCTCGCCCTGCTTTATATTCTTCCTAACATGTATCACCGTGTGACTGTCATTCACAGGATACCTTACTTACACTGTCTCCCCTCACTAGCATAGAAGCCCCAGTCCACTCATTCCTCGGGCTCTGCGAACAGTATCTACCAAACAGTAGGTGCTCAATAAATATGTGTCAAGAGCAGCGGACACTTTGGGTTCTCCTTCCTAACCACATCCTTTTTATTCTTGTGTTTCTTTGCGTCCCTTTTTTTTTTTTTAAGATTTTATTTATTTATTCAAGAGAGATAGAAAGAGGGAGAGGCAGAGGGAGAAGCAGGCTCCCCGCTGAGCAAGGAGCCTGATTCGGGACTGGATCCCAGGACGCTGGGATCACGACTTGAGCCAAATGCAGACACTTAACCCACTGAGCCACCCAGGCGCCCATCTTTGCATCCTTTTATGTGCTTTTGGTTTCAATGGCCCCATCCTTTCGATTCATCTTCAGAGCCCTGCTCTGGGGCTAGCAGAGCTGTTTCACCACATCACGCAGAGCACCTGAGTGCCTGGCATTTACACCTCCCCTGGGCAGCCCACAACCAAGCACTGACTGATGCGTGAGTAAGCAAGCACAGCTCCCCTGCCCACAAGTGCTCAGCTCAGTATCTGTTTCTAAGGAGCCCGACCGAAGACACTGAGTGAGCGAATGAGTGTGCTAACATTTTACACGAACTCAAATTGTTCCTTGAAAATTTCACGGTAATAAAAAAAATACCAACCACATTGCTCTGGATTCTCCTCAAAACAGTAAGGGATGGATATTTACCACCTGAATCTATAGTAAAATTAATTCCCTGAGGCACTTTAGAAAGGGCTCAGCTTCAAAAGTAATTTCCTGAACAATAACTATAAAGCATTGGAAAAAAGAAATGACTGAGTCAGTCCCTGTTAGCCATGCAGAATTATACTTCTTTGAATTAATGCTATGATTTGAAAAGCATTGCTCTTTTAAAAACAACAGAACTATAACAAAGAAGAATTTTAAATGTATTTGCCTTCAATGCTGCCTGCTTCTCGTAACTCCCCACTAATATGTTCATGTCTCGGTCCAAAGGTGGGTAAAATAAGTTTATTTTGCATTCCTCAGAGTATCATTAGCAAAAACGGTAGCATCTCTGCATAACTAATTTTGATCAAATTGTGCTTCATCTAAATATCTAAAATGCCAGGTTTGCTTTTCAAATGTCCTTTATGTAGCTTGCATTGCCTCCCGCAATTCATTTTCCTCTACTCAGGTGGTAAAAGGACAGCACATCAAAGGCCAGTTCCCAACCACTACCGGCAGATCTGGAAGTAGATAATGGTAGCAACTTCAAGTCCAGGTAAATATAATTTTCTGAAATCAATTCTAATAAAAAAGACAGCCAGTTACAGTTCCATTTCCCTGCCCTGTGGATCTTGCAGCTAGGCAGGCGGCGAGTCTTTTCCAGTAATGCTTTTAGGATCGTGACTCACATTTAAAGAAATAAAGGATGACAGTTTTTATAAGCAGTAGTTGGAATTAGCTCCAGTAACAAAATACGCATACCTCCATTCTTACACATTCGGTTCTCATATATGTAGTTTCCACAGCTTCTGTCAGCTTGTTCCTTCAGCAAAGTCTTTCTCTGTATCCTTTCTGACACTGAAAGTATACGAATTAAGAGCTATTCTCAACAAAAATCCATAGTGGCTTGGGGCACCTGGGTGGCTCAGTCTGTTAAGTGTTCGACTCTTGATTCCTGCTCAGGTCATGATCTCAGGGTCATGAGGGTGAGCCCCGAGTTGGGCTCCACACTCGGCGGGGGGTCTGCTTGAGGATTCTCTCCCTCTCCCTCTGCCCCTCCCCCTGCTCATGCTCTTGCTCTCTCTCTCTAAAATAAATAAATAAATCTTAAAAATAATTCATAGTGTCTCACTTTATTGTGTACGCATTTCTCCTGAAGTCCTAGCTGTAATCAGAATACCGCATCTTCACAGGACTGCTATCTCTGGTATCCACTCTGAAGAGCTGATTTTAGAGCCTAATGCTCAAAAGACTTTGTTCACTTCATGGTTTTGCTTACATGGACTTAGTGTGGACCCATGTCCACCACAGTCACTTCTGGTGCCGGCACCCACGACAATAGGGTGTTTCTGCAAAAGCCTTGGGCCCCCCCATGGCTTTACACAGCACTTTCTCCACACTTAAGGGGACCCCCAACTGGACCTCCAGGGCATGGCGTAGTTGCCCTATTCTCAACCGCTTCATCAAAATTTCCGTAGAAAAATATCTATGGAGATAAATCAATACTAGCAACATCATGTAGTCACAGAAAGTACATCTTCTATTTTATGCAGACAAGCATGTGACCAGTGCGGTAAACTATGATACTTGTGTGCATGTGAACTAAGTTGTTACCAAAACCATGCAGGAAAACTCATTCAGCACCTTTGTGGATGCGTCTAACATTCTGCTGTGTGGTAATAATGCTTAAATAGCAAGCGGTTCTCGTAAGTCGCCGTGATCACTTTGGCCAGACCAAGTTTGATAGTTTATGTTGTTGGTGTGTTTGTTTTTCCTATGTGTGTGTGGTTGGATAATGTTTGTTAATGTCAATATCAGCCATTTTCCCTAACATCATATAAACCCAAACAATAAAAGACACCAGTCCTGGGGCAGCTGGGTGGCTCAGATGGTTAAGCGTCTGCCTTCGGCTCAGGTCATGATCCCAGGGTCCTGGGATCAAGCCCCACATCGGGCTCCTGGCGGGGAGCCTGCTTCTCTCTCTCCCTCTGCCTCTCTCCCTGCTCATGTTTTCTCTCTCTGTGTATCTCTGTGTCTCAAATGAATAAATAAAATCTTCAAAAAATAAAAAATAAAAAAAAATAAAAGACACCAGTCCAAAGACTGACTCCCCTCCCCCACCCCCATTGCTGGGGCTCCATGGGCAGCAGACCTCACCCACTGACCCTAAAGCCAGATATTGTGTTCTTATCTTCAGTGTTCCTCTTATCCTCAGGATTGGTCATCTCCCAGGCTATTCACACCAGTGCTTACTCAACTTGAAAGAAGCATTATAGAGTCAATTAACACTGTTCTGTCTTTGCTCCAAAGAGCTGGGCCCCATTCTCTAAAGGCCCCACATTGTTACCAAAGCTCAAAAAAAACGTATCAGAGGGGCGCCTGGGGGGGCTCAGTCGGTTAAGCATCTGCCTTCGGCTCAGGTCATCGTCCCAGGGTCCTGGGATCGAGCCCTGCATCAGGCTCCCTGCTCAGGGGGGAGCCTGCTTCTCCCTCTCCCTCTGCCACTCCCCCTGCTTGTGATCGCTCTGTGTGTGTGTGTGTGTGTGTGTGTGTGTGTTAAATAAATAAAATCTTTTAAAAAAATATATCAGAGAAGCCAAGGTCATCTCTGTCCCTCAGAGTCTAGTATTCAGAACTGACACATTATAACCTATAATCCTAAACATCCATTCCCACAGCTCACACCATTCAGATTCCAGGGCAATATTTCTTTACAGGTCTTGTCCTGTGCCCTATGATCTCAAAACAAAAGCTGACTGCAGCTGAATGACATGAAAGTTTATGGGATATATCTTTTCTGACTTCAGAGACACTGCTTTGACTTTGGGGGAGATCTGAGATACAGAGGCACTTAAGTAAGACAAAATACAAATTAGTTAATTTCTCAAATCTTTTCTCTCCAAGTGAATGCAATAGATTCTTGTATTAACCAATGGTGTCAAAGCCTCTCTTCATGTTCCAACTCAGAGGGATTAGTTCTGGGAGACACACAAATTACCATTATATTGGCAACACTTATATACTGGCCCTTAGGAATATATATCTAGTAATATTAGCCAGTTCATGTTACTCTTAAATTATATACATGCAGGTTTGGGTGTGACATTCATAAAACATGATGCTATTTTTTAGTACTGCTGCATGACTCTAGATATTGCTTTAAGAGACTAATAAATCACAATTATGTGTGATAGTCACTTGTATGACACAGAATGTGATATTGTGTGAACTTTCGGCCCCCCCAACCAAAAAGTATTTCAAAAGAGTAGACTGTGACCGTAAGGAACTTTTAACAATACCTTCGACAATTTATTTCACTTCTATTTTTTTCATGTGTACAATCAAATGGTGCCCTCAAGGTGTGCCTGCAACCACCTGAGAGTTCCAAAACCCTTTCCAGAGACCCACAACTTCAAATTTATTTTCATAATAATACAAAAATATTACTCTTTTCACTGTGCTAACATTGGCCCAGATGGCGCAAGAGCAGTGATGGATATGACTGCTGGGGCCTTAGCACAAATCAACTGATGGCAGGAAATCTAGTAGTAATCGCTATATTCTTCACCACTGTACACTCACATTAAAAAGGGAGGGGCCCAGGTGGCTCAGTCGGTTAAGCGTCTGCCTTCAGCTCAGGTCATGATCTCAGGATCCTGGGATGGAGCCCCACATCGGGCTCCCTGCTCAGTGGGGAGCCTGCTTCTCCCTCTCCCTTTGCCCCTCCCCCACTGCTTGTATTCTCGCTCTCTCTGTCAAATAAATTTTAAAAATATTAAAAAAAAGAGGGGTGCCTGCCTGGCTCAGTTGGTAGAGCTTGTGACTCTTGATCTTGAGGTTGTGAGTTCAAGCCCCATGTTGAGTGCAGAGATTACTTAAAAATAAAATATCAAAAAAAAAGGGGGCACCTGGGTGGCTCAGTCCGTTAAGTGGCTGCTTTCGGCTCAGGTCATGATCCTGGGGTCTTAGGATCGAGCCCCACATCCGGCTCCCTGCTCAGCGGAGAGCCTGTTTCTCCCTCTCCATCTGCCTGTCACTCTGCCTACTTGTGCTCTCTGTCTCTCTGTCAAATAAATAAATAAAATCTTTATTTTTATTTATTTATTTATTTATTTGAGAGAGAGAGAGAGAGAATGAGAGACAGAGAGCATGAGCAGGAGGAGGGTCAGAGGGAGAAGCAGACCCCCTGCTGAGCAGGGAGCCCGATGTGGGACTCGATCCCGGGACTCCAGGATCATGACCTGGGCTGAAGGCAGTCGCTTAACCAACTGAGCCACCCAGGCGCCCAATAAATAAAATCTTTAAAAAAAAAAAAAAAGAACACAGGCAGACCTCAGACCACCACAATAAAGGCAATATCATAATAAAGTGAGTCAAATGAATTTCTTAGTGCATATAAAATTTATGTTTATGCTATTAAGTGTGCAATAGCATTACGTTTAAAAGAACAAGGTAGCGTAATTTAGAAATCCTTTGTTGCTAAGAAATGCTAAACATCATCTGAGCTTTCGGGGAGTCATCATCTTTTTGCTGGTGGAGGGTCTTGCCTCGATGTGGATGGCTGCTGACTGATCGGGGTGGTGGTGGCTGGAGGCTGGGGTGGCTGTGACAAGTTCTTAAAGTAAGACAACAGTGAAATTTGTCACATTGGTTGACTCTTCAAGAAGGATTTCTCTGTAGCATGCGATGCTCTTCGATAGCATCTTACCCACAATAGAACTCCTTTCAACATTGGAGTCCATCCTCTCAAACCCTGCCACTGCTTTATCCACCAGATTTCTGCCATATGCTCAACCCTTTGCTGTCATTCCCACAGTCTTCTCAGCATCTTCTCCAGGAGAGAGTCCATCTCAGGAAACCACTTTCTTTGCTCTTCCAGCAGGAGCGACTCCTCCTCTGTTCAAGTTCTATCATGAGACTGTAACAGTTCAGCCACGCCTTCGGGCTCCACTTCTCACCCTAGTTCTCTGGCTGTTCCACCCTCCTGCAGTTCCTTCCTCCGCTGAAGCCTCGAATCCCTCAAAGTTTTCCATGAGGGTTGGAATCAACTGCTTCCAAACTCCTGTGAATGTTGATATTATGACTTCTTCCCATAAATCATGAATGTTCTTAATGGAATCTAGACTGGTGAATCCTTTCCAGAAGGTTTTCAATTGACTTTACTCAGATCCATCAGAAAAATCACTATCTATGGCAGCTATAGCCTTATGAAAAGTTATTTCTTAAACAAGAAGACTATAAAGTTGAAATTACTCTTTGATCCATGGACTTCAGAATGGTTGTTGTGTTGGCAGCATGAGAACAACATTAATCTCATTGTCCATCTCCATCAGAGCTCTTGGGTGACCAGGTACATTGTCAATGAGCAGTCATATTTTGAAAGGATTTTTTTTTCCTGAACAGTAGATCTGAACAGTGGGCTCCAAATATTCAGTAAACCATGTTGTAACGAGGTGTACTGTCATCCAGGCTTTGTTGCTAGAGCACAAGCAGAGTAGATTTAGCATTATTCTTAAGGATTCTAGGATTTTCAGAATGGTAAATGAGCACTAATTTCAACTTACAGTCACCAACTACATTAGCCCCTAACAGAAGAGTCAGCCTGTCCTTCGAAGCTTTAAAGCCAGGCACTGACTTCTCTCTCATAATGAAAGTGCTAGATGACATCTTCTTCCAATAGAAGTCTATTTCATCTACACTGAATATCTGTTGTGTATGTAGCCACCTTCATTCATGATCTCAGCTAGACCTTCTGGAATAACTTCCTGCCACTTCTACGTCAGCATCTGCTGTGCCACCTTGCACTTTTATATCATGGAGATGGCTTCTTTCCTTAAACCTCTTGAACCACCTCTGCTGGCTTCAAACATTTCTTCTGCGCTTCCTCACCCCTCTCAGCCTTCACAGAATTGAAGAGAATTAAGGTCCTGCCTTGGATTAGGCTCTGGCTCGAGGGAATGTTGCGGCTGGTGTGATCTTCTATCCAGACTGCTAAAACGTTCTCCAGGTCAGCAACAAAGCTGTTTCTCTTTCTTATCATTCATGTACTCACTAGAGTAGCGCTTTTAATGTCCTTCAAGAACTATTCCTTTGTATTTGCAACTTGGCTAACTGTTTGGTGCAAGAGGCCTAGCTTTTGGTCTATCTTGTGTTTGGACATGCCTTCCTCACTAAGCTTAATCATTTCTAGCTTTTGACTAAATTAAGAGACATGTGACACTTCCTTTCACCTAAACACTTAGAGGCCATTGTCAGGTTATTAATTGGCCTGATTTCAATATTGTTGTGACTCAGGGAATAGGGAGGCCCAAGAAGAGGGAGAGAGATGAGGAACAGTCTGCAGAGTAGTCAGAACACATACATTTATCAGTTCCGAACTCCATCTTATATGGGCGCAGTTCATGGTGCCCCAAAACAACTACAACAGTAACATCAAATATCACTGATCAAGGATCACCACAACAAATATAATAATAATGAAAAAGTCTGAAATAGTATGAGAATTACCAAAATGTGATACAGAGACACGAAGTGAGCAGATGCTGTTGGAAAATGGCACCCATAAACTTGCTCCATGCAGGGTTGCCACACTTACCACAATGAATTTCCCCACGGCTCTGTTGAATATAAAGAACCGTATCTGTTCTGAAATGGTGGTGAAAATATTAAGCCCTAGTGCCATTAAAAATTTCCTTAATATTAGATGATCCTCAATTTTTACAAACAGTAGAGAAACAAACAGTAACAATTCCTAATTCTTTTTTCTAACACACTGCAGAAAAAAAGCAAAGGTCCCAGGCTATGGGACTGCACCAAACCTTACCTGCCCATCCTGATAGCATAGACGGCTGGGTGTATAAACTGGTAGAGTGGGCCTTGAGGACCCAGGAGGGCCCTTTTAGCCCCTTTTCCCTTGCCACACCTTCAGGCCTAAAATTCCGAGACTAGAGATTGATTGGCTTAACGTTAAAATAAGAATCCCCCTGAGAGAGGTGAAACATTTGAGTTCTTCTGCCCTTTGTAACTAGTGCAACTGAGTTTATTGGCTTCTCTCCCAAAGACGTGGGGCCTAGGAACCTTCAAGAGGGTGCCTTTGCTCCCTCTGCCTGGATATCCCGAGCAGTTTCACTCTGGGGTCCTGTTGCCTCCCCACACACTTCCAGGAAGCTGAGTGTAGGCCCTTGTACTCTGTGCACCCACTTCTCTCTTCCCACCAAGCACTGGGGTTGGGGAGAAATGGGAGGCTGTATTTTTTGTCTAGGGTTAAGTCTTCCCTGCTATTATTTCTGACCTAGACAAGTTGTCTTTCCCACGATCCACTTCATAATCTACTCATAAAGTTATGGGAACAAGATCAAGAATTTTCGTTCTTGGGGCCCCTGGGTGGCTCAGTCGGTTAAGCGCCTGCCTTTGACTCAGATCATGATCTCAGGGTCCTGGGATTGAGCCCTGCATTGGGTTCCCTGCTCAGCGGGGTATCTGCTTCTCCCCCTCTCTCTCTCACCCTCTCTCTCTCTCTCTCTGCCCCTCCCCCCACTCACACACACACTCTTTCAAATAAATAAAATCTTAAAAAAAAAAAAAGAATTTTTGTTCTCTTGTCTTCTATATCCCTTCCCTGAAGCAATGGGCACAAAACAAAAAATCCATAATAATATGCTCTATGATGTCATAATTCATCCATAATATGACTGCCATGACCTCCAGTCCTCCACCTAGCCCCCATTTTCAAACAAGGATAGGTTAATTGTGGCAGCCTCCTAGGAGGGGCGGAGGAATGACATGGAAGTAAGAGCAAGGCTGAATGGGAAGATGGTAGGCAACCCCAGATCAGAGAGCAGGAGGGAAAGTTGACTTCCACCAACAAACCTGGAAATTTCTGCCATCACCATTGTAGTCCCAGAAGTTCTAGCCAGGAACAGGACTCAGAATGGCCCCCACTGATAGGTCAGCTGTAGTGAACTGCTACCATCAGGATGTATAGGCAGGCCCATGGAATTCCTGATGAGCTAGCCATGCAGACTTACCCCAGGTATTTTACTAGTCATCAAATAACCCAACCCCACAGTCTGTTACTGATGTTTTTAGCTCCTGCTTTTCCTGTTCTTTGTGGATATTCACTGTAGATATTACTGATCCTGCCTCACTGGGGAAAAGGGAAAGGAAAGATACAGGAATAAAATAAATATATATATATATATTTATCTCAAATAATATCCTACTGCAGAGGATGTAGGGGGTCAAGTAGCATTAGGTCACTCAGCTACTACATGGATGTATACCGAGCATTACTTTGGAGTTAGACTCAGCAGAACCTGAGGTTGGTTGGATACAGTTTATGAGAAGCAGGAAGGGTCAAAAGAACCCCCAGGTTTCTGGCTTGTGCATCTGGGCAGATGGTGGTGTCATTTAGTGAAATAGGGAGCACAGGAAAAGAGGGGGTTTCAGCTGGGAGAATGATATGTTCCACTTTGGACCATTGGTTTTGAGATGCCTGTGGGCCATCTTAGCAGATTTCGAGGACACAGCGGCAAATCAGAAGAGGAAGCAGCCAGCTGTGTCCGGAGTGGCAAACGGGCCATCCTGTGTTCTCTGCAACCAGGGGGAGGCCTCTTAAAGACAGGCCTGGCTGATTGGTAATTAAGTACATCAGAGTGAAGGCATACATCTCCATTAGAGTGGCTGCAGGCCATTAACACCCTCTGCAGCACTCTTTACTTAATGCTGCTCTCAAACAAATAGCACATCTGGCAAGTTAATGCCAATTCCATGGCCATTATTGTCTGCAAATCAAAACTTGTCTCTCAGTAACATGCAGAGTGAAACAAAATGGCATTCAAAGGGGCTAAGTGATTATTCCATGCTAAGTGATGCTATTCATGAACCTCATAAAGTGTCTGCTTGTCATTGTTCTTTAACCAACCCACCTTGCTCAATCCATAATCTGAAACCCTGGGTGAGGTTTGCTAATGTCACATTCCAGGGGAAATCACAGAAACAATTTAGTAGGATGCTGATTAATAAACTCTTGGCAACATACTGTCTATCACATCAACAGCAATTGCCCCCAGGTGACACAGGGCTTGACAAAAAAAATCTCCTTTTTCCCGAAATTGAAACCCAGCGTAAGCTGAAAAATATTTTGATCCCCTTTATAAGACAGGGATACCAGTATGTCTGTGCTGCAAACTAACCTAAGCTAATTTGATCATTCAACAGATTGTCAGATTAGAAGTAAGTAAGGCTGTCACTCTACAAACTCACTACCAGGTGGATGATACAACAGAAATCTCAAACCCAATGTTGCCACACATATGAATTTAGGAGCAAATCAGGAGCAAACCCTGGTTACCCTAAGAGATCCTGGGATCGAGCCCCGCATCGGCCTCCCTGCTCAGTGGGGAGTCTGCTTCTCCCTCTGTCCCTCTCTCTGCTTGTGCTCTCTCACTCTCTCTCTCAAATAAATAAATAAAATCTTTTTAAAATTTTAAAAAAATAAAACACTAGTGCTAACCTTCTTGGAATGTGGATTCCCAGTTAGAGGGCTCAAAGTGTTAATTAAGCAACCCTACCCAAAATGTGTATTCTTGATTAAAGCATCTTAAAATGTTAGTTTAAGGCCCTAGGATTTAGATTAATGTTAACTTACACCCATATATATATCATATACTGAAATTTTTTGAGAGAGAGAGAGTGCAAGCGAGGAGGGGCAGGGGGAGTGGGAGAGAGAGAGAGAACCCCAAGCAGGCTCCATGCCCAGCATGGAACCCAATGTAGGGCTCGATCCCATGACCCTGAGACCATGGCCCAAGCAGAAATCAAGAGTCTGACACCCAACCGACTGAGCCACCCAGGCGCCCCTCACATACTGAAATATTTTAAAGTGAAAATCAAACATAGACAATATGACATTTGGGTTTTTATTTTTGTCCTTGCTTTGATGTTAAAAATAAAACCAAAACTCATAGCATGGGCTATGTTCCAATTATCTTTTACTATGTAACAAACCATCTCAAAACTTAATAGAATCTACTGTTGAGCATCGTGATTACAGTTAATAATACTGTATTACATACTTGAAAGTCACTAAGGGAGTAGATCTTAAATGTTTTCACCACAAAAAAAGTAATGGTAATCATGCAGTGTGATAAATGTGTTAGCTAACAGCTAACCATTTTGCAACACCTCAGTGTACCAAATCGTGACCATTTTGCAACACCTCCGTGTACCAAATCAACATGTTGTGCACTATAACCCTACACAATATCATATATCAGTTATATCTCGGGGGGAAAAAACTTTAATAAAGTAAAACAACACTAATCGTCATCTATTTTGTTCACAAATCTACAATTTGGTCATGGCCAGTTGGAGGCAGTCCACAGGAACAACAGGAAGGGGAGTCAGGTCTAGAACCATAGGAAGGCTTCTTGACTCACCTATCTGGTACCTGGGCTGGGAAGACTCAAACATGGGCTCAGCTGAGGATCTATAAGTGGCCTCTCCACTTATCAATGTTTTGGGCTTCTGACAGAATGGTGGCTGGGTTTCCAGAGAGAGCATCCCCAGAGTGAGTGTTATAAGAGAACCAGAGAACACGGCCTTTTCAGACCTCCACTCAGAAATCACACAGCCTCACTTCCACAATGTTCTGTGGTGACAAGCCACCCCAGATTCAAGGGAGCGGAATGAGACCTCACCTCTAGAAGGGCAGTGGTTGATCACACTGCAGAAGAGCATGGGGGATGGGAGATGGTGGTGCGGCCAACCATTCGAAAAAGCAATCTGCCACAGGCTAGGACTAAAAAATGAATAATATGTGGTCACTGGGTCTTTATCCTGAAAGAACTCATAATTTAATTGTGGAAACAGAAATATAAACTAATAATTACAATACAAGATGGCGGTAGATCAGGGATCAGCAAACTGTAACTTGCCTCCTGTTTTGTAAATAAATTTGCTCGGAACATAACCATGCTTATTCATTTACATATTGTCTATGGCTGCTTTCATGCTACAATGACAGAGCCGAGTAGTTATGACAGACACCATATGGCCCACAAAGCCTAAAATATTTACTTTCCAGTCCATTAGAGAAAAAGCTTGCTAACCCCTACAAGAGATTCTAGTAAAAAAAAAAAAAAAGCTTTGGCAGTGTTGAGGAGAGGAAAATTAACTTTTTATAGGAATTTCAAAGATATGGAAAAGGTAAATTTTAGACTGAATTTTATTCAATGACTTATTCCTATTTGCCTTGTCTGAGAGAAGATTTAGGGTGGTTGACAAGAATGTGGAAAGGATAACTAGGTGTTCTCCCAGCAGTGGTGTTGGAGAAGGGACCTTCCACACATACAACATGTCTAAGGAAATAAAAGGGTGGTCTGTTCAGAGAACTATAAAGAATCCAGTGCAGTGGACCATGTGGTGGACGCTCCAGGGCCAGAAAGGAGTGAGAGGTCATGTGAGACCAAGAAATATGAAGTCTGGAGCCTGAAAACTCTCAGGAGACCATGATGAAGACTGGACCCGGACAGAGCCAGTAGGAACACAGAAGCAGGGTTATGTCCAGACACTCATGGGGATCATTCCCTCACTTACTCAGCTGTCTCTTCATTTGTGACCTCATCCGAGATGTCTTCTCTAATCAATGTATCTAAAATGGCAACTCCCTTCTATTAACCTGTGTTCCCTTACCTTACTTTATTTTTTTTCCTAGCAATTAATACCAGCTACCATTATGCACTTATTTGTCTGTTGCCTATTTTCCCCCAACCAATATAAGTTTCAAGAGCATAGTCTTTATCTGTTTTTTTGTTGCCATTACCCCAGTGTCAGGCAGCAATAGACTGATTTGTTGAATGAGACTAATTTGTTGAATGAATGAATGAATGAACAAATGAACGAATGACCAAACAACTAGGAAAATATCAAAAAGCAGAATGACCACAATTCAGAAACAAACTGGATGTGGGAGGTGGGAAGTGGGAAGGGGAAAACATGAGGGTGACTCCAAGATTTCTAGTTCAGTTGGCTGGGTAGATGTTGATGCCATCAACTAAGGGAAGTAGGACAGGTGTCATGGGGAACGAGGCATTGGGTGAGGAGACTGCAAGTTTGGTTTTAGACCGTTGAGGTTAAGGTGCCTCATAAAACCATTCAGAGTAACTATTCAGTTGGCAGCTGGGAATATGGATATTAAGTTTAGGAGAAAGGAACCGAGCGTGAAGATCTGAGATCACCTGAGTATAGGTGATAGGTGATACCATGGCAGGATATGAGATTTAAAAAAAAAAAAAAGGCAAAAAGAAGAAGAGACCTGGTGACTGTATTTGGGAAGAGAAAGCATCCTTTAAGAAGTTGGTGGAGAGGGGCGCCTGGGTGGCTCAGTCGGTTAAGCATCTGCCTTTGGCTCAGGTCATGATCCCAGGGTCCTGGGATCGAGCCCCATATTGGGCTCCCTGCTCCCTCCTTCTCTCTCTCCCTCTGCTGTTCCCCCTGCTTGTTCTCTCTGTCTCTCTCTGTCAAATAGATAAATAAAATCTTAAAAAAAAAAAAAAAGAGTTTGGTGGAGAAAAAGGAACCAAGGAGACTTAGGGGACAGTCAAAGAAGAAGAGAACCAGAGGAGTTAGTACCAGGTGAGCCAAGAGAGCACGTTTTCAAGAAAGAGAATGGCCAACAAATTCAGATGCAACAGAAGGCTTGTGATAGAAGGACCAGTGAGGGGATCCCCAAGGAGATCCAAAATGTTCCCATGGTGACTCTTCCTGTTGGGCATTTTTCTCATTTAGAGATTAAATTTCTCCTGCTACCCTCAGATAAATAAGATTCATCGATCTAGAGACCAAAATTCTATGGTCTGCAGTTGACAGCCTATGTTGTCTCTGTGACCAGGTAAATAAATCCCTGGTAAAGGGAATGTTAATCCAAATCATGTTAATAATACCACAACTCCAACTACGTGGGCTAATCATCAGGGTGTCCACTCACTGGCTAATGAACTCCTGTCTTGGGTAATTAAAAAAACAATATGGAGTCATCGTTTTGAGTATTAATCACAGCCACGAATAGATTTGCTTCAGTCATTAATTGAAGTAAACAAGGCATTGCAAGGGAGCCAGCAGTGAATTCTTGGTGAAAGGTGGTAATTTCCTCTCTGAATCTCAACCTATGTTTTTATTTACTTTCCTTTTGCTCTTTCAGATCCACTCTCACCTCAATATGACATCTATTCTCCCCACCCCCCAAAACTGTTTTCTCCACATCATGACCAAACACTTCCTGATGAAATCCAATGATCTGTCCAGCACCTTCATCTGCTGCTTCTTACCTGGTTGGTCACCAGCCACTTTTACCCTCTCTTGGAAGGCTCTCATCCTTTGGTTTTTCTGCTATCAGGTTCTCCTGGTTCTTCTATTTCTCTATGTATTTCTTCTTATTTCTTTGAATGGCTGGATTTCCTCCTTCTGCCCCTAAACTGTAGTTGTCTCCTAAAATCCAGTCTTCATTCTTCTGGCCTTCTACTACACTCATCCCTGTCTCCTCCAATTCTCTGTCCTCCTTCTGCTTTCTAGCTGGTCATATAGTTTATATTTCCTGTGATTGTCATCAATACATGGAACATCAGCATATGTAGTTATATACAAAATATTACCTACAATGTATTGGTAAGAGTGCTGCCTGTTTAAGACAGTGGCCAGTTCAGTCATCTTTTTTTTTTTTTTAAAGATTTTATTTATTTCTTTGAGAGAGAGTGAGAGAGAGCATGAGCTGGGGGAGAGGCAGATGGAGAGGGAGAAGCAGGCTCCCCACTAAGCAAGGAACCCTATGTGGGGCTTGATCCCAAGGACCCTGAGATCATGACCTGAGCCGAAGGCAGACACTTAACTGACTGAGCCACCCAGGCGCACCTAAGGTCATCTTTTTATATTAAAGTCAAAGATGATATTCTGACTTATGATATAAACAAAGCATTTTGAGACAGAATATCCTCTCATCTGAGGATGAGATTGGGCAGAGTTTAATTCAAACTGGGGACTAGACTAGTTCAATTAAGAAAACACTGACTCAGAGGGAAAATTATATTAAAATTAAATAACTTTATGTGCAGCATAACAAAAGATGTCATACAAGTTTGCTGTCATGAATTATTGTTTCCTGGACAGTGTGTTTCAAAGGCTCTCTATTGCCTGTCATATAAAAACCAAACTAAGAATCTGGGCTTCAGTTTCTTCAATTATGAAATGGCCATGCTGGTCTTGAAGAGTAGTTTTCAAAATTTTGAGCAGCCCAAAACATAAACCAGATTAAAGTAGAGCCATCAGATGAAAGCATTCACAAGAATCAGATCCTACCAACTCCCACCATGTCCCTTCCCCCTGCCCAGCAGCCTCCACAGATAAATCACTGACGTGGAAGATCTCCAAGTTTCTTCCTTGCTGCTTGGATTCTCTCCTGAACTTAGACTTCAATGTCCTCGATTAAATGGTCTTGCCTTCCTTTACCAAACTCGGTTTTCTCCATTCCCTCTCAGGGTTCAGGATACAGACCCAAATGCCCATGGACAAGGTGGAAATTGAGGCAATCCAGAAGTCCATCCCTCATCTAAAGGGCTTACCAGTCCAGAGTTGCCAGATCTTTCCATTTGTCCAAAGAATCTAGAAATCTGACTCTTCCTTTTAAAATCTAGAGATTTTTAAAATGTTGGTAGCTATGATGGTTAATTTATGTGTCAACTTGCTAGGTTATGGTGCCCCATTGTTTAGTCAAACAGTAGTCTAGGTTTTGCCGTTAAGCTATTTTGTACATGTGGTTAACATCCACAATCAGTTGATTTGAAGCAAAGGAGATTACCTTCTATAATATGGGAGGGCCTCACTCAATCACTCGAAGGCCTTAACAGCAAAAACACTGAGATTTTCTGGAGAAGAGTGAGAGATCCTATCTCAAAAATGTAAATAGAAATCCTATTTGAATTTCCAGTCAGCCAGCCAGCTCCAGAGATTTCAGACTTCACACACACACACACACACACACACACACTTGGGTCTGTTTCTCTGAAGAACCCTGACAGATAAAGTAGCTAACTCAACTTTTGTGAATCTCTGTAGGCCAAACAAAAGACATGCATGAACCCAGACTGTACTGACAAACCACCAGTATGTGGCCTCAGTGCCATGCCATCCAGCCCATCTTCTTGGGAGCCCCTATTTTTATGCACACCTGGTCATGGTTACCACTGAGCCCTTTCCCCACCAGGAAAGCCTTCCCCATTTTACATTCCCAGTCAAATCCAATGCTACCCAAAGGCACTACGCTCAAGGCTCTTCTCTTTCAGGAAGATTCTATAATAATTTGATGCCATGATGATCTCTATGCATTACTTTTAATTCCATCTACATTTAATGTTCATAGATAGAATGTGCTATGTGATGCCATCTTTGCGACTTTTTAAATTGCTCTCAAAACATTATTCACCTTGTGTCTCAAGGACTAATAAAGGTCTCACCTTTAGTGATTGTTTCCCATCATTCAACAACTTGTACCAAAATCAAATTGCTCTAGAAATTAGAAAACATGATGAGCTCCAGTCTCAGCTCCATCACAAGTTAAGGGCATTATCTTGGAAAGGTCTCCAGGCATCTCTGTGAAGCAGGATAAAGCTAATTAATGGCTAAAATTTACCCACTGCTCACCATAATCCAGTACTATGAGCTTTAAGTGCTTTGATCCATTTAATCCTTAAAATTATATGAGGTAGGTACTATTGTATAGAATAAACTAAGACCCAGAAATATAAAGCAATTTGCCCAAGGCTAGCTTGCAAGCAATGGAACCAGCATTTGGACCCAAGCAGCCTGGTTCCTTAGCCCACATTCCTAACCACTACACTAAGGAGACTCAAAATACATATTGCATAATTCCCAGCAGCTCTAAAATTCTATGATTTTACTTCTAAGATCATCTTCACTCAGCATGCTCTTTATTATAAGACACAATAAGGACCCACTAAATGTTTGTTAAAATGAGTCAACTACTTTTCAGTTAATTTCAGTTTTATTACCATGATGGCGGGTCAGGTTGTATGAGTGTGGGGGACTAGGTTCAACTGAGCTCATAAGTCACCAATAATAGGTTCTGATCATAAGGACTGATTTGGCCATCAAATGCCCCATCTACACTTCATCCTATTCTTAAGACTTATAAGTCCCATGAGGTTAGATTATACTGAACATCATTTGTTTCCTGCAAAGCAAGATGAACAGATATCTCCAGAATTAGTTTGTAAGGCAAGCCCTTACCCAAAGAAAATGAAAACACTAATTCAAAAAGATGTATGCACTTCTATGTTCACTGCAGAATTATTTACAATAGTCGAGATATGGAAATAAGCCAAGTCTCCATGGATAGATAAATGGATAAAGAAGATGTGGTATACTGGAATATTACTCAGCCATAAAAAAAGGATGAGATCTTGCCATTTGCAACAACATGGATGGATCTAGAGGGTATAATGCTAAGGGAAATAAGTCAGGCAAAGGCAAATACAACATGATATCACCCATGTATGGAATTTAAGAAACAAAGTAAACAACAAACAAAGAAAAAGGAAGAAAAAAAAACCAGACTCTTAAATATGGAGAACAAACTGGTAGTTGCCAGAGGGGAGGTGGGTAAGGGGATGGGTGATAGATAAGGGAAATTAAGAGTACACTTATCATGCTGAGCACTGAGTAATGTACAGAATTATTGAATCATTATACTGTATACCTGAAACTAATATAACACTGCATGTTAATAATAGTTAATAATACTTCAATTTTTTAAAATAAATAAATTTTTTTTAAATCTTCAATCAGTGGCACACCTGGGTGGCTCAGTCAGTTGGGCATCTGACTCTCGATTTCAGCTCAGGTCATAATCTCAGGGTCATGAGGTCAAGTCCTGCATTGGGCTCTGTGCTCAGCCTGGAATCTGCTTGAGATTCTCTCTCTCTCTCCCTCTGCCCCCACCACTCACACTCTCTAAATAAAGAAACAAACAAACAAATAAAATCTTTAAAAAAATAAATAAATAGGAGCGCCTGGGTGGCTCAGTCGGTGAAGCATCTGCCTTCGGCTCAGGTCATGATCTCAGGGTCCTGGGATTGAGTCCCACATCAGGCTCCCTGCTCAGCGGGGCATCTGCTTCTCCCTCTGCCCCTCCCCCTGCTCATGCTCTCTCACTCTCTCATTCTCAAATAAATAAAAATCTGTTAAATAAATATATAAATAAAAATCTGCAATCAGCCAAAAAAAAAAAAAAAGTACATCACATGCTATGACTGATCATAGAGTTGAGGTCAAAATAGGCAGTTCCAGCTGGTGGCACAACCACAGAATAAGAGTTAACTGTTTGCCAACAGGGCCAGAAACAATGACCTTAAACAATGGGAGTTAAGCTGGTTAGAGCAGATGCTGTCAATAATCCACTCGTGTCCCCTTGGCCCAACACCACCTGCCCCAACCAGGTCTTCAGGAAATGGTTCCCACAATACCAACAGCTTCCAGCCTCAAGCACCTGTGTCTCTCTGCCGAAGGACATGCTCGGGCCAAGCCTAACAAGGACCAGAAGTGTGGAAGGATTTACGTGGCCAGGAGCAGCCCCCGACCAATGAAGGATAAGTAATCAACTTTCTCACCCATCAGTAGGATGTTCCTGGGGCTGCTACACAATTTTTTTTTTTTTTTTTTTTTTGGAGCATCCCAAAGGGATTGAGCCCCTGTGCCCACAGTGGTCATCAAAGTAGCCTTTGTTGATCTTCCCCCACTCTCTATCTCTCCATCTAATTCTATCACTATGCTTCCCGGGATCATTTCCCAAATAAACTCCTGGCACCCAAATCCTTGTCTGTTTGGAGGCTGTTGTTTTGGAGGAACATAAACTAAGACACCAAACCTTCCATTCCCAGTTTGTTCGCTCCTACATCTCAGTTTCTAAAGCTGCGATTTTCAAATCAACATGGCAGCATACTTCCCAGAGCAGCCATGTAATAGTCAGTGCTTTGAGTCTGCCATTTGGGAAAACCACAAAACTGTGCATGACGATGCTTTGTAAGACCGTGTAAGTATACATGTATACACGTGCACACAGAGAAGCAGCAAAATAATGTGGGTCAACATTTCCCAAAACATATTCCAGGGAACGGTATTTTAATAAATTTTGCTAGAAAAATCATCTTAATGTCAAATTAAATTTTTTAATGTTAAATTAAAGGATAGAGAGGTATATTGTACATACCATGATTCTGTTGTGCAACACAAAAATGTGTCTATTTGCTATAACTGAATCCTCTTGTCCTTGAGCTTCTACTCTCACCAACAGGGAAAAATCAAACTTGCCAATTAAAAGTCTGTCAGTCTTGTCAATTCTAGAAAGTCACTTTTGGGGGCGCCTGGGTGGCACAGTAGGTTAAGCAGCCAACTCCTGGTTTTGGCTCAGGTCGTGATCTCAGGGTTGTGAGATCGAGCCCCGTGTTGGGATCCCCGCTCAGCACAGAGTCTGCTTGAGATTCTCTCTACTTCTGCGCCTCCCCTCCACGCTCTCTCTCTCTCTCTTTAAAGAAAACAAAAGAAAAGAAAAAAGTCTCTTTGGGGTAAATATTTAGTTAACTCAAAGTTCAAACTTTCTATCAGAAGTTTCTCTCCCTCCAAGGATCTCACCATCTCACATCCTAAGGTGGTTTAGGGGCTCAGAGGCACGTGCACAAACCTCATGGCCAGGAAAGGATGGAGAAAGCACACTGCCCTCTGGAGGGTCCCCTATGGCCTTGGCCGAGCTGGACCCAGCTGCCCACCAGAATTAACTGGAGAGATTATTAAAAATGCAGATTCCCAAGTCCTCTCTCTGGATGTTTTGATTCAGGGAGAATGGAGTGAAACCAAGAAGCTATGTTTTTGATAAGTTTCCCAGAGGGTTCTGACATAGCCAGAGCAAAGCCTGGCATTTGGGAAATGCTAGGGTAGCCTGTCCCATTGCCCACCAAGTTTTGAGCTTCCTGCCATATTGTAAAATAGGAAAGACTTACAACCTGTTGTCTCACACTGATGTGTATGATTTAGCACCGTCATCATCTTTATTCATCATGAGGCATGTTGGGGCAGAGGATATAAGCTTTCCATGTGCATGTTGGCACTGGTGGTAAACATACTGATACTGTAATTTAAATATGGTAATCATAGCATTTTAAAAGCAGAACTGAGGAAATGAAAGGAGAAAAAGATCCTCTGGTATGAATTCCAGTTATTTCAATACCATTAAGAAGGAATAAGTTCTGGGTTGTCTAAGTGGCTCAGTCAGTTAAATGTCTTTGCTCTTGCTTTTGGTTCCGGTCATGATCTCAGGGACCAGGGATAGAGCCCGGGCTCTATGCTCAGCTGGGAGTCTGTTTGGCAATTTCTCTCTCCCTCTGCCCCTCTCCCCACTGCTCACATGCAGGCTTACACGCATGTGCACACACTCACTCTCTCTCTCTCTCCCTAAGATAAATTTTTAAATCTTTTTTAAAAAAGTCATCAGTTCTAAGAAAAACCACACAAAATCCCTGAGGGGAAAGAGAGACAGTTTTATGAACAAAGACCAAAAAAATTATGTATAATTTACTTAATAAAATCTACATCTAAAACTGAAAATTACATCCTCATTTAAAAACTGCTGGAAAAAGAAGTTAGATGTTATTTTTCTATAATTGTGTACTTTAAAAACATTAGATAAAGTGCTGTTTCTGTGGTATTCTTTATGATAAAGAAGTTTATAGCATCACTTTTGAAGTATTTTTAAGTTGGATATTGTTATCTTAATGAATACATAGGATTGGTTTATACCACCTAAAGTTGATATCAACAAAATCTTTCACCCAAAACAGCTTTGCATTTCAAATTCCCTAGAGTGAAATTTAACCTTCCAAAATCTGATCCAGAATATTATGTCAGCCGGCTTTTTCAAGGAGAATCTTTCCCTGACATAGCAGTCAAAACATGCTAGGTTGGATTTTGGTTATAAACAACTGCAAGATTTCAGTAGGTTCACCCACCAAAGTGCATTTCCTGCCCATATGAGCACTCATCGTGAGTGAACTAGGTAGCTCTGCTGGTCCCAGCCTTTGAAGGGCCGTGTTGACAAGGCTGCATCTCAACACGTACTCATGTGCTTCCAAGTTTTCCACAGCAGAGGGGAGGAAACATGACAGCCTGTGACACAATTCTGCTCACCTTTCATTGGTCAAAGCAAATCACTGATCATCTTCACTTCAAAGAGGGTGGGAGAATATTGTCTGACCACCCGCCTTCTAGGAGAACTGGAGAATTTGTCACTAGCCCTACTGACTATCACCACGGCTTTGCTTCTTACTCCTCTGGACGTTGGCACCAGATAACAATCCACACTATCTATCCCTCTGTTTTGGACTCATATTATCAATCCAACGAACTTACATTATCAATACAACGACAACAAAATATTTCATCCTTTTAGACCCATCATATTAAAAGCAAAATCTCCTTTTTTCTTAAAACCGGCATCCCTAGTATATCACAATTGGGTAGAGCCACAGTACGTAGGTACATTTTAAAAAAAGAGAAGTTGGTAGCCCCGCTGTGGCAGAGATGACTAGTTGTTCACCAAAGATGATGACCTTCCCCATCACTCTCACTGGGTGGTCACTGGTGAGTTGCAACAGAGGCTATATTTCTCAGACCCCTGCAATAGGCGTAGTTACATGACTCAGTTCTGGTCAATGAAATGTAGATGGAAGTGTCATTTCCCAATTTCAGGCCCAGCCCATAAAAATCTCCTGCGCCATATGCCATTCTCAACGTCTGGCTGGATGCTGATGCCTGCGGCAATCTAGAAAGCCACATGCTGAAGATGGTAGAGCCTCCGTCATCCTGGTCTCCAAAGGACCACGTGACCCAGACCTTCCATCAATCCCCTACCCTGCTGATGATACATATAAACATTTTACTATAAATCGTTTTATTTTTTAAGTTTATAAAAACAAACTTGGATTATGATAGATAAACTTTAAGATGGGGTAGTATAATAATTGACAAAATACTCTAAAAGTGTGATTTAAGAAATGTTTTGGTTGGCCTCGACAAGGACAAGATCAACTAATGTAATTCCTTAGCTATTTAGGAATCTCTCTCCATTCTCTGATGCATATTCTCTGGATAACTGCACCGCCTGATTAGAAGAGAACTTTCCCGCAAATGCAGGAAGAACTGCACTATTCTCCACGGTCCGGAGAAGGCTACAGAGGGGACAGCCAGTTTTATAAAGGTTTTATAAAAGCCTTTACTTATCTCTGATCTCCACATGGAGAGGAGATATAATCACAACATCAGTGATGGTCTAACGCTGATGGGCCACATTCTAAGTGTCTCATGACACAAATAATTCATAACACGTGAACTTAGATACATGATACTACTTAAATTTTATCATGCTCCTCAAAGCCCTATCAACGCTACTATGTTGCTGCAAACAGAATGCTCTGTTTCTTTTCCCCAGGGGGGCACACAGAGAGGCTGTGTTCCCCAGCCACCCTTGCGGGTTAGGTGGGTCACGTGACAGAATTCTGACCAATGAAGTGATGGCACAAGAGATGTGCGCCCTTCTCAGACCCATTGGAGGCCTCAAGGCCTCCCAAGGGGAGAGCAGAACCTCTAGTTGGCAGGAGCTGGTTCCTGAATGAATGCTTAGAACAGCACGGTCCCCACCCAACCAGCTCGGGACTATGACGAGAGAAAGCAATAAACCACGGAGATCTCGTTATGCAGTTAGCACAGTTAGCAGACCCTCATGAATACATTAGGACTGTTGCCTTTGCCCCAGAGAACCACGTGCAAGGTTAAAACTAAAGGGGATGGTATGTAAAGTATACCTCAATAAAGCTGTTAATTTTAAAAAGAAAGTCCAGGGGTCCCTAGTGATGTATTCCAACCCCGCCTCTACTCCCACCCCCACCCCGTTGAGTTTGGCTCTTCCTACTTGTTTAACAACTCCTACAGAATGCTTCTTGCTGCGGCTGTCAGGAATACCCAGACTGGGCCACAGCCCACCCTCTCTTGGCCTCTTCTTGCATTCTAGGGTACTTAAGGAAATTTCAGTCTTCTGAACTTTGCCTGCCTATACTATGCCCTCTGCTAGAATGCTCTTCCCCCCTCACCTCTGCCTGCCCAACTCCACCTGTGCTCCCTGCCACCCCTACTGAGGCCTTCCCTCTGGAAGGCTCAGATGGGAAAGACAGCTCTGAACTCCCACAGCCCTTTCTCTGGACAGTTCTGAGGGTTCACCTATGCCCCCCGCCCCCACCTCATCTATGTGTGATGACAATAGGTAGACATCTCTGCCCTGCTAAGGGGCAAGCTCCTTGCAGACAGGGACTCCATCTGCCAGCACACGTATGATATTCAATAATAAACGTTAAACGAATGCATGCTTCGTGAGAAGCAGACATGATGGTCCAGCACCGGCCCCCACCCGGAACACCCAGATTTACAAGGCAAGGCAGAGAAGGCAGAGAGAAAAAGAAGAAAAACCCTCTTAATTAAGGACGTACGAAAAGTTGCTTAAATTGCAGACATTTTTAAAATAAAAATGCCTTTAGGTAAACACTATTTTTGATCTATATTGATGTATAACACACACACAGAAAAGTGACCATCGAGGGTACAGCTTGATGAATATTCAACAAAGTGGTCACCCCATGCAGCCCGCACGTCATCAAGAAACAGAGTGTTCTCAGCAATCCAGAAGCCCCTCCCCCCTGTCAGTAAATACTATTTTAAAAGAAAAGGAAGGAAGGGGAGGGGGGCAGGCATCCACTTAAAAAGAAAATTAGAAACACTGCGACAGGCAGGGGGCGGGGGCAACTCACGCCCTCGCGGACACACGCCCATGGGGCTTTTCCGGGCCCCGCGGAAAATTCTCACGGGATTAAACAGACCCACCAAATGCGTAATCGCAGAGCCAGCGGGCCGAGCTTTGTAAGCGAAGAGGATTTCTCCTGGGCACCCAGACGGAGCGAGGCCGCGGGGTCCGCTCAGCCCGGGCGCCCAGCGGGGAACCGAGCGCTGAGGGGCCCCCGGGAGGCGGGCAGGTGGCGCCGAGGCCCAGGTCCCGTCCCCCGCCCAGGAGGGCGCTGGGTGCAGGGCGGTGGCCTCGCTGTGTCCCCAGCCGGGGAGGGCTTGGCTCAGGGTCAGCGCTCCGACCCCACTACACACACACACACACACACACACACACACACACACACACACACTGCACTCCTGCGCTCTTTTTCTGAACCTGGAGGGGCAGGGCAGCCTTTGGGCTTCCTTCCAATGGGATGTGCCTCCGCCAGACTCCAGGCAGAGAATCCTGGGCTTTGGAAGGAACAAAGTCCCATATAAAGGCCTGAGAAGCAGCTTCTGTTATAACGTCACTCCAGGCCTGGACCAGTGCTCTGAGAACAGGCTCTATTCAAGCCTGTCTACCAAGTCTCTACTATGCGCTGGAACAGGGAAATCAGGAACCGTCTTTGGTTTGGTTGCAGTTTTGTCTCTGTCGGGATCTTGGTATGAGATAGAGACAGGCATGTGATGAGAGAGTAGATAGGTGTGTAGGTAGTTAGATAAAAATTCTAGACTATCTGCAGGAAATTCTGAAGGCAAGGTCCCAGAGCTGGGGCTGGGCATCCATGATATGGGGGGATTTCTTATTTATGGGTGGTACAGGTAGTTTGGGGTCTTATATTTCAGTTCCTTATATTAAGGGAACAACAAAGAGAACTAATAAATTGGATCAGGCAGAAGGGCTATAAAGGGGATATTTCTAAAGCATTATAGTTCCTTATAATCTTAAACTTTATTCTTCCCACCTTCCACAGTCTGCACACCATTTTCCTCCCGTGTTTCCTGTTCTGAAGTTTCCAGAGGAGGCAAACTGCAGGGCTTTGGGTTACATGGTTAGATGGGAGGAAGGGGGTGCCTGAGTTTTGGTTGATCTGGGAGATTTCAGGAGGATCACCCAATATTCCTGTTGCTTCCTGTAAGTGCAAGGAAATCCACTGATTTTCTTTTTTTTTTTTTTAAGATTTTATTTATTTATTTGTCAGAGAGAGAGAGAGAGCACAAGCAGGGGGAGCAGCAGGCAGAGAAGCAGACTCCCCACTGAGCAAGAAGCCCCACACGGGACTCGATTCCAGAACCCTGGGATCATGACTGAGCCGGAGGCAGACGCTTAGCGACTGAGCCACCCAGGCGCCCCTCCACTGATTTTCAAAACAGATATTCTATACAAACTACCCATTCCACAAATATTTATCAAGGCCCTTGCTTTGCATGGGCCAAGCACTGTGTTAGGCCCTGGGGAATCCGGTGATGAGCAGAGCAGTCACTGTCCCCGAGAAGTCCCAGTCTGATGGAGGAGACAGCCCAGTAAAAGAGCTATCCTCCCCCTGGAAGAAGCACTAGGACAACTGTACTTCCCAGCTGTGGGACCCAGGGCAAGTCACCTAACTTCTCTGTGCATTGTTTTCATTATCTGCGAATGAGGATAATAGGAGTGCCCCTCCTTGGCAAGTTATGAGGATTAAATAAAGTAATGTATTTAAAGTGCTTGGAACAATATAAGTCACGTAGAAAGTGCAATGGGAGAGTTTGTTCTTGTGGGTGGTGATATTATTGTTATTCTTGGAATGGTTACTGATGGAGACAAAACTTCCCTCACCCCGTGCTTTCCCAAACCAGAAGGCCTTCCCCAAGGAGGTCAGGCAAATGGAGTATTGAAGAAGAGGAGTCGGTGAAATGGCTGAGGGGACCAGGGAATGGGGGAAGGAGAAAGGAGAGAAGACTAAGGGGAGAAGATGGAGCAGAGAGAGGAGCCTGAGGAGGCACAGAGGTGAGGACAGCACGGAGAGTGTGAGAGCAGAAAGCGGTTTCATTCAAACTCACAGAGATGATTTAGAAGATAAGGCATCAACTTAAGTTTAGACCATAAGGGACAAATCACAAAGGGTCTGATGCATCATGCTAAGGAACTGGAATTTTACAAAACCAATTTACAGAAAAATCCGTTCTAGAAATGTGTGAAATGCTTACTCAGCTGTATCAGCAAAAGTGCCCTCCGTGACTGATTACTGATAATCAGAATGGAAAATGCATGGGAGGGCCCACAGGTACCTGGCTCTGCCTATAGATCCTTGGGTTTGTGTTGGCTGTGATGATTTCCTGTAGCTTCTTTTCTCTAACCCTGGAGTGGCTCCCCTCTACCCACACGGCATGGTGGTAATAGCCTACCACCCTAATGGCATTCGACGCTCTGACAAACTCTTCTGCCGTCCTTCCCAGCACCCTTTTGTCCTTACTATCAGAGCCCTGACATTTTGTTCTGGTGTCCACACTTCTCTGCCATCCAGGAACTCATCAGAGAAAATCCTGATTAGTTGAAACCACTCATGTACTTCTACCCCCTTTCCCAATGATGGGCTGAGGGATAGGTGCGCACTTGCCACAATTCTGGCCAGAGACAAGAGGGAACCCAGGTAGCTTCTGGGAAAGTTCTCTCTCTGAAAAAGCAATGCAGAAGCAGGCATACCTCTTCTTCTTCTGTATGTGGTGTTGGCTGAGTGACACCTGGAATTGTATGTCCTCTAGAACATCCAACACAATGTCTTGCATAGTATAGTTCAATAAGTTTATGTTCCATTGAAACATGAAGATTTAGAACAACTTCCTATGAGATAATTAGGGTGGTTGTTATCCCTTTGGTAGATTGGGAAGCTGAGAGAGATGAATGAGCAAATATTAGGTCCAGAGAATAAGCAGAAATAAACCTAGGTCTCAGGATTGCTAGTGTTTCTACAATACCGGGATGCTTCTCTTTCATCTATGGGCCAAAAAATTTCACAAAGATTGGGATTTGTGCCCAGACAACAAAGCAAGGTATCAAAGTAAAGTAAATTGCTGGATTAAAATGACTTTTGCATTTTTGTTCACATTGGATAAGCCATTGGAGGCTAAACGAAAACATATGAAAAGAGGGGTTCTAGTGCTTTTTCAAGTCAAAGATATACCCAGATGTCTCCATCAGATAGCTGCCCCAACCAGGAACAACAACCAATAACAGAGCTTGCCAATGAGTGTGGCCCGAAAGCACTGGGGCCCTTGGGGAGGCAGGCACTGTCTCATGGTTTGAGGAGCCTCTTCACTTGACCTTGGTGGCACAATCAGTTTGAGCTGCTATCACCAAGTACTATAGGCTGGACAGCTTATAAACAACCAACATGTATTTCTCAATCTTGCGAAGGCTAGACATCCAAGATCAGGGTACCCGATGGTCAGGTTCTAGTTAGGGCCCTCTTCCAGGCTGCCATAGTCTCGTGTGTCCTCATACAGCAGAAAGGGGGCCAGAGAGCTCTGTGGGGTTCCTTTTACAAAGGCACAAATCCCCAAAGGCTCCCACCTAATACTACTACATTGGGGGTAAGATTTCCATATCTGAATCGGCTGGGGGACACAAAGAGTCAGTCCATGTACCCAGTGTGCCATACAAATGTTACTATTCACGGGTGCCAGGACATGAAATACGTTTGGGAAGCACATGCCAGTCTTCCCATGTCTTTCCCCAAATCTCCGTATCTCCCACTGCCGTCTTTCATAAACCCTCCATTTCAGCAAACTGATCTGCTCACTGTCCCCCAAATACTTTGAGGCTTGGAAACCTTCCCCTCTGATTCCTCCTCCTACCTTAAATCCTAGGCCTCCCTCTGCATATGAAATTTTTTTTTAAATTCCACCCAAAGTGATCTCCTCCCTCAAACTGTTGTATTTTTGTAAAAAACATTATATAATGTAATCTGACTTATATGTACTATCATATTGTACATCTTAGCTTTGCTTCTGCACATCTCATCTCTCCAACTAGACCATAAATAATCTCTCTGAAGGCTATCACAATGAGCTTTCCTCATAGCAAATGATTCATTTTTAATCTGTTTATTGACCACTGACAGATCTTACTGGGTTATTTTCTCATCTGTCCTACCTTGTCATTCCTGCAATGGTTGGAAGTGATATAGAAGGTCATGTATGTCTACTGATAATAAAACATGGTGCTAGATGCATGGAGATCCACAGAAGGGAGGGTGGAGAAGAAAAGAGAAACATATCAATAAAGCAGGTAAATGATGAAGCCTAGAGGTCTTCTAACTGAGGATGAAAGAGGCCCTAACTAGTAAAGGCTTCTTCTACAAGGAAGAAGTATCCACAGAAAGGAAGGAGACATTGACCATTACTTCTGCCTTGGAACGCTTATGACATATAGTCAAATTTTCGCGGCTATATTAGGATTTGGGGAAGGCCAGGGTAGTTTTAATCTCAAACCACCAATAAAGCCTGAACTGTTTGCAAGTTTAGTCATAGAACAGACAATATTTGCATAATTGGACTTAGCTGAGTAGTTCCTTCAGCAGCAAGGAGAGCCAAGAGCCAGCGTCTAGCACTTCAGAATAACTAATGCGTATGTATGGGCAGTGCAGGGTGGGGGGGTGATCAGGTTGGGATGTGGCCCCCTGAGTGTGTCTGAGCCAGGGCTAGGAAGGGATCTGTTGAATGGTTTGGGAACAGAGCTGGCCAAGCTCATGGCCCCTCTATGGTCAGCTCATCTGCCCCCATTAGCCTCCCTTCAACACGCTGGGGGAAGCACAGCTTGGCCAACTCCTCCAGATGGTTCCTTGGCCCCTCATTCAGAATCAACCAGGAGGGCCAGCTCTGAGGCTTCTAAGTCTGCCAGCCTCCTTAGGGAGTATTCCTAAATAGGAGTATACTTTGGGAAGCTGATGAGGCCCCTCTAAATATTTGGGAGGCAGTCTTCGAATCCAATGGTTCGCCTGCTGCTGTCAAGGATTATAGGTCCCATTTGACTGTTTGTCAAAACTATTTGCAGAAAGTTAAGACCCAAGGGCTCTATGGGAAAGGAGATCGATCAGATCAACAAAAATTTATCTTGATGTCAGAGTAATTCAGAGAACCTATCAATTATATACCTCCAAGAAAGCTGTGAGGCCAGCACCATGCTAACCTGTTCTTCCTTGGGCTCAGCTGGGGTCCAGGAGAGCCCAGATTGGGGGTGAACTCTAGTACAGGAAACCCTGGGCTGGAGGGGAGGGGACACTGGTTGAGGATCTGAGTGGGCTTGGGGGTTCCAGAAGGAATTGAGGTCACCTGGAAAATACAGAACTACTCTAAAAATTATTTAGGATGGCTTTTCTATAGATTCTCTACTCCCATGGGACTCCAGCCATCTCTCAGTGACAGTCTATCTGATGGTAAGACAGTGCTCAGCTCCCCAATTCTCCCATGACACCAAGGAACCTTCTATTTTTTCTGCAGCCAATCATTGCTCACAGTAAGTCTCCCCCTACAATACACATGGACATACCAGTGATATTTTGGACCCTCAATGCTCTGAAAATATAGAGAAATGTCTCCGCAAGGTAAAGAAGCAAGCTCCCAGACCTTGTCTTTGAAAATATTCAGCGTGGTAACTCAGGTCCCTGGATCACTAGGTTTCTCTCCCCCCATCCCTCAGTTACAGCGTATGAACAAGGGTTCATCTGAATTACCGTGGAAAAAAAATTAATTCACTGAGCTTTGCAGGACTAATGGGTTTAATTTGGCTCTTAAAAATCTTCCTACCAGGCTGTTTGTCTAATATTGTGGCTGTTAGGCCTTTTCTTCTCAGAACTATCTAGAAAGAACTATTTCTGTCTCGTGTGTTTATGTCTTATGAGTGTGTATTTTAATTTGTTTCAGCCTCTCCCCTTCTAAAAAATTCATTCCAAGAGGAGAATATATGTATGGTAAACATTGTTCACTCTCGTGCTTCACTCTGGGCTATAACAGGAAATGCATTTCTGACACTTTTAAAATGAGCAATCACACGTATAATCAACTTGGTTAAAACTTCCTTCCTGGTAACTGCAACACTTCCTCTGCATCTGGATATGCAGGGAGACCCAGAAAAGCGGAAGAGTTTAGAGGCACACTGGGTAGATTCGAATTTGTTTTGTTTTCGAAAATTAAACAAATGATCCTTCAGCATCATCACCTCCGCTGCTTTATCAGGTATTACTTCCTTCTATTTTTTGCCCTTTTGTTGGGTCTGACTCGGACTAGCGACACTTCCGTCTCAGCTAGAATATTTTTATCTGGAACGGCTGTCGGTTCTTGAGATGATACCACCACTGAATGTCCCCTTGTCATTGTCTAGTCCGACCTAGACGGGTGGATATCCGCAAGGCTCTGGCAAAACCTTTTTCAGGTGCATCTGTCCTTTTTTGTTGTTTTGTTTTTGTTTGGGAGGAAGGGGGAGGGCAAGGGGCTTGTGCCAGCCGGGCTTCACGCTCTTACAAGTGCATGCTTAGTGCCTACCGTGCCTAATGGTGTTTCTGACGCCTTCTCTTAAGAGAAGAGAGCTTCGTAGCCTCAGCCATGAAGGAGAGCAGTGAGTATTTAGCCAGCCCGTTTTCTTCTGCGTTTTGTATCTTGTGAGATTGTTTGGTATCGCAGAGGCAGAAGTGATTGCTGTGTATTTGTCTTTTGCCTCAACTTGGACCTATTTTATTTCAACTTGGTGTCAATATAAATGTATCTTATGGTTCTCTTCTTTGGCAGTTTAGCCACAGAGCAAACAGTGAATTAAAAGCTGCAAGAGGTAGTCCTTTGGGACTGTTGATTTCATGTCTCTACTAAATATAACTTCATCATATTTGAAGAGAGGGAATGTTGACTTTAAAAGTAAATTGAGGTCAAGATTTGAATAGAAGTTTGGATCTAATGAAATTTGTCTTGCTTATGTTTTAATCAAACTCTCCTTTTTGGTATATATCAAATGGTCTGCTATTTCTTAAGGAAATAAGCAGTTATGAGTCTCACTAACATTAGTCATTTAAGAGAGTAAATGATATTTTCTGAAACATTAATTTTTGTTTCGATATTTGATTCTTATTTAGAATATAACTTACAATGCCATGATACTAAGTATGAAAATCAAAACCCTCCTTTGTATTTCAATTTTAATATTTTCAGTATTTATTTGAAGTGTTTCCTATTGCATTCTGTCACATTTATACTGAAATGTTTTGTGAAGGGTAGGTACTTATTAAAGATTTAGGAAAAGAGTGAACTGATGAGAATAAATTTGTGAATTCTCATTATAGAGATGAAAATATGAGGGCAAAAAAGAAGTTAAATTATCTATTGGGGTCCAAATAGCAGGTCACTGGAGTCCAGAAATCCTTCCTTCCATCCTGTGGCTTCTCCACTATGGAAGGCAGAGCAGATGGAATGAATTGGTGCAAAATTAAACATCTGAACATTCCTACCAGAAGAGCACAGCCTTGGGGGACTCTCCTAAGATACTGCTTTAATGGAGCAAACACATTTCACAATTCAAAAACTTAAATACCTGCAAATGTTCTTGTTTTGCAACTTCACCCATTCTGATGGTTTTGAATATTATCAATGAAATTACTACCTTTCCTAACTAGAAAGGAAAAAAATGAAAAGAAAAAGACAGACAGGAAGTTGGCTAGGGAGTAGATACCTGATCCAGACAGCTTGAAAATCGAGAATGTGCAGCGTGGTTGGGTGAGGTGTCTGGATTCCAAGGAGAAGTGTCAGACTGAACAAAGGCGAAACAAGTCGAAGGCCTGTTTTCAAAGTGGGGGGTTTCAGCATCTCACACTGCGCCTTGTAAATTAGAATTCGGCCCTTTAAGTGGATGATTTTACTCCTCTATCCATTTCAGTATGCTTAAGAACAACAATTACCACCTGGAGCCATTGTAACATGTCAGGGACCGTGCGAGATGAGTGCTTTACATCTCTCTCTCTTTTTAATTAAATTTTCAGACGTAATGAAAGTACACAATAAATGAACTCCCATATACCTATCGCCCATACTGAACAAGGATATTACCTTATCTAATCCTCACCTCCACCCTCTGAGGTATTCCTAACCCCAACTGACAGGTGGGAAACAAACGCAGAGATCATTTAACTAGCTCAAGGCAGCCAGGTGCTAAGTGGCGGGATCAGGATTCATGGGCCCCGATTCCAAAACCCCCCGTATCTTCGTGCGCACATCATTGCCATTCCTCGCCCTTCTCCTTCTGCCACCTCGTGGAAAAATGTAAACAGAAAGTGCCTTCCCTGTGTCTGCGCTCCCAGGTCACGTCGGGCATGGAGCTGGAGCACTATGAACAGCCCGTGGTTCTGAGAGAGGACAACGGCCGCCGGCGCCGGAGGATGAAGCCGCGCAGCTCCGCGGCCAGCCTGTCCTCCATGGAGCTCATCCCCATCGAGTTCGTGCTGCCCACCAGCCAGCGCAACAGCAAGACCCCCGAGACGGCGCTGCTGCACGTGGCCGGCCACGGCAACGTGGAGCAGATGAAGGCCCAGGTGTGGCTGCGCGCGCTGGAGACGAGCGCGGCGGCGGACTTCTACCACCGGCTCGGGCCGGACCACTTCCTCCTGCTCTACCAGAAGAAGGGCCAGTGGTACGAGATCTACGACAAGCACCAGGTGGTGCAGACCCTGGACTGCCTGCGCTACTGGCAGGTGCTGCACCGGAGCCCGGGCCAGATCCACGTGGTGCAGCGGCACGCGCCGTCCGAGGAGACGCTGGCCTTCCAGCGGCAGCTCACCGCCCTGATCGGCTACGACGTCACCGACGTCAGCAACGTGCACGACAACGAGCTCGAGTTCACGCGCCGCCGCCTGGTCACCCCGCGCATGGTCGAGGTGGCCGGCCGCGACCCCAAGCTCTACGCCATGCACCCGTGGGTGACCTCCAAGCCCCTCCCGGAGTATCTGCTGAAGAAGATCACCAACAACTGCATCTTCATCATCATTCACCGCAGCACCACCAGCCAGACCATCAAGGTCTCGGCCGACGACACCCCAGGCACCATCCTCCAGAGCTTCTTCACCAAGATGGCCAAGAAGAAGTCTCTGATGGATATCCCCGAGAGCCAAAGCGAGCAGGATTTTGTGCTGCGCGTCTGCGGCCGGGACGAGTACCTGGTAGGTGAAACGCCCATCAAAAACTTCCAGTGGGTGAGGCATTGCCTCAAGAACGGAGAGGAGATTCACCTGGTGCTGGACTCGCCTCCAGACCCAGCCCTGGACGAGGTGAGGAAAGAAGAATGGCCACTGGTGGACGACTGCACGGGAGTCACTGGCTACCACGAGCAGCTGACCATCCACGGGAAGGACCACGAGAGCGTGTTCACCGTGTCCCTGTGGGACTGCGACCGGAAGTTTAGGGTCAAAATCAGAGGCATTGATATCCCTGTCCTGCCCCGGAACGCCGACCTCACGGTTTTTGTGGAGGCAAACATCCAGCACGGGCAGCAGGTCCTCTGCCAGAGGAGAACCAGCCCCAAACCCTTCACCGAGGAGGTGCTCTGGAATGTGTGGCTTGAGTTCAGTATCAAAATCAAAGACTTACCCAGAGGGGCTCTCCTGAACCTCCAGATCTACTGCAGCAAAGCTCCAGCGCTGTCTGGCAAGGCCCCTGCAGAGACTCCCGGTGCCGAGTCCAAAGGCAAAGCTCAGCTTCTCTATTACGTGAACCTGCTGCTGATAGACCACCGGTTCCTGCTGCGCCACGGGGAGTATGTGCTCCACATGTGGCAGATCTCCGGAAAGGGGGAGGACCAAGGGAGCTTCAGTGCGGACAAGCTCACGTCGGCAACCAACCCAGACAAGGAGAACTCCATGTCCATCTCCATTCTTCTGGACAACTACTGTCACCCAATCGCCTTGCCTAAGCATCGGCCCACCCCTGACCCCGAAGGGGACCGGGTGCGAGCGGAAATGCCCAACCAGCTTCGGAAGCAACTGGAAGCGATCATAGCCACTGATCCACTTAACCCTCTCACCGCAGAGGACAAAGAATTGCTCTGGCATTTTAGATATGAAAGTCTTAAGCATCCAAAGGCCTATCCTAAGCTGTTTAGCTCCGTAAAATGGGGACAGCAAGAAATTGTAGCCAAAACATACCAACTGTTAGCCAGACGGGAGGTCTGGGACCAAAGTGCTTTGGATGTTGGGTTAACGATGCAGCTCCTGGACTGCAACTTTTCGGACGAAAACGTAAGAGCCATCGCAGTTCAGAAACTGGAGAGCTTGGAGGACGACGATGTCCTGCATTACCTGCTACAGCTGGTCCAGGTAGGGATGCTGCTATGCTCCACAGAGCACTCTCCTCAAAGGGTTTATTTGGGTGTATGCGGGCACCCCATCCAGTTGTCATCAAATGCCCTTTGTCCCTAGCGTCACAATCAGTCACAGTAGATCTGATGAAGCCATGTCAAAAAATAGTGAACTGTCCCATTTACTTTTTTACTCTCTTGGAGGGGTTGCCAATAAGCATTGTGAAGACCTAAGTAATTTTGCTTTTTAGGAAAACTGGCCCTACGGGAGTACTTTGTTCTCATTTACTGTATGAGTGACAGATCCGATTTATTGAATGCTCCCTTGTGCCCAGACTCTGAGGCTCCAAGTGATTTGCATGCTGTTCTTGTATTCTCACATTGAACTCTCCCAACAGCTACGATGGAGGTCAAATTAACATTTGCATTTTATGTGTAAGGACACAGGGGCACGGAGAGTCTAAGTAGTGTGCTTCAGGTCGCATATTGGGAAAGAATCAGACCAGAAATCCAAACCAGGAGGTCTGACTCCAAGCCTTACTCTTTTCACTGCCTCCAATATCCTGCATCAATCCCATGTCAGGATAGTGTGTCCTAGAGAAAAAAGGTCAGCCTCTCTGATCACGCTCATCACCATCCATAGAATAACATCTCCTCTCTGGGTGGCACCTCGAAAGCCCCTCTCATTAGACAGGTCTGGTCCAGGATTTCCACTCGGGGTTCTCATATCTTTCCCTGTAGTCCAGAGGGGCTCAGCGATTTGACTACGGTTTACCTAGGAAGTTGGAAAAAAGGAGGCATGGTTCCACACACCACGGCAGTTCCCAGATGGTATTGTGCTGCTTAACAAGGAAGAGGAAGTAAAGGAATTGGAAGAGAAATGTTTATTTTAGAGTGCAGCCATGTCCCTTTATTAATTCAACAACACGTACTGAGTGTTTCCCCCGTTCTGGATGCTAGATACAGAGTGGTGATCACAAGCGAGCCAGTCTCTGCCCGCCTGCCCCCTTATAGCTTGCGGTGCAGTGGAGGAGATTGACAGCAAATGCATACCCATACAAACAGATATTTAATACCAAATTGTGCACATGCTTTGGGGGAAAACTGCAGAGTATTGTGAGAAAATAGGCAGGAGTCCTGGGGATACTTAATTTAGCTGGAGGAAACCAGGGACAGTTTTGAGTAAGTGACGTTTGACCCGAGAGCCCGGGCTAAGTGTTAGAGACTAAACGGCCAAATCATTGCTATCGTTAGAGGAAGGCCCCGGAGTTTTCTGAGGAACATTTTGGATATTCTCAACTTCAACTCTGAATCTTCACCTTCTCATTAGGCAGATACTTGAAACATGACACTCAACCTTTGCTTTCATCTATTAAATGTACCTAATATTTTTCTCTGCCGCTTAATTCAGATACTGACATAACACAAATGATAATTAATGAAATTTAATTCACTGATGAATTATTTTTCATTGTCATTTTCACAAGTCAATTTTGCAGAATTGGAAAATGAATAGCATTCTTCTTGGAACTGTTTTAAATGAAAAAGGTCAATAACACTAACATTGAATTTGTGGTCGTAAATTTGAGAAAGAGTCGTCATTTTTAAAACTATTTGAGACATTTTCAGATATGGCGGAATGACTCATTCCTGATGAAAATGGTCTCCTGGTTGAGATCTGCATTGTGTTTACAGAAGTGAAACACGAATAAGGTTGAAAAGACTCACGTTCGGGGTAGAAACTTACAACTGATTCTGAAGTCAGTACCGTGGCTAAATAACCACATTTTCAGAATTCAGACCTTCACGGCAGCTACAGACACCTACTGGCCCACACCCATGAGAAGCACCTTTGATGGCATGGGGATAAGAGAGAGATTATCACTCAGTCTTGATCATTTCCAAACTGGAAAACCAGAGTAGAACTGGAAATTGTACCAAGAATCCCACAAGCCTGCAAACGTAAAGTGGAATGGGAATTTCTTTGGTTCCTTGGGGAAAAAAAGATAGGCCACTTCTATTTGTAAAGGAATACTCTCTAAGAGTATTTCTAATTTCATGTTAAGCCTCTCGTTGTGCATACACATGATACCCACCCTCTAACTTTTTGTACGCATCTTATTTGCTAGTCTTGTGGCTGTTAAAATGATGAGCTATTGCAGACTTACTGTAAATACAGAGAATGATATAACAAATATTCATACACCCACCATTCTTAATTATTTTTTCCACTTTATTGGTGCTTTTCCTTCATAGAGCTGTCTGCCACCCGAGTCCATATCTCTGTGATAGCCAAGGCATGTGAAAACTATGAAACCTGAAGGAGCATCTAAAATCAGAGACTTTTCAGACAAAAAGCTCTGTCTACACTGCAACATGGCAGGGGGTAGTGATCACTCTGTGTGGACAGTCCAGGCCTGCTATTTACTTGCAGGAAGGGCCCGTGAGGCAGCTTGATGACTTGACAGTGAGATGCCAAACAAACGGCTTGAGCAAAAGGGGAGTGATAGGATATTTAGGATCTTCACATCTAACAAATACTTTTCTCCTTATATGTACTATTATCTCCGCTGTCCATTTTCTTTCCAACAACCTCTTTTACATTCCACTTTTGTGGATTTGTTATAGCCATCCCCGTGTGTCCTGTCCGTCCTTCCAGTAAATCAAGTAAGCCCTTAATGGGAGATAAAGCCTTACCGCTTCACCTTTGAAATTATCAAAAGCATATAACGGTGAGTCAAGGGTTCTGGCTTCTAATCCCAGGCCCTAAGCAAGTGATTCACTCTGGCCCCAAGTGTCCTCGAAAGGAAAGGGTTGACTTGAGTGACTGGTAAGATTCTCATCACCCTCGCCCTGAAAGACCCAGGAAGGCAGACCATTTCCCCTCCATTCCCTTTTAACACAGAATGCAATCCTACGAGTGCCCATGTGTTCTTCCCTCAGGCTGTGAAATTTGAACCATATCATGACAGCGCCCTGGCCCGATTTCTGCTGAAGCGAGGCTTAAGAGTAAGTCTTTCCACCTTGATCATAGTGGGGCATTTCAAAAGTTAGCGAGAATTGACTGCCAGAGCATGAGTCGCAATAATTTCATCCTTCTCGTTCCCACCCTCAGAACAAAAGAATTGGTCATTTCTTGTTTTGGTTCTTGAGAAGCGAGATAGCCCAGTCCAGGCACCATCAGCAGAGGTTCGCCGTGATCCTGGAAGCCTATCTGAGGGGCTGCGGCACAGCCATGCTACACGACTTCACCCAACAAGTTCAAGTGATCGAGATGCTGCAGAAGGTCACCATTGATATTAAATCGCTCTCTGCTGAAAAGTATGATGTCAGTTCCCAAGGTACAGTGGCTGTGTTTTCGGGGTTCCCTTTCCAAAGGCCTTCATTTCCAAATGCCATCATCCCTGTGATTCTTCTCCTTCAGGAAGGCAAGTCACACCTTCCGAAAGGGAGCCCCAAGGACACATTTTTTAATCCTCTGTCTCTGTGGAGTAAGCAAATTTAAAGCTCTCCTTTTACACATTCATATTTTTTTGAACTATACACGTATACGTGCTAATGATGAATTTATGATAATAGTCATTAAACTCTTTGAAAAATTAAAAAAGCATTATGCCGGTGTAAGATGTATTAAGAACAATTGCATGCACGTACACAAAGATTAGATCTTTGCAAATATTTACCTGTTTCCTCCCTTTCAATATATGTGTGTAATTTTCAAATTTTCAGTCTTTTAAAGAAATGAATTATTGAGAAGCTAATTAAAAATTGGTGTGTAGGTATATTTATATATATATTTATATATGTCAGTGTACTTGTATACATACGTAGATACCTCCTCTCTGAAGTCATTTCCAATATGATCTTCTTATCCCTAAGAAATCCTGCCCCTGCCCCTAGGAAAATTAATCACTCTTTCTCTGTATTCCCATAGGTTTGGGTTGATACTGTATTAAATTATAGTTATTAACACGTCTTTCTGGTCTGGTAAACTGCATGAGCCTTGAAACTAGGGGATATTTCTTATTCATTTTTGTATACCTAGACCCAGCACTATGGCCCCTAATGGACACACTCTAACATACTCAGCCAGTATTTTAAACGTTTAAATATTCTGAATTTCCACTTTTTCCCTTTCTTTTCCAATACACCCATAGTGCTCTCTCCTAAAAAATAATAATGGTAATAATCATCTTACTTTTATTTGCTTTGTATATAAGAAGGGGAAACACTTGTCCTGGCCTCCAGTATGGTATCCAGGAAGTCATCTTTAACCTACATATTTTTCCTTAGAATTTAGAATTCTGAAGAACTCTTGAATTTTGAGGCTATCACGTTGTCTTCACATAACCTAACTTCCTCTCTTGAAAAGAATTTACAGAACCCTAACCGAATGGCATTTAATACAGTCTTCAAATGTCTGTTCCCCAAACCACATTGGCAGTTGAGAGTTTCACGTTGGAATGATAACTACAGTGTTCATTCCTTAGCCTTACCCTCAGAATTCCCTCCCTTACCTGACTGGCTTGGGATTCCACGGATGCAACGCACCCCCACGCTTCTATCCTCTGCTGTCTCACGCATCATGGTCGTATTGCTTACAGTAAGCCTGACTTATCATGCCACCTCTTACGTTAGTTCCTCAAAGACAGAACCCTACCCCCTGCTCCACACCAAATGGATGGAATGTTATGAAGAAATGTGGCCTCAGGAAATGTTCTAGATAATGTCGGTGACTCCTCGAACTCATGTAACTTTTGTGTGCTTTCGACAATTACAGTTATTTCACAACTTAAGCAAAAGCTCGAAAACCTGCAGAATTCGAATCTCCCAAAAAGCTTTAGAGTGCCGTATGACCCTGGACTGAAGGCAGGAGCATTAGTGGTAGGTATCACCCTGAGGTCTCCAGGTGGTCTTTGTGTCTTGGAGCTGTCTGTGTGTGCTTTACAGGGCCCCGTGGGTCAAAGCTAACGTGTATAGAGAGACAGAGAAGCTGGAAAGTCCCCGAGAGGGCTCCTGTCCAGGATTTCTCTTAAGCGCTAGCTACTCGAAGCCTCCACACCAGGCAATCTCCCATCCACTTGGTTTTAAATCAGCTCTCTTAATGAATCATTCACGTACAATAAAATTTGTTCATTCTAAGTATACAGTGCAATGAGTTTTGACAAATCATATAACCACCACCACAACCAGGATAGAGAACATTTCCAAGGAGATGTCATAGGAAAGGCACATTTCTTTCATGTGCCTTTGCAATTAGTCCTTCCCTCCTTCCATCCCCCGTCCTGGACAACAGATCTGCCTCTGTCACGTCATTGTGCTTCTCCTAGAATTTCATGAAATGGAGTCATACGGTATGTGGTTTTTGTATCTGGATCCTTTTCCTTAGCATAGTGCTTTTGAGATCCATCCACGTCACTGTGTGTGTCAGCAGCCTGTTCCTTTTTTTTAATGACTGAGTGGTATTCCCCTATGTGGATATACTATTTGTCTTCCATTCACCTTTTGAGTAAATAATTAACAGCGAGCTAGTGGAGTCATGGTACATGTATGTATAATTTTATAAGACACTGCCAAACTGTTTTTCCAAAGTGACTGTACCATTTTATATTCCCACCAGCAGTGTATGTGAGTTCCAACTGTCCCACATCCTCATCAACACTATTACCAATCTTTAATTTTAGCCATTCCAGTGGTGAAGTGGTTTCTCACTGTTGCTTTTACTTGCGTATCTCTAATGATGTTGAGTATCTTCTCATGTGCTTTTTTTTTTTTTTTTTTGAGAAGTTTCTGTTCTCATCTTTCATTCATTTTTAATGTGGGTTGCCTTCTTATTTTTGAGTTATTTTTATATTCTGGATACAAATCCTTTATCCTTTCTCAGGTATACATTTTACAAATACCAGTCCATGGCTTGCCTTTTCATTTTCTTAGTAGTGTATTTCAAAGAGCAGAGGGCTTAATTTTGATTAAGCCCAACTTATCACTTTTTTTTTATAGTTTGTTTTTTTTGTGTGTCCTACGATACATTTGCTTTATCCAGTAATTCTCACCCAGGGGTGACACCCCCCAGTACACACACACACACGTGGTAATGTCTGGAGCTATTTTTTATTGTCACAACTGGGACAATGCTACTGACATCTAGTGGGTAGAGACCAGGGATGCTGCTAAATATCCTACAATGCACAGAACAGCCCCCCAACAACAATAAATGATCTAGCCCAAAATGTCAACAGTGCCAAAGTTGAGAAATACTGCCTCATTCAATGCGACAAATACTTTTCCTAGAAGTTTCATGGTTTTCACTTTTATATGTAAGTCCTTGATCCATTTTGAGTTAATTTTTGTGTACAATGAGATCAGGTGTGGGTTTTTTAGAATTGAATATCCAACTTTTCTGGCACCATCTGTTGAAGACTAACCTTTTCCTGTTGAAATACCTTGGCACTTTTGTCAGGTATCAACTGACCATATATGTGAGTGAGTCTATATCAAGATTCTCTAGTGCACTTCATTGATCTAAATATCTAGCCTTGGGGTGTCCAGGTGGCTCAATTGGTTGAGCTTCCGACTCTTGATTTTGGCTCAGGTCATGATCTCTGGGTCGTGAGATCAAGACCCACATTGAGCTCTGCACTCAGCGGGGAGTCTGGGATTCTCTCTCTCCCTCTTCCTCTGTCCCTCCTCTCGCTCACTCTAAAATAAATAAATTAACCTTTTAAATAAAATAGATAGATATCCTTACATCAATACCACATGCTCTGGGTTACATTCAGATGATAAACCACTTCATGTTTGCATAAGAATCTTACAACAGTATGCTTCCATTACCCTCCTCCCATCCTTTGTACGATTTTTATCATGCCTGTAACTCCCACATATGTTATAAACCCAATAATAATAATCATCATTATTATTGCTTTAAACAGTTAAGAATAGATTTAGCAGATTTAAGAGATTAAACATTTTTTTTAAAGATTTTATTTATTTGACAGAGAGAGAGCGAGAGAAGGAACACAAGCAGGGGGAGTGGGAGAGGAAGAAGCAGGCTTCCCGCGGAGCAGGGAGCCCGATGTGGGACTCGATCCCAGGACCCTGGGATCATGACCTGAGCCAAGGGCAGACGCTTAACGACTGAGCCACCCAGGTGCCCCAAACATTCTTTATATTTACCCACACACTTAACACATTTGGAACTCTTTATTTCTTTGTATCAGTTTGTGTGTCCATCTGGCATCCTTTTCCTTCAGCCTTAAATACTTCTTATAGTGCAAGTCTTCTGGCTAGAAATTCTTTCAGCTGTTGTTTGTCTGAGAAACCTTTTTATTCCACCTTCATTTTTGAAAGATGTTTCCCCTGGATATCGAATTCTAGGGTGATTTTTTTTCTCCCTTTCAGTAGCATTTTCTTCTGGTCTGCCTATTTTCTGACAATAAGTCTCCTGTCATTCTTATCTTTGATTTCTGTACATGTCTTTTTTCCCTGGGCTGCTTTTAGGATTTTCTTTTTAACACCGTGATTTCTAGCAAATTGATTATGATGGACCTTGGTATGGTTTTCTTTATGTTTTGTCTACTAGCATGTGTTGAGCTTGGATAAACGGCAGAGTTGCTCTGTATTAACAGGCATGTGGGAGTACCAGGGCCCTGTAGGAGGGGGGTGTGCCGAGGATGGGATCTGCCATTGCCTCTTTTTTTATTATTATTATTATGTTAATCACCATACATTACATCATTAGTTTTTGATGTAGTGTTCCATGATTCATTGTTTGTGTATAACACCCAGTGCTCCATGCAGAACGTGCCCTCTTTAATACCCATCACCAGGCTAACCCATCCCCCCACCCCCTCCCCTCTAGAACCCTCAGTTTGTTTCTCAGAGTCCATCGTCTCTCATGGTTCGTCTCCCCCTCCGATTTCCCCCCCTTCATTCTTCCCCTCCTGCTATCTTCTTCTTCTTCCTTTTTTTTTTTTTTTAACATATAATGTATTATTTGTTTCAGAGGCACATTGCCTCTTGGCACCTCCACAGACTCTTAGGTTTCCCCGGAACACAGTTTGAGAACCCTAGCTTTTAGGTGTTGTGACTTGCTCTCATAGAGCATTTCCAGATTTGGTAGGAACACTGTGTATTTTCACCGAAATCATTAAACATCATTTTCCAGCTAGGACTTTGTACTGGTTGTTTGTAGTGATGCTTTGCAAGAGGATTTGTGTCTCCGCATTATGCATTCATTATATGTAGGAGCCATGTGACCGTTTCCTTACAGATTGAAAAATGTAAAGTGATGGCCTCCAAGAAAAAGCCCCTGTGGCTTGAGTTTAAATGTGCTGATCCTACAGCCCTATCCAATGAAACGATTGGAATTATCTTTAAACATGGTGACGATCTGCGCCAAGACATGCTGATTTTACAGGTATGCTACCGTTAAGGAATTTTCTGTTCAATTACCTGAAAAAATAATTCCATGTTAGACCGAAAAAAAATGTCTCCTACGGATTCTGTTCCCATTCTCCTACTCCGTCCACACATGGTGATCAAAGATTCCGTAACAGAGAGTTTTCACGGGGGGAACGTGGCTGTGGACTATGAGATGTGCAATTAGTGAGCATCCCAGTTCTGTCTGTGCATGAGAAGATGCACAGCCAGATAGGTCTCCCTCCCCTAACCCCTCTTGTACACACCCCATTCCTAGTAACATAGAATATAGACGTATTTGGCCCCCTGACATCCACTTTATTTGGATTTATAGACATAGCTGTGCACCCACAGGTGCTCTCCTTAGATACATCACTTTGATATACATCCATATCCACAAACTCAAGTGAAGGATTTGACAGGAAGGAGAGAGAAGATGAACAGGCAGGTGATTTCAGAAATCGTGCAGTTAAGTAGCAAGAGTGAATGGATTACTAGAGCAGACGGTGGATGGTAATCAATGTTCGTCATCTTCCGTATTCTCTAACATTTCCAGATCAACTTTAGCTTTGCAAACTGGTGTAGTAAATCTCCATATTCCAGCTCATCACTGTAGAAGTAACATAATTTCTCATCTTTTGTGTGGTTTATTTAAAACAGGCAAACCTTGGGGCACCTGGGTGGCTCAGTCATTAAGCATCTGCCTTCGGCTCAGATCATGATCCCAGGTCC
Source organism: Phoca vitulina (assembly GCF_004348235.1). Classification (NCBI taxonomy): domain Eukaryota; kingdom Metazoa; phylum Chordata; class Mammalia; order Carnivora; family Phocidae; genus Phoca; species Phoca vitulina. Next base: position 81,451,044 of record NW_022589707.1, read on the forward strand.
TGGGATCGAGCCCCGCATCAGGCTCCATGCTCCGCCTGCTTCTCCCTCTCCTACTCCCCCTGCTTGTGTTCCCTCTCTTGCTGTGTCTCTCTCTGTCAAATAAATAAAAATCTTTAAAAAAATTTAAAAAATAGGCAAACCTCATTGATTTAAATGTGGCCTATTTAAAAATTGGTCGTGTTTTCCATTCTTTCCATTTCTGCTTGTACTTATTTCTAATATGGAAACAATAATACCCTTTGCTCTCTTTTCAAGAATCCTATGTGTATTGTCCCAGAAGTATTAAAAAGAAAGAAAGAAAAAGAAATCCTTCAAACCTTTTGAAGGTTTATGGCATTTCCCATAAATCTGTAGACTCCTTTGAATTATCCAAAGACAAGAGCTTCAGAAATGCAAAGCATCACTGGGCATCACTGTGTCCTTCCTCTCACTTTGCAGGGAGGTTTGCACTTGCCTTTTATGTACTTGTTTTGATGCTGAGGCATACTTCTTGGCAGGTGAGGGCAAGTTACAAAAGCTCATGAAGCCTTAGTCTCTCCACCTGCAGAATGGGAATGATAATCCTACTCACAGGATAGGGTAAATGCAAAGGATCGACATAAAACAGACTCAGTAAAGTAGCCAGCATTCTCATCACTGTTAGTGTTGCCTTGGGTTAACCCAAGAGCGCCTTATGGGTGAAAACTCATAAGAACGTCAGAGTGGAACATTTTTTGTTGTGGTGATAAAATACACATAACTGGAGTGGAACCTCTGAACAGCTGAAACGTGATTACCACCTCTCCCTGCACTAAGTCCATTCATCCTCTTCCCCGGAGTACATCTCAGGGACCAAACTTAAGAGGCTCCCAAGGAATGGGAACTTCAGAGCACCCCACTGATAAATAAACTACAGCTGTTACTTACAGAGTGTACGTTAACGTACATATTTCACGTTTCCAGTTAAGATTGTCGGGTTTTTTAAAGGAGAAGAAAAATACATTAAATATGTATTTCTAATGGAAACATTTTTTTGTGTCCGATGTCTAGATTCTACGAATCATGGAATCCATTTGGGAGACTGAATCTTTGGATCTGTGCCTCCTGCCATATGGCTGCATTTCAACTGGGGACAAAATAGGTATGTGGTCACCTCGGGAGATGAATGTACTGCTCAGCTCACTTTAAAGGATCCTAAGCCCTTTAGTGCAGGCATTTAATACCTGGAAAATTACAAACATAATCCATATAAAAAGGAAGGCAGTGTTCCAAGGCTGGTGCATGTGTCTCTCGATTTAATGTGGATCTGTTGAAAATATACAAATGTGGGATTCCAATCCTGTGACTATACATGGCAATGATTTTAGTAAGAACTCATTCCCTCCTCTCTACTTCTCCACGTCTAAACTGTAGCTTGTTTCACTGCACATTAAACTTCTCTCTCACAAATAACATTTAAAAATAGATGGTAAGATCTGTCACTTATTTCAATATCTTAGAATTCACATTATTGAAGCGATTATATACTCGACTCTTAGGTGCTTTTATAGACGTTTAACATTTTTGTTTCCACCACAGATATTTTTATTTGAGCTTCTGATCTGAGAACTGTATAAAACCACTTCCATTTGACCCTTTGATTAAAAAAAGGAAAAGGCACAGTTTGCCAAGCACCTATGCTCAGCACATACATGCTTTTACTTACTACTTTTTTTTAAATATTTTTATTTATTTGACAGAGACACAGTGAGAGAGGGAACACAAGCGGGGGGCGGGGGGTCGGAGAGAGAGAAACAGGCTCCCCGTGGAGCAGGGAACCCAAGGCGGGGCTCGATCCCAGGACCCTGGGACCATGACCTGAACTGAAGGCAGACGCTTAACGACTGAGCCACCCAGGCGCCCCTACTTATTACCTTTTAAAAACCAGCCTTTCATCTTTTCATTCAGGGATACTGAAAGCATGTCCCACAAAACTTCCTCCATCCTCCTCTCCTTTCTCTCCCTCCTAAGAAAACCAACAGCACAAACCTAGACAATAGCCCCCTCCCATCAACAGCGACACAGCCGTTCACCCTGTGGGTCAGGCGCCAGGCCCCAGTTTACATCAGATTCTGTGCCTCCTCCCACAGGCATGATCGAGATCGTGAAGGATGCCACGACAATTGCTAAAATACAGCAAAGCACAGTGGGCAACACGGGGGCGTTCAAAGATGAGGTCCTGAGCCACTGGCTCAAAGAGAGATGCCCTGTTGAAGAAAAGGTGAGCTCCTGCTTCTCCCAGTGCCGGAGGCTCCTTACAGGCTCGTCATTTATGTAGCAGTGACGGGTTCACGTTTTCAAAGGATCTACCCATGTCGTGCCTCCTGATGTTGGGTGAAACCTTTTCCTTGTGAGGCCGCGGGGGTTTTAAGTGCCTCCCCGGGGGACACGGCAGATCTGTGTAAAACGCAGGCGCTCCGTTCAGAATGCTGTGAAAATTGGTTTCTCCTTTATCAGGCACGCTTTGCATAAAATTTGGCTCTATGAAATAATGTGTTGGTACTTTTTAGGACAGTCCATTTTTGTTGTTCAGTAGAAAAATGTAGTCACCGTGTACCTTCCTACCTGGGAAATGCCACCTATCCTATCAGCAAATTGCTAATTTACTGCCCCCCCCCATCTAAACGGTGAATTATGGATGCGGCAAATGTCAGTTCCAGCATCCTTCTGAAGGACATATGCTGCATCCTTCAAGCTGCGTGCTTGGGCTGTTTGGCTGTCGTTTCAAGTTCTGCTGCACAGGATTAGCACTTCTCATTTGCATGGTTAGCAGCCTTTTGGGGAGGAAATATAATTAGCAGCATTTATTAGCCTGCTATACATGTGAATTTGTGAACCTGTGCATACTTGAAGCGGTCACAAGCAAAACATATGTTCACTGATGAAGGAGAAACAATTATGGGTTCTGTGGCGTTGTCGGCAAGCGATGCATGGAGCGGAAATGAACCCTTTGATCAACTGTTGCTCTTTGACTCTTGTTTCCTCCGCCTGCTCTTGTGAGTCACTGACTCTTCACCTAAAACATAAGGAGAGCGCTGAGAAAGTCGGCACCTAGTAGATAGAACGTGAATGAAATCAGGCACAGCCCACCTGCTGTCTGAAAATGGTCCCCAGACGGTGCCTTTTTGGAAGTCGTCTGTACTTGACTCGGGCTGCTCTCTGTAGTTAGAACACAACTGATATTCGGACACCTTCTAATTAGTTTCAGGCAGCCGTGGAGAGATTTGTTTATTCCTGCGCTGGCTACTGTGTGGCTACCTTTGTTCTTGGAATAGGCGACAGGCACAACGACAATATTATGATCACAGAGACAGGTGAGTTTATTTATTATTGTTTTTTACTGTGGTAAAATATATATAACAAAATGTACCACTTTGGTTTTAAGTGTAGTTAAATGGCTTTAAATGCTCACATTGCCATGCCGCCATCACCACCATCCCCCAGAACTTTCTCACCTTCCCCAACTCAAACACTGTCCCCACTGAACTAGTACTAACCCCCCTTTCCCCTTCCCTCTGCACAGAGTGATATTTACACAGGGTTCAAGGTGGGAGCACACATCTAGAAGTCATTACTGGGCAGGGACATAGACGCTGTGATCACCCGAGAGAGGACCCGGGAGAGAATAATCGAAGAAGATGCCAGAAATGAGACTTCACAAGGAAAAGCCAGAGAGCAGCTAGAAAGTTGGGTAGGGGCGTATGCCAGAAGCTGGTGAAGGCGGGTGTGGTCAGTGGCGTCCGACGCGGCAGAGAAGTGACGACAAGGACTCCCAGATGTCCTTACATCTGAAACGCTCTGCCTTCCTAACCTAGCCCTCGTCACTAGTTCACTGACCGCCCCAACAGTGGTCAGTACTGGCTACCATGCCAAGAAAGGTTTCTCTAAGAAATCTGGACCAACTGAAGAGTAGAGCCCGGAAAAAGCACCAGACTGGGGTAAATCGCTTACTCTCTGTGAGAAGCAAAAGACGCCATGTATTTATGGACCATACGTGTGATATGGGCTATCTAAACAGGAGATGATGGTAATCATGGTGGTAATAGTGACAGTGGTGGAAATGGAGTCAAAGGGGATTCAAAAGGTTTATTTCTATGGCGCTACTCAAAAGTAAAATGTGAGTGCCCTTCCCCCAAGCAGCGCCAACCATCCGTGTATCCTGAGTCACATAAAGGGCGTAAGAGAGTCCCGGGCATAATGATGACAGATTAGCCAGAGCGTCTGGACTTAACAGTTCTAAGAATAATTCTGAGACGAGTCAAGAATTTTTTTTTAATGGCATTTGGCTGTCATTTAAAGAACACCAGAAGGATATCAAAAACACACTTGGTTCAAAGAGTGCTTTGTGGTTACACTACACACACCTGCTAAGCTGAAAAATATCACAAGCTGATGAAACAGGGTAAAAATAGCTCTCTCACCCAAGATAGCTCATTTTCAGGCATCTTAAAAAAATATTTCAGGAAATAAACAAACCAAAGTGTTGTTACAAGTGATTGGGCCACTATAATGATGTCAGACATTTTCTTCTCCGAAGGAAACCTATTTCATATTGACTTTGGACACATTCTTGGGAATTACAAAAGTTTCCTGGGCATTAATAAAGAGAGAGTGCCGTTTGTGCTAACCCCAGACTTCCTGTTTGTGATGGGAACTTCTGGAAAGAAGACAAGCCTGTACTTCCAGAAATTTCAGGTAATTGGCCTCCTGCTTCCTGGCCTCCGGGAACGCCAACCAGAGGGTGCCTACCGGGCACAGGAGCCCCCCCACCTCCGGCTCCACTCAGGCTTCTCTGCCCACCCTCTGTAGCAGACACCATCAGTCCTCCCTGTTTCCTCTGTTCCATCCCCAAGTGCAAAATGCCACTCCTCTGTCACCTCCCACCTCAAACCAAATGGCAAGCGAAATGAAAGCATTCCGTAATCAGTGGGACAGGCAGATACAGGACACTGGGATGACCCCTGTACTGAAGAGGGGCTTGACCGAGGAGTGCCTCCGAATATTTTTCTCTAGTCAAGCCAGGGCCTAGAACAACCAAATTTTACCTGTTCCTTTCAGGACGCTCACACAGGTGGGAGCTTCCCTTGATGTTTGCTACAGGTGTGTGTTTATAAATTACCGACAGAGGGCATGGTGGCCGCGCCACTGGACTCTTGTCTCCTGTGTGTGAAGGACAGTCCCTTCTCTCACTTGCAATCCTGTCAACATGTCTGCAGGTGGTAAAACCAGCTCTGACACGACCTGCTTACCAGCCCACGAGCTCTGACACGGGCAGCCCATCTCCCCGGGGGGTTCACGTCCTCCTTTCTTTTTCATTCCTTCCTGGTCTCCATCCACTTTTGACTACCAAATATTTCAAACACCCAAGGAGTAAAATTTTCACACTTGCAAATTTAATAACTGTGAATGAATAGAACTGAAAATTACTACCTAATTGCCACATACAATACCTACATGGAACCCCTACAAACACGAAACAGATCAGTGGAGGCGAAGAGTGAGCACTTCATCTGCGCCTGCGCCTTGGGTCCCCATTAAAGACCCCCCACCCCCACCCCCACCCCCGTCCCCCAGCCTTAGGGCCTCTTCAGCACAGTTTGGTTTGCAATTAGCGTTTCAGGAACATCTTTTTTCCGGAGTCTCTTCTTGAGTCGCCCGTGATCCTTGGGAGGTGGCCCGGGCCCTGCAATTCAGTGCAACAGGAACTGGGAGATGTGTATTGTTTTGGAAGCTGTCTGTTCTTGTTCGTTCTCCTGGCTGATTTCGATTTGATTACAGGACTTAATCCTCCCACGGTTCCGGGAGTGTTATCAGAGAAACTGAGATCTCTGGGGCCAGATGGTCTTAGGATTTTTGGGGTGTGTGTGTGTGTGTTTCTGTGTAAACTCAACTGGGTTTCAGACTACTTCCAGGGATTTGACACATTTCAGTCCTGTTTTTCTTTAAAGTTAAAAATCACATATTTTGACAACTTCCTGGAAGAGAAAAATGGTTCAAAAAAAAAAAAAAAAACCTGAAGAACTTTACCATTTAAAGAAGAGGGGGACCCTCAGTTCTCTCCCAGAGGAGGGGGTTCATCCACATAGCCTCATGCATAGCAGCAGTCATGCCATTGAGAGTCGGGCATGCAGGAGTCCGTCCTCACCGACAGGCTTTCCTGCTGTCTCTGTGTGTGTTCTCTTTCTCTCGCTCAGTGGTTTTCCCCAGAATGACTGCCCATCTCTCCTGTTCCTGTAGACCCCCACAGGGCCCATGCCACCCCTAAAATCCCAGCAGTATTTACCCCTTTACTCTTCTTCGTTGTTAAGCTTCAAAATATTCTTTAATGAAGATTTGGACGTGGGAGGCCAAGGAAAGGTCGCTCCCTGTCCCAGGCAGCTTCGACCCAAAGCAACGACCCTCTGCAGGGAGCCTTTGCACTATTCTCTCCGTCTGGGACCATTGCTCTGTCCTTTGTGACCAAAGCTTCTTTCCCAAACCGCTAAGGCCTCCCTCACCAAAGTGACCTCTAGGCAGTGTGCACTGCTAAAAACACACCTTCGTGAATTTTACTGTACTTGCGTGTCTGTGTTCTAGAGCACAGGCCTGCAGTTTAAGTATCTGTGAATATATGGACTTTGAGCCTTAAGCCCAGATCCAGAACAGCACTGTGGCTGAAGGATGGGCTTTGGAGCAGGCAAATAGCTTGAATCCTGGCTCGCTACTCAATATCTCTGCATGTGATACAAAGTACTCATCTGTTCAGAACCTTGGATTCCTCTTCTGTAAAAAATGGCAACAGGAAGACCTCCTTCATGTGGTATTTTTCAGGATTATCTGAACAGAATAGGTAGGATGCTCATCCCAGTGCCTAGAGCACAGCCGAAATCCAATACCCAACGGCCTCCGTTGTCACGTATATGGCAATGGGTCTTTGAACTTTGAAAACTTTTAAGTTGAGAAGCCCTCTTAGAAATGAGAGCACAGGGCGCCTGGGTGGCTCAGTTGGTTAAGCGACTGCCTTCGGCTCAGGTCATGATCCTGGAGTCCCGGGATCGAGTCCCGCATCGGGCTCCCTGCTCGGCAGGGGGTCTGCTTCTCCCTCTGCCCCTCCCCCCTCTCATGTGCTCTCTCTCTCTCATTCTCTCTGTCTCAAATAAATAAATAAAATCTTAAAAAAAAAAAAAAAAAAAGAAATGAGAGCACAACAGCAATATACAAGCAATATACAAAACACAAAAAAGTAGAGGTGTTCTGGTGAAAGAGCAAGGGGAGGGGGTCCAAGCTCCGCTTGCCCCGCCATCCTGCCCCCTTGTCTGCCCCCCACCCCGATACTATCCCCACGCTCCTCACTCACAACAGGAAAAAAGCTGACCACATACCCATGTGTGTATACAATTATACATATACAGGCTCCCTAAAGTTTCAGCCTGACAAAGATGAGTAGCAGGTTTTTCATCATTTGACTCAGACCTTGTGACAATTTTTTTTTTAACATACTACCGAGCCTTCCAGAAGTTTTTCTGTTTCTTAGTCTTATGTTCCTTTTTTGAGATGAAAAGTCCTTCAAGCTCTGGGAGTACGTTTCTAAACTCTCTAAATAGCGCCACAGGATCTTGTATAATAAAGCTGCCATTTTTAGGTAGGCTGGGAAATGTTGTATATATTTACATTTTGAATCAAAGGTGTCCTCATTTCCAGCAGACCGCTAATTTGGAATGATAAGGTTAATTAATGCACGCAGCACATTTGAATAACCTGTTAGGGAGGGTGAAGAAAAGCTGACCCACTTTTCATTAAGGGTGAGGTGAGCCTTCTCCACAAAGACATGAAAACATACCTAGCTCCTGGCCAAAGGCTCAAAGGCCGGAAACTGAAAGAGAAAGGCACTGCTTTATCTCCCCTCTTCCTTTTTTCCAAAATACTTGTTAAGCCCAGGACCATCTTAATAAATTATTTCTAGAATAGGGTCGACTTTAGGAGCAAGCTGTAATCAGACAAAAAGGCACAAAACCAAGGCATGCTTACTATTTGAAACCAAGAACATCCGTTAGCCTTCGGAGCAGCATCCTGGACACCAGGTGCTAAACAGAAACATGTCAATGATGATGATTTTGATAAATAAAGTCTCCTTTGAAAAATCTCTCCCTTACCAAAAGAGTGAAAAGACAAAACCATACTTTACCCACTGACAATTGATTTTAGAAACACTGTGCTTTAAATTTCACTAAATGGTTTTAGAACCTCTATGACATACAAACACATATCATTAGCAAAGGAAATTTGGCTCCCCTTTTTTTAATCTAAGAACGTGGGGGCTTTTTCCTAATTTTAAAAGCAGTAAATGTGTTTTAAGTCAGTAAAATATTAAAAATATCAGGAAGATACTAAAAACCCACCTTCCAAAAATAATACTGTTAACATTTGAGTGTTTTTCCTTCATTCTATTATTTGGCCTTTGAGAAGGTTGTAAATTAGGATTTGGTTAAAAACTGAACTGAAGCAATAGATACAGTGTTACCCCCTATTAACTGTTCAGTGGCTTCTCACCTCACTTTGCAGCAAACCTGAGTATCTAAGCTTGCCCTGCAAGGCTCCACTCAGGGTGCCCCTGCCCTCTCCAGCCAGACCCATGGCACTCTCCCCACACTCTCACTCGGTCAAGGCCACGGTGGCCTTCTCCCTGGAACACCCTTCAGGTCTCCGCTTCCACGTCATTCCTCCGAGCAGTCTCCTACGTGGGGGCCCTGGCGTTATCCTTTGCCCCTCCCTGCACCTGGGACAGCATATCACTGTCCGTGCAAGTCTGTGGCAGCCGCGCCACGTCTGACCTGAATCCCTCCTGTGGGGCCTGAGGCATAGTGAGCGCTCAGTAGGTTGTGGAGGGGAGAGGGCAGAGAGGAGGGGAGAGGGTGGAGGGGCAGTTCCTGCCTGTCCTTGGCACACAGTAGGCACTGAGCAAATGTATGTTACATAAAGCTAAAGAAACCAGGGAAGCCAAATAACACCTTCCCGGGCACATCTGTGCAAAACAGGTGGCTCGATGAACACACTTAAAAGGCATTTGCCCCAGATGTCACTCTTTTTTTTTTTTTAATTTTATTTATGTATTTGACAGAGAGAGACAGAGAGGGAACACAAGCAGGGGGAGAGGGAGAGGGAGAAGCAGGCTTCCCATGGAGCAGGGAGCCCGATGTGGGGCTCGATCCCAGGACCCCAGAATCATGACCTGAGCCGAAGGCAGACGCTTAATGACTGAGCCACCCAGGCGCCCCTAGATGTCACTCTTAAGCGTTTTATAGGAGAGAGTTCTGGCACCCATTCGTTGTGTTACTTTAATCTCGGGGGCCAGCTTTATCAGGCCCCACCTGGTGTCCACCACTGGCAGTGCGGGCCCCATGCCGGGGAGGCTCAGCCCCGCGCCCGCTCTCCGTGCGGAGTCCTGACTTGGGTTGTTAAGAACCGTCTCCACTGTCATCTTGCTCTCATCTTGGATCCCAGGTTCTTTCAACTATTTCTGCCTCAGTTTCTCCAGCAGGGCCCTGCTTGTTAACCTGCCTCTAGGACCGGGGCCCTGCTTCCTCCTGCCATTTGCCTTGCTGGAACCTCAAGTACTATCCTAACGCCCGCCACAGGGACCCTAGCGTCTGACCCTTCTGAGGACTGCGGCCCCCTCCCCGGTATTCCCCACTCCTGCCCTCTGACCGCCCTTCCTCGTGCTGGTAACCCTGCGTTCGTCTACACTGAGAACTCACTGTACTTACCACCTGCCCGGCTGCACTCTCTCAGCCTCCTGCTCCGTCCTCTGGTAGTCACCAGGCCCTGTTTTTCCGTATCCAAGAGAGCACGCTAGTTCAACACACACGTACTATGTGCTACATGTCAGGCACTGTGCCAGGCCCGCAGAAGGCTCAGGACTGTGCTCGCAAGGCAAGATGCCTTTACGGTTGAGTCCCCTTCCGGGATGACGTTCCCTAATCCACCCTCCTCTTAAAGCAATGACTCTTGCCAAAATGGCCTGCTGCGCATTCAGCATTGATTCATCCTGGGTTTGCAGACTAGCCTCAGTGTGCCAGACTCTGTGCTGGGCGCGGGTGACAAGGAGCAGAGAGGCACAGCCCCAGCACACGGCGGGAGGCGAGCGCGTGTACGCGGGCGTGCACGAACACACACACACACACAGCTTTGTTCCAAGGATTTCAAAAGTGGTTTGCAGACCGAGCCATGATTCCTGCCCTGAGGGTTAGTTAGAAAGGGACTGTGAACGAAGGGTTCTTATCGGGCATTGATGGATAAGATCAGTTCCATTTTTGCGAGGCAGATACAGGGAGGGAAGGAACATCCAGGCAAAAAGAGTAACATTAGCCGGGGCATGAAGTCAGTATTTAGTATCAGTATTTAGGAACAAAAAGTACAGTTACCTGGTATGGATGGAACACAGGTATAGCTGGGAATGTGTGGTGAAATTTGGGTCAAGGAAGGAAAATTGCATCCAGTTTGAGGCAATGCAAGGGCTGGATGGGGGGAGGGGCGGGTAGAGAGCAAGCAAAGGAGTCATTTGGAGCTCAACTGATGAAACACAAATGACTGTAATAGAGGCCTATTATAGGTCAACAGGGAGATGACAAGTTTATGTGTCGAACTGCCCATAAAACACTGAGTTGAGAAAGGATTCCCTCTTGGGATCTGCACCCTGGACCACTAACAAGGTCAAGCTCAGCCGCCTCTCTCCAGGCCCGAATCAGATGCTCAGGACTGTACTATCCACTGGGAGATAGCCTCAGAGAAGGGTCCAGCATCTGTCATCTGTAGGCGCTGGAATCCAGTGGTGTGGAATCTGCCCCAGACACAGCCTCGGAAGATGGCCTTGAATTGGACTGATGTGTTAATCTGCCAGCACGCAGGGTCACTCAGTGCCTAAGATATTGGACCCCTGTGACTTTTAAACATCAAGAATAACTTCCCAACTGGCATCTTCTCTCAATGTTTAGTTTCTTGTAGAGAATTGTTTTGTCTACCCAAAGAGTATTACTGAGGGTGTTATTCCCTATGTTACAAAAAGTGTACTCTTTATGGAGATCCTCTTGCGAAATCGCTATTAGGTCATAGTCTCTAGAAAGTCTGTGTTTCTCCTAAACAAATAGTTTCTTAAAATCCTCTGAACACTGGATGAAGTAAGGGGTTTGATTTTCCTTTTGGCTACAGGTATATTTAAGATCGTCCACAGCAAGTATATAGCGTTTGCGATGTATAAGCGTTGAACTGGTCTTTGTCCCAAACCCACTGTGATCATTTCCTTTGTCCTTCCTTTCCTTTTTCTACCCACTTCAGATTAATGTTATTTTGACTTCTGTGTACCCAGATAATTCACCTTCAGTCCTTTCTGGAACAGGCGAGAACACACACACATACCCCTACAGACAGTCCATTTAGAATACCTGACTAATGAAGGACAGTGTAATTGTAACCTGTAGGTTTCTAAGAAGCTTCTAAGTACTTGAGAACATGGCAACACAGCCCTTCCCCTGGTAGACAGAGCTGGTCTGAGAATCATTTTTAAGAGGTCCTTAGAGAGAAGGTTCCTAATTCAAACACAACAAATGCACAGCCAAGTATCAGACACACTCTTCCTTCAGATTTACCAGAAAATGCTTCCTCCTGCATTATTAGGTCTGCTAACTGGTGTCTCTCGGTTTTGCCAAAATAACTTCTAAAGGCATCGCCTAAACCAATTCATTGATTTTTTTTAATACAAAATAAAACCCTCTCTGACAGAAATCTTATTTCTCTCCACTGCCTCCTTCCTTAGCAGACGGAGGCAGCCTTACTGTTTAGAAAAAGTCAGTGGGTGCGGACACTGCTTTTCATTGATGAATCTTTGGGAGTTTTTCTCCTCTTTCTCCCTCTCGGCCCTGGGGTTCCTGTTTTGTAGTCCTGGGGTTACTTCCTCATTTTTGTCAATATGTGTGTGCAGTAATATTTCACTTCCACTTGTTTCTAGATGAGAATGGAGGAGTTTGGTTTAAGAAAAAGTAGGCCTATTCCCTATGACCTTGGACAGTCTGAAGTAGCCAGAGCTCATTGGTGGTTAAGAAATTAGTAGACTGGGGCACCTGGGTGGCTGAGTCGGTTAAGGCCTTTGGCTCAGGTCATGATCTCAGGGTCCTGGGATGGAGTCCCATTTGCTTCTCCCTCTGCCTCTGCCCTTCCCCCCTGCTCGTGCTTGCACTCACTCCCGCTCTCTCTCCTCTCTCTCAAATAAAATCTTAAAAAAAAAAAAAGGAAGAAATTAGTAGACTGTATATAGAAAGCTTTCTGTTTAATGAACTACTTTCGGCCCAGTTAACGAAACAAGTTTTGACCCTGAAATGGTAATGAATTCCTTTGTTCCCAAGACTTACAGGAGTGTAGCTTTGTGAAGACAAGCCTTTCCTTTGGTACTAGATGCTATAATTAAGGCATTTGAATCAACTATGAAATTAAGAGCTGATGTGCTGTGTAGGCTCAATCTATTTATTAACTACTCCTGGATAGCGTTCCGGCTAACAGTAACAATATTTCAGCGTTCCCCACATTCACGCTCATTAACAAGTACATTACACTGAGTTCCTGAAATCGGATTCTTCCTTTACCCCTTCTTCTCCACTCCATATCATACAGCCTTCCCCAGGCAGCTGAGAAGGAGAGGAAGAGGATGTTTGAGGTCAGTGCCAGGCAGTCCTGGCAGAAGGGAAAATTCTGCTGCTCCAGCCAGTCACTTCTGTGTTCTGTGATTCCCCCTGAGCTCCCCAAGCCACATCCTCAGTCCCTCAAACCACAGGCCTCCGGCCCAACGCAGCATAGCCAGGGCACTCTCACACACACCCCGTGGCTGAGTACAAAGGGCAGAAATGAAACTTCTGGGGCTTGAGGGGGCGGAGAACCACCTGCAGATGCAGCCAGGCCACTATCCACTTCCAACTTGCTCCCCACCTCCGCGTCGAGAAGTGTGTGTTCAATAATGCAACTTCGCATTCTATTAATAATAATTGCCAACCACTCACACGGCACTTAAATCTCACCACCACCCTATGAAACGGGTCTTATTATTCTTCTTATTCTACAGATGAGGAAACTGAGCTCCAGAGAGGTTAAGTGATTTCTCCGATGACAAGCAGCTTGTCCGTAATAAAGCCAAGAGCTGAATGCAGGCAGCGAAGTGTGACTGCACTTCTCACCCCGACTCCATACTGTCGCTGAGCCAAAGAGAATTACATCTCTAACGAAGGCTCCAAGTCTGCGCTGCCGGTCGGAATTTACACATTGTGCCTGACCAGCATGGGGCGTGCAATTTGAGGATGAAATTTCTTCCTCACAGACATGACCCTTCACACACAGTGAAAATCAGAACTGAATAACCTCAAGCCTTAGGTAGATGAGATGTCCTGAGAGAGGGAGAGAGACAGAGACACAGGACAGTTCTTTTCCTTTAATACATTTCTGTGTGCTACAGTGACGAGTGAATCCATGGGTTCCACTTAAAAATATACACTGAGCACCTACGGATTGGTATTAAAATACCTTGGCCCCAGATTCATTTTCCTTCTCAAAAATTTTCTATTAAAGAGTTTGACCACACAGTGAGCTCAGACAGCAAGCGGTGTGCCTGGAGCCCCCAGTGCACAGAAGGCTAGAAAATAATCAGAAATCAGAATGTACTCTAATTCAAAATCAAAAGGCATCTCCATCTATGCCCTTGTGAAAATTGTGTGAGCTGACCAATTAATGAGCCAGTTGCCCCAGGGTGAGGTCTGCCCTTGTGTAATTACCAAGAAATGAGAGCGACCTTGGTGGGTCCTCTGGATGAGCAAAAGGTAGTGATTTCCAGCCATAAGTGGAGTCATTAAGGATGTAAGAGCCCGAATGCACTGGGGCCAAGGCAGGAACAGCCCAGGCTTTTGGGTCTGGAAGTCTCCAGCTCCAAGGCAAGTAGGCAGAGAGGAGATACAGAGCGATCTCCCCTCCAGGCAGGGAAAGGAGATACGATCTCTTATTGAACGCTCACCATGTGCCGGCCCCAGGGCCAGGCATTTTATATATATTGTCTCGCTTAATGTCAGAATAGTCCATGGGCTTTTCTACTTGGACAGGGTGATGCGTCCATGGTCCAGCCTTGCCGTACAGAATGACACAGGCATGACCACCATTACTGCGACTCTCAGCCGGCCACGTGCAACTGACACAGACAAGATCATCCAAAAGCAAAAAGGAAACTCACTACCTCAACATTTGGCCTGTTAACCTTATAGTCTTTTTTCTCTATAAATATTTTGTGTTCGTTTACCAACATGGGCTTACACTACATGTGTTGTTTGATGCCCACTTTTTAACTCAGACACTGTTACACGGTCATTCCATATTCCTGTCCAATCTCACTCCAGCAGTTAGAAAGCACGCAGCTGGAGGGACTCTCATCAATCCTTTTTATCAACCCCGACTTGTAGGATATCCAGGTTACCTTCAAGGTCCTGCATTTTTAAACATTCTGCTGAATATTCTTGTAGACCAAGGACTGCAAAAATGATCCAATTTTTTTTAAAGGTAAATTTCTAGCATGGAAATTGCCAGGTAAAAGGATATAGACATTTTTAAAATCCAGTTTATTGAGGCATAATTCACCTACAGCAGAACTGGGCCTTTTTGCGTGTACATTTCCTTGAATTTTGATGAAAGGCATTGGTCACGTAACCACCACCGCAATGAAGTTCTAGAACACTTATTAGTAACTTAAAGCTTTTGATGCATGTTATCAAATTGTCCACTAGTAAAATTATACCTATTCCCACCTTCTGTCAGCCCATGAAAAGTGAGCATTGGATATTATTCTTTAAAAAAAAAAATTAAGATTTTCCAATTTGGTAGGTGAATGTTTCCATCTCGTTTCGTTACATTTATTTGTTTACTAATGAGGTAATGTATTTTTTCATGTTTATTCTCTGTTTTTATGTCTTATAGTGTGAATTCGCATTTATATCCTTGGCTTATAGGTCTAGCCAACCATTTATCCACTCTTTCTTACTGATTTGTAAGAGCTATTGGGGGCCGGTAATGGAAGAGTGATTTGTCGTGTTGCAAATGTTTTTTCTTGCTGTTTATCTCTTCTATTGTTGTTTATAGCTATTTCTTCCCCCTCAGTAATGTTTCCATAATCTCTCCACCTTTGCCTTATAGATTGCACCTTGGAAAGTGATCTTCATAAAGGCCTTTCCCACTCTATGATTATTTAAATGTTTGCCAATTTCCTAGGAAAGAAATTGACGTAAAGGTAGAGTAAGAAAAAAGATGAAAGGTAGCGTATTTAATCTTTAAAGCATCGGGAATTTATTTTCACATATTACACAGGGTAAGCTTTATTTGTCCCCCAAATGATGAGCTGATTGTACCAACCCCACTTATCCAATAATAGATCTTCTCCTAATTGGAGAAGTCACCGTTGTTATACACTACATGTGGCATGTACTCAGATCCGTGTGCTGAACACTCCATTCTCATCTACAAAATGTGTTATCTTTTTTGGGGGGGGAAAGAGTAGGTACTGTTTCCCACAGTTTCAAATACTGTAGTTTTATAATATGTTTTAGTATCTCACATGCCAAGCACTGTTTTTCATTACTGTCCTTGTTCAAAATGTTCTCTCGGGCCCTAATGATTCCAGACAAACTTAAAACCATATCTGGGTTTAAATATCCAATAGGAATTTTTGTTGAAATTTCATCATAGATGAACTTGAGAAGAATTTGCATCTTTATAATAGTCTTCTCTCCAAGGATCATGCTACATCACTCCACATGTTCAAGTTTTCACTTACATTTCTCAGTAAATTTTTACATGTTTAAAAAACGGGCTCTGCAGGGTTTGTGTATATATTTATCCCAGGAATCATGGGGTGTTTTGTTGCCATTATTCACAGCATCTGTCTTTTCACTATACGTTCTAACTGGTGGCTCTGATTTATAGCATCCTACGTATTAATTTTATAAAAAGCTAGTTTAATGAAAACTAGTTACTATTGTATTTTTGTTTTTTCCCCTCGGTGTTCCAGGAGACAGTGAAGTTATTTGTAAATACTAACAATCAGGGTGCCTGGGTGGCTCAGTCAGTTAAGCATCTGCCTTGGGCTCAGGTCATGATCCCAGGGTCCTGGGATTGAGCCCTGCATCGGGCTCCCTGCTCAGCGGGGAGCCTGCTTCTCCCTCACCCTCTGCTTGCCGCTTTGCCTACTTTTGCTCTCCCCCTCTCTCTGTCAAATAAATAAAATCTTTAAAATAAATACTAACAATTTTACCTTTTATATTACATTTTAGTTACATATTAAGTAACATGTTAATTTTAAGAAATCAGAAGCAGAGGCACCTGGCTGGCTCAAGTCAGTAGAGCATACAATTCTCGATCTTGGGGTTGTGAGTTCGAGCCCCATGCTGGTATAAAGATTACTTAAAAATAAAATCTTAAAAAAAAAAATCAGAAGTGGGTTTTCATACAGTACCTTATGATGATCTGTCCTTGCAATTTTGGAATAAACTCTCTTTGGTGATAGTGTATTATTCTCTTAGTATTTTACTCTGTATTTTATTTGAAATATTTATATCTGTAATCATTTTTTAAAGATTTTATTTATTTGACAGAGAGAGAAAGAGAGCATAAGCAGGGGGAGCAGTAGGAGAGGGAGAAGCAGGCTCCCCACCGAGCAGGGAGCCTGATGCAGGACTTGATCCCAGGACCCTGGGATCATGACCTGAGCCGAAGGACAGATCCTTAACCATCTGAGCCACCCAGGCACCCCTATATCTGTAATCATTAACTTCAGTTTTCTTTAACACGCAATCTTTGCCAAGTTACGATATTAGGGTTGGGTTGTTCTCATGCTGTAAAATTGTGAACCTTGAAATTTCTTCTATGCTTTGGGACCATTCAATTGGCATAAGCACGCCTTGCTTCCTAAGTAGATTTACTCACCTGTATCATCTGCTCAAAGGCTTTTGGAAGAGGCACCAGCCAAAGCATTTGCTTAAAGCTCTCTTTCTCACTCAGTATTCAGAATTTATATTAAAATTCCCAAGTTTATTCAACAGTTTTGTGTGTCAGCAAAATGCTAATACATCTGTTTTCTTAGAATAGGACAAATTGTAAAATAAAGATGAAAACAAAATCTCCAACACCACATTTCCATCGTTTGTCTGGATTCCATTAGCCCTTGGCAAACATTTACACTTACATAAAGTTTATCGCTTCCAGTATGGTGTTCAAAAACTGACTCATCCCTTTTTAGAGACTACAGAAATTTCCACCCTCAATTTCCTAGGAAAGAAATGGACGTAAAAGGTAGAGTAAGAAAAAAGATGAAACATAGAGTATCAATTAGTTCTCCTTGAGCACCTGGACGTAGGTGACGACAGTACTGTGCTCCAGAGAGTATAAACACAGCCTTACGTTCTCATCAAGGCTTCCATCTGAGGCCAGGGACCTGCCCTGTTGGTGACAGCTTCCACCCATGAGGACAGGATAACGCCGTGTAAATGTCAGGACAGCCCCATGGTCTTCAGCCCACTTAGTTAATGCAACGACAGTAACAGCACTTTGTTTTCCTTTACGTAGGACATCTGCGTCAAGGCTTACCTGGCCCTTCGTCACCACACAAACCTGCTGATCATCCTGTTCTCCATGATGCTGATGACGGGAATGCCCCAGTTAACAAGCAAAGAAGATATCGAATATATTCGGGATGCCCTAACAGTGGGGAAGAATGAGGAGGAAGCTAAGAAGTATTTCCTTGATCAGATCGAAGTTTGCAGGGACAAAGGATGGACGGTGCAGTTTAACTGGTTCCTGCATCTTGTTCTGGGCATCAAACAAGGAGAGAAACATTCAGCCTAATTCTCCGGGCTAGAATGCAAAACTAGTTCGTGTCCTAAAGCTCTAAGTCAGCATGTCTGTCATCGAACTCGGATCTAAAATGTAACAGGACATCATGAAGGCTGGCACCTCAGAAAGACAGCCCTGTTCCTGGCTGAACTCTTCACTGGAAGAAAACACCGGCATGTCAGATTAAGTCACATTCGGTTTTAGGCTTATGCGCAGGTTTCTTTTTTTCTCATTCGCCTCGGTGATGTTGGAGAACATTCTTAGTTTGAACACATTACTTCCTCATTGTGCCTGCTGATTTGACTATCTTATTATTGAGTGCTTCTTGAGAATAATTGGTGACATCTCTTTTCTTCTGGGTTTACTCTCAATTTTGGTTATTCTTGTGTTCCTCAAGCCCTTGAGAGAAAAAGATGTCATCACCATAACCTTTCTCTCATTCCCGGAAGGACACTTCCAAGCATCCCCCTCCGTGTCTGGAGAGGTTAGCGTTTTGCTAAAAGCAAAGGAAGGAGACTTAGCCTTTCCATTGTCTTTTGTAATTAGGGTCTTTTACAGTATACAACCAAGACGTACAAACACACACTGGAAAACCTGAACCTTTGTGCCCTGACCCTTCCCTGCTGGTCTGGCTGCAGGGTTACAAAGAGGAATAGCAGAGATGAGACCATTCGTCTCAACTCTGCCCAAGAGTAAATTGTCAAGTACAGTTACCCCAGCCTTCGCTACCGTGGAAACAGGAGGAAACTAAAGGGACTCTTTTTTTCTTTTATCTTTTTATCTTCCTCCCTGCCTCCCTTCTTCCTTAATGGCTAACCCTCCCACAACTTTTTACCCAAGTTGTGAAATCCTCAAGAACACATCGACCCTAGAATTCAAACAGCAGTTGAAAAACAATTTCTCCTCTAGGGTTACTGGAATTTTAGGTACTTATTTGTAAAAATGTTTGGTGGAGTTTTTTTTTTTAAGTGTATTATTAAAGAGGACATTCTAGGTAATATGGATTCGTTTCCAAATGCCTTAATTTTAAATTTTAGCCTAAGCAGTTTTTTCTTTCTTTTTCAATGGAAGAAGGTCTTTGAGATCTAAACAGTACTTCTAGTTAGGAAGAACACTACGTGCCCTGGCCATCTCTCAGTTTAAAGGACTTTGAAACTCTGACATATTCTTCAGATTTCCTAGAAATTGAAATGTCTTCTTTAAAAACTATTTTCATCTCCTAAATATTCTGCTATTTATTGGAAGCGTTGTTTAACCGTAGAGAAAGATCGTTACATTATTTATAAAGTATTTTAAAAAATTACGTATAGTTACTACTTTACCTAGAAGTAACTCTGTTAACAGTGTCTACGTTTAAACACAATCAGATATAAATAGATATTTAATTTAAAATTTTTCTAAATAGATACCTGTTTGACTTTGGTGTAGCCCAAACACTTCATTTTGTATATGCAAAAGCCCTTTGAAGGTATAGGTAACTCTGCTTCCTTGCCTGCTGAGCCTTTCCCCTGACTCGTAAGGGGTCCAGAAAGAACTCTTCCTTGACAACTTGTCTTTTTAAAATCACACTCTATCCTCCTGTAGAGAGGACCATGCCTTGTAATGAAATGTTTAATCCTCTGTCCTAATGGAAGGTAGATGTTTTATGGCATTTTTACAACAACTATTCCCCACCATTCTTTTGAAGAAGAATAGGAAGAATGATGCTTTCTAATTCAGAAGAGGATGTATTCATTATTCTTATAAAGAGCAGTAGAGCGTGGCCTTGCACAGATTTGAATTGCTGAAATAATCATCTTTGATAGAAGAATTACAGAGGAATGTATTTATATTTAGCTTATTGGCACATGGGCATACCTATTATCTCTTCAAATGAACAGGTTCTTAGGCTGGTACACATCACATTGGGCTTCATTCCTCCATATTTCACTGAAGGTAGAACATTAACTCTTCAGACTTGCCGATAAAAATCACCTTTGTGTGTTTCCTTCCTTCATTACTCCCAGGGAATCACATGACCCACAACTTTTAGATCTTTGAAAACATTCTAGAACCAGGGTCATCTCCTCCTGGGAGGAGATTTCGGGGAACTACCCACAACTCAATCTTCACTGCCAGATGAAAACAGAGATTACAAGTCAGATGATTCAGGTCAAAGCAGATTTTGTGTGTGTCCAGGACCAGCTACATAATTTGCAGAGTCCAATGCAAAATGGAAATGTGGGGACTTGCCATTCAAAAATTATTAAGAAACTCAAGATGGCAACAGCAGAACATGAAACCAAGCACAGGACTACACAGGTCACAAACCCATGAAGCTGGAAATGTATGTATCTGAATAATGGCTTTGGTGCTCAATTTTACATTTGGACTATGCATGAGTTCAGATAAAGTGCCCAGATCAAAATGTTATTTCTGTTCTAATTAAAATACCTCATCTCTGTGGCCGTACATTAGGACTTAAAACACTGGCCCATTGTTTTTGGACTGGAACCATGGCCGCTCAAAGTAGAGCAAAGCAGGTGTTCAAGGCCTAGCCCCAAATGACTGTATTTGACTAGCTTTGGTGAAAGTGTGAGGGAGTGGAGACATTATAGATAAAATATAGAAATCCCTAGAGAAAATGCTTAACTTTTAAAAAAGTAACAAGTATATATTTTATAGGAGATGAATTTTTTTTTTTTTAAAGAAAGATTAGATATAGGAATTCTGCAGGATAACTTGGAGGCTGTGAGTCCTCTGTAAATGGAAATTATTTTTGGAAATGAGCCAAAAAATAATTTAGAAAGTAAGTTTCTGGAGCGAATTCTGGCATTTGGTAAACTAGGCTCTATTTGCCATGGTTATGAAATAAATTGTCAATTGTGTTTTATGATACAAAGAAAAATGTGGAGGGATTTTTAAGTGTTCTGCTGTCTTATTTCTGTTTAACCCAACCTAATAATTCTGGTCAATAAATGTGGTTCTAGTCTATGTACTTGTCTGCATATGTGCAAAGACTCATTTTTAAGACAGGTGCTAGGCGAACCTAAAGCACACTCCTTGGCAAACATACTCCTTCGGTGGCTAAAATTAACAAGTCAGGAAACGACAGATGTTGGCAGGGATGCAGAGAAAGGGGAACCTTCCTACACTGTTGGAAATGCAAGCTGGTGCAGCCATTCTGGAAAATAGTATGGAGGTTCTTCAAAAAGTTGAAAATAGAGCTACCATACGACCCAGCAATTGCGCTACTGGGTATTTACCCCAAAGATACAAATGTAGGGATCCGAAGGGGTACGTGCACCCCGATGTTTATAGTAGCAATGCCCACAATAGCCAAACTGTGGAAAGAGCCAAGATGTCCATTGACAGATGAATGGATAAATAAGATGTGTATATATACACATATACATATACATACAATGGAATATTATGCAGCCATCAAAAGGAATGAGATCTTGCCATTTGCAACAACGTGGATGGAACTGGAGGGTATTATGCTGAGTGAAATAAGTCAATCAGAGAAAGACATGTATCATATGACCTCACTGATATGAGGAATTCTTAATCTCAGGAAACAAACTGAGGGTTGCTGGAGTGGGGGGGGGGGGGAGGGGGGGGGTGGCTGGGTGATAGACATTGGGAGGGTATGTACTATGGTGAGCGCTGTGAATTGTGCAAGACTGTTGAATCACAGATCTGTACCTCTGAAACAAATAATATATGTTAAAAAAAGAAGAAAATAGCAGGAGGGGAAGAATGAAGGCGGGGAAATCAGAGGGGGAGATGAACCATGAGAGACAATGGACTCTGAAAAACAAACTGCGGGTTCTAGAGGGGAGGGGGGTGGGAGGATGGGTTAGCCTGGTGATGGGTATTGAGGAGGGCACGTTCTGCATGGAGCACTGGGTGTTATGCACAAACAATGAATCATGGAACACTACATCAAAAACTAATGATGTAATGTATAGTGATTAACATAACATAATAATAATAATAAAAAAAAGAAAACATACTCATTCAGAAAGTTGAGACATTCCTTCTTCTGGATAGTCCAGGTCTCCCCACTTGTATTTGCATCTTAATTGTTAAATGTAAATTCAAATGAAAGAATTGACATCTTGTGTTCTCTGTACACATCTTTTAATTTCTGAAAGGCCATCTTGTGTTCTCCGTACACATCTTTTAATTTCTGAAAGGCCAGAGATTCCTGAAAGTCAAATTCTTTAAGAAACCTGTGGAGTTCCCACAACCTGCTGGACTCTGTACTGAGGACTGGGGATTAGAATATAGAACAAAACTGACCCAGCCTCAGTCCTTTCAGAGTCTATAGCTTGCTGGCAATAGCAGACACTTCATAATGGGTGTCTCTTGTGGGTTGAAATGTGTCCCCCAAAAAGATATGAAGTCCTAATCCCGGTATCTATGAATGCAAGTTTTTTTGGAAATAGGTTCTACTGGTGTAATAAAGTTAAGATGAGGGCATGACGGTGGGTGCTGACCCAACAGGACTGGTACAGTTGAGAGAGAAGGTCACAGAGGTAGAGATTATAGTGTCTAATGTCAGGAACACGTGGGCTACCAGAAGCTGGAAGAGGCAAGGAAGGAAGGGCCCTCCCCTAGAAGCTTCCAAGGGAGCACGGCCCTGCCAACACCTGGACTTCAGATTTCTAGCCTCTAGAACCGCGAGAGAATAAACTTCTGTTTGGAGTCATCCAGTTGGTGATATTTTGTTATGACATCCCCAGGACACTAATAGAGTGTCAACAATCATCAGTTTTGTGGGGGTTTCTTTTTTCGGGGGGGACAGAGTTTATGTAAGTAAACTGTTGGATATTTTCTGCTGTTACCAGAAAGATTTAATTGCATGCAAAATATATGACAAAGTGCTAGTATACTTAATATATAAAAAGCTCTAATAATTCAATAAGTAAAAAATAAATACCTTATCAGAAAAATATCGAATTCACCAAAAAAATGCATGTGGCTGATAAGCATTTGACAGTGGACCCAAAATCACTGCTGATTAAACAAATGCAAATTAAGGTAAGTTTCTTTTCACCATCAGATTAGCCAAGATCTGCAAAGCCCAGAGTTAATGATAATTTGGGAGAAAGAACGCTCTATCACACTGTTGAAAGCAGAACAAGCTGATAAATTTATGCATGGCATTTTGTCAAATTTTATCAAAATTAATAAGATACCTGTTCTCCAATCCATCAAGTCCACATCCAAGAATTTATCCCTTAGAGACTGTTGGACAAGTGTGCAAAGACTTCTAGGCAGAACCAGTCACCAGAGTTCTCTGTAGTACAACCCCAAACTGGAAACAGCCTAAAAGCCCCTCAACAGGGCATTGGTTAATATAGTCATATTCATACAATGGACTACAGTGAAGCCCCTGAAAAGACAAGAAAGATGAAAATGTATTGACCCATATAGATCTAGGACCTATTGAGGAGTGAAAAAAGGTGGTTATAGGCCAGTATTACAGTACAGTCCTGGTCAAGTAAAAATGTAGGTTTGTAGCAACATTAAAAGGCTGGGAGAATATATTCACACCAAACTGTCAATCGTGATTTTTTTGACCTCACATTTTTGTTTTTGTTTTTTTTCTCTTGAGCCTTGGGAAATATGACTTTATATTATTTGAGTTTTTTTAAAAAACGGAAAAAAAATAGTCTTTTAATTTTGAAAAAACAATGCAATCTGCATGATAATCCTATCCTTTCGCTTATATCAAACCTCACTAAAAGCTCAGAAAATTTTCTCAAAGGGAAAAAAAAAAAAATCATGTGAAGTCAATAATTATCATGTGACATCCGAGCTGTTGTCAGAACCTTCTGGCATATAAACAACTACAGGAAGGTCTCCTGCCTTACCCAACCCCACCTGATTGGGATCTTTCGTACACTGAGGCGGGCCTGATCTGTCTCCCAAAATGACAAAGAAGGGAGGCCTCTCGGGATGCTGTCTATTTAGTCGGTAAGGGATGCCTTGCTGGGTCGAGCTCTTCTCAGCTCTACAAATCTTCCACAGCCCATGTGCCCACACTGAACTCTCTAGCTCACACGTGACATCCCCCTTGGAGGTGCAAACCGCCTCATTTTCACTTCTCAGGAGTGTCAGGTTTTTTCCTATCCATGCGCTCATTAGTATAAATCAAATCTCCCTGTCTGCTGCTTCAGCAGGACTTTTTCCTTCTGGGAACCGGCCTCTGGGTCTGGCTGGGTTCATAATGCACTGGTCACCTGATTGGGAGGAGATAATGGGGACAGGGGCACAGCAAGGAATACAGAGCCAATGTGGGCTCGATCCCAGGACCCTGGGACCACGACCTGAAGGCTACTAACTCCTACTTACCTTTTCCCCCCCATCAACTTTATGGAAAGTTAATTTATATAAAATAAAATTCAGCCATTTAAATGTACATTGTGATGAGTTTAACAAATGTATACACATCCATGTATCTACCACCACAGTCAAGATGCAGTCCGGTCCCATCTCCAGAAAGCTCCCTCAGGCCTCCGTGTAGTAAGTTTCTGCCTTGTCTCCACTGAAATGCTTTGGGTCACTATAGTCTTGGCTTTTCTAGAACTGCATAGAAACGGAACCATGCCATATGTGGTCTTTCGTGCCAGCCTACTCTCACATAGCATAATGCTTTGCAGATTCATCTAGGTTGCCTAAATAAAGTAATTTAGGAAGGCTCACTTGCTGGACCAATTTGCTCTAGTTCACTCCAGAGCCAAATGCCAACTTTCACGTTTGTCTGCCATCTGTCACAATGCAGGCCAGGGGTTCCTGTTCTACCTAAGATTACGGAGAGAGACCCTTTATTCCTCTTCCCTTGTTGGTTACACAAGACAGTAGGTGACAAGAAGCCTTCATTTCAGAGGCTTTATTTCCTCTGGTTCTCAAATTCATGCAGCGATACATGGTCATATTCCCCACTACTGCTGAAGGGCAAGCAATGAGCAGTGCCAGCAGGCAGAGGAGCGTGGGAACACCTGCGGTCATCAGACAACCTAGAAAAGGGACCTTCTGGAGCAGCATTTCTCCGACTTTAATGTGCACGCAGATCACCAGGCATGCAGATGCTCATTCCATAGGTCTGGGACAAGGCTTGAGGTTCTGCATTTCCAACAAGCTCCCAGGCAAAGCCAATGCTGCTGGTCCCCGAACCACACTTCGCATAGCAATGTTCTAGAAGACACAGGGGCAGATTCTATGGGTTGGTAGGGAAAGTCAAACCTCTAAGGAGGCTGAAAACATGTACCAACCTACGCTTGAGAAATACGGCTCAGAGACATGAATTTTCATCAATACATATACATACATCATCAATCATCTGTTTTTCTTTTTTTTTTTTTTTTTTTTTTTTTTTTTTAGATTTTATTTATTTATTTGACAGAGAGAGACACAGCGAGAGAGGGAACACAAGCAGGGGGAGTGGGAGAGGGAGAAGCAGGCTCCCCGCAGAGCCGGGAGCCCGATGTGGGACTCGATCCCAGGACCCTGGGATCATGACCTGAGCCGAAGGCAGTCGCTTAACTGACTGAGCCACCCAGGCTCCCCAATCATCTGTTTTTCTAATGGCATCTCAATTTTCTCATCTGTAAAATGGGCTTTAAACTATCTCTGTCATAGGTAGACCTCCAGTATGGTCCCCAGTGATCTCTGACTCCTGGTGTCACACCCTTGTGTGATTCCCTCCCCTTGAGTACGAACTGGGCCTAGCAACTTGCCTCTAACAAAATACAGCAAAGATGATGCGACATCACTTTCAAGATGAGGTTGCAAAAGCCTGTTTCACCTTACTAGCATTCTCTAGCTCGCTCTTTCCCACCTCTTCAGCTCAATGAAGCCGCCTGCCATGTCGTGAACCACTCTCTAGAGAGGTCTGTGTGGCAAGGAACCCAGGGAGGCCTCTGGCCCACAGGGAGAGATGAAGTGAATTCTGCCAGCAGCCACATAAATGAGCTGGGCAAGAGGTCTTTTCAAGTCAAGCCTGTGAGAGACCCAGAGCCAGAGGACCCAGCTAAACTGTGCCTGGATTCCTGATCCAGGGATACCGTGAGATAATAATGTTATGGTTTTAAGCCACCAAGTTTGAGTCATTTCTCATGTGGCAATAGATAACACATTTCAGAGTTGTTCCAAAGATTAAAAATGACAAATGAATTCATGTAAGAGAAAGAACTTAGCACAGTGCAGGGCACAGAGTGTCCCCTTGGCAATGTTAGTTGAATCTAAAAATAGCAGAGTCCTAAACATCGCCAGGATCTGTAAACAGCAGTGGCAGCCACTAATCTAAGAATAATCCCTGTGTATAAAGTCTGCTACTTTCAGCCTTGTCAGGGAACCTGCAGACCAAAAAGTTGGACGTGTCCCTATAAATACAAAGGCATAACTCGTGCCGCGCGTGTTTTACATATTGATGGAGATATCCCACTTCTTAAACGTAAGCTTGCTGTTTCATGGATCTTAGGGCCGTGCTCACGTACCCCAGCAGGGAGGAAGAGGAGAGAAGGGGACACAGGAACACCTGAAGTCATCAGAGGATCTAGAAAGAGACCTTCTAGAGCAGCATTTCGCTCTAGAAGAGGAAGAGGAGGAGGAGAGAAGCGGAGCGCCCACTGAACCGTGGTTCGTCAAGTGGCATTCCCACTTTTTCTTCTCATTCTCTCCCTCCTACGGTCTAGTTGATTCAAAGAGGCAAGTTCAGCAGCAATCATCAAGCCAAATGGAAACTCTAAGAACCACGTCCGGGAAGTCTGTCCACTCCAACAGCCGTTACAGCCCTTCACCGAAAGTGGACGCCCAAATCTATATTATGAAAATCACTGTGAAGAGTGTGAGAGCATTTCAAAGGGAGACCAAGTCCCCCGTTTAACAGACCTTTATTCAGTGTCCACTGTGTGCAGGGCATTCAGCCCTCCTCGGTGATCCGGGGAAACAAAAATAAGTAAAGCGCCATCTGGCGGAAGGAACAGGCACATGCACACTGGACTGTCCGGGAGACCCCTGGTGGAGCGTCTTCATCTACTGCGCCTGCTCTGTTGCAGGCTTGGGAGTAGGGGCGAGGACGTAAAGCTGACCTCTTAACTAGAGAGCGAAGACAGGTTGGGACGTGTTGTAATAGAGGTACAAATACAGAGTCAAGAAAATACAAAGATGCCACAAGTTAATTCTGACTCAGGGCCCAGGAAAGGCTTCCTAATGAAGGTAACATGTGAGTGTGGTTTTGAGGAATACATAGGATCTCACCATGCGGGTAAAAGCGTTCCACATGGGTGAGGGCAGGAGAGGTACAAAGGCAGTGAGGTGTAAAAGTGCGAGGTACATCAGGAAATGCCAACGAGAACACCACCACAGGAGTGGCAGCTGTATGGCAGAAGAGTGGGAAGCGAAGGCTAAAATGGGGAAGATCATAAAAAGCCTTGAAGCCAAAAAGAGGCTGGATTTATTCTGCATGTAACAAAAAGCATGAGTACCTTTTAAGGACAATAGCGATTTGGCCCTGCATTAGCCAGTACGCTTGAGGTTGCTAGTGACTGAAACCCAATTCAAACTGGCTTAAGCGAAAAAGAATGTATTGGTGCACTCGACTGCAAAGTAAAGAGGTGCATCTGGCTTCGGGCTCAGCTGGTGCCAAAGAATAAATGATACCATCTCTCAGTACTACCTTCCCCTTCTTGACTTCTTTCTCATGGGGATTCTCTCCACACTGTAGCAAAGATGGCCATCAACAGCTTAAGACTTACATCAGGGGCTTAGGCTCCCCTCTGCAAACAGAATGCTTCTTCCCCAATAGTTCCATCAAAGGTCTGGTAGCTACAGCTTTCTCCATAATCAACATCACCCATTACCAACGTAAATGCTATGACCAGGGGAATACAGTGTCCATCTTTTGGGGGGGGGGGGTCGGCCCTACCCAAACTCCACTCACTGAATGGGGCTGGGTCCTCAAAGGAAAATCCAAGGGCTGCTTTCAAAAGAAAGAGAAATGGGTGCAAAGCTGACAAAAAAAAAACACCCAAAAACCAATACCCTGTCCATTGCAAACTAAAAGAGGAATTCTAGAGACCATCTTTTGGAGCAAATGCAATACAGGGGTCCCCCCAGAGGCCAGAAAGCCTCTGCAACAGACCAGGCAAGACAATGGTGTGAACCAGGACACACAGCACGGGCATGACAGGAACAAAACAGTGGCTCATAATCTCACACAGAGTACTGAAGGGTCAAGAGAGAAACATTTTAGGAAGTAAATATGGAAATCATGTGTGTAATCAATGTGATTTAAAGGGTCCTGTGGTACAAAGACAAAACTTAGATTTTATCATGTTTCTACCCATGTGAAAAAAGTTCAGGTTATCATGGCTTATTTGCCGTCAGAACAAACACAGGCTAAGATAACTTAGGTTGAAGTTAGACAAACACCATGCACAGAAGTCTACTGAAAAAAAAATTACTCATTCACTTTACCTGTGGACTCATATTTTTCCTTCAATTTGCTTTAAAAATTAAAATAAATATCTAATTTCGTTACAAGCACCATAAAAATCCCTAGCCATATATGTGGTATAAGTACTTTATTAGATATATTCCAAAAAACAGTGCAGAAGGCAAGATCTCAGGTGAAGGAGTGCAGAATGTGCCACCTCAAAATATGCCGCTTTGGCATATTGACTATTTTTAACTGAAAGCACTTAAGAAACAGCAGATGCAAGAATGGTCTGGGCTCCCCTTTTCTATAAAAGCTTCCATGAGAGAGGTGCCCGCCCTCCCCGTATCAGGAAGAAAAGCACATCCTTATCACCAGAGACTTGGATTCACCACCGAAATGGATCTGTACACATACACTAAAATAACTCTCCTCCTCTTCCACTAACTTCCCTCACCAATATATATCTTAGTAACCTCCCCACAATTTACTGCCCCTAACCCAAACCCCTTTGCCTTGCCATTTCTCCCCAAATGTACCATTTCCTTATGTAGAAGATCCAAAGCTTTCTGTTCTGGTCACTTCTTTGGGACCTCATTCTCTTGTGAAGCCCTCCACGTACACATAAAAATTTAATAAAACTTGGATGCTTTTCACCTGTTAATCTGTCTTATGCCATTGTAATTCCTAGGCCCAGCTGGAGACACGCAGAGGGCAGAGGATTTTTTTCCTTCCCTACACAGGAATCTAAATATTCTTTTCATGAAACAAGTGCTAGAGGCAGAATGGGGTTGGGGAAAGAACACGCTGCTGCAGGTGGGGAGTCCTGGTTCCACCCCCTGGCAAACCAATCAGCCCCTCAGGGGGTCAGGATTCTCATCTGGAGAAAGAAGAGGTAGAGCTGGACTCTGCCTAAGGTTCCTTCTCCATCTACTATTCTGTGTTTTTTGAACCAAAAAGTCCCCCTAAACCCAGAAGTCTCCCTCCCAGGGACAATTCTGAATCTCCTCAATTCTAGTCCTTTTCTGGTCAGCCTGCTGGGTGGCAGTTCTATTAAAAGCTTCATTGACACTTCCACCAGAACCCATCACATGAGTGTGAAGCAGCATTTCTGTGCAGATCACCCAACCACACCCCGTGTGAAGCGCATGACTAAAGCCACACACCCACCTCTCAAATGGCCGGTGAAGGAGGTCAGTGTCCTTGCAATACCACGAAAAGTACACCTACCAGAGCACCCAGGCAGTCAGAAATGACAAAACCCAAAACCCGCAAACCCGGACCAGGGAAAGACATGTGGTAAAAGCTGATTCTAGCAAAGCTGGGTGTTTTACGAGAGGCCTTTTAATTGGAAGTAACAGAAAACCACTCTAACTTAAGAACAAAGTGGGATTTATTTTAAGGATCTAAATCTGTCTCATAAAACCTTAGATCAAGAAGTACATCCAAGCTTCCCAAAGAAATGGGAACTAAAAACATCAAAAAGTCTTTCCAATCCCTCTCCCTCCCCACCTCTGCCTTACCTTTCTCCTCTGTGTGCTTGTATCTCTGTGCGCGGACCCCCTCTCCTCTCCTTGGTTGAGCAGGTCCCTAAGCACGGCCACGTCTCAGCCCTCCTCTGGTTGGAACACCTAATTTAAACCTCCAGCATCTTCATGTTCCAATTAAACCACACTGAAGGTTGTGATTGGCTCAGCTTGTCCACCTCTAGGCCAATCAGTTACGATCAGGGAGGCGGGGCCACGTGCTGGAAACCTGGCTGCCAGGACCTACCCCTACTACCCTGGAAACCTGGGCAGGGTAGTACACTAAGTTCCTGAAGGTCTTCGGCCGTGAAAGGGGCTATGTAGGTGTGGGCAAGTTTTCTGTGATTTTTTTCTTGCTTAAATATTTCTTTACATATTAAACAATATACAGAAAGACATTCTATTGTCTACATAGTCTAATGTACAGAGGATCTAACTGGTAAGACACAGCTGCTCAATCTGAACATGACTATCATTTCTTAGTACCCATCATACTAACAGGGAAGAAAAGCAATTCAAGCAACTGGAGTTAATCTTCCCTATCTTTCACCCCAGAGATAAACCCAGGTCAATTAATTCTCCCCAGCTGAGTATGCAGCTGACATTTTAGTGAAGGAAGCATAAAAATGATTTCTGGCTATGTAGGTGTGTTTCATGCAAACACTCTTCTTCAGCAGCTCCTGACTTCAAATGAGAACTCCAAGCCCTAGCAGGCACGTTTGGTGCTTAATACATTTAAGAAAAAAGAATAGAAGTTATATGGTTTCCCTGGAAACCATTTTCTAAAGAAACTCACACAAGCACCTTCTCCAGAAGCAGGTGCTGCTGCCTGAGGATTCTTCCCCCACCCCCACCCCCCCACCCCCCGGGGCCATTCATTAAAGGGTCAAGGCCAAGGCTCTGCTGGCTGTAGCGCCAGGAGCAATGGTTGAGCTTGTTTTACTTAAGAGTTATTTGGTATCAGGTCTCTCTTTACTACCTGGTTCTAGGAGAAAAATAAGCCCAGGTGGCTTTTGGCATCTTGAAAAGCATTGGCAAGTACTGGCTTATCCAAGGGAAGTGGAAGAAGTCCCATGGTGTCTATCAGAATGGGTGATGGGGATTTCTCAGGGAACAAGAGGCGATAGCTCAGTAATTATTATAAGTGATTTGAATCTGAATTCTCAATGCAGTCATGTTCAGATTAGAATAAAAATGACCTGGGAAAGAGCAGTGGAGATCAGTACCAGGTCCAGGGCCTTTCTCAATAACTGTGGTCTTTTAGAGTTTTGGGGTAAGGTTACCAAAAAAAAACTATCAGGTTTGTTTGCAGAATTTTCCGGAAATTGTTGATACCTTGATTCCCAACGTGCCATGGGAGCCAGGTTGAGAATGCTTCCTACCTGGCTTAAAGGGATATATTATGAGCCACCAGCTTATATAAGTAACCCCTTCTTCCACTGCACATTTCACAATCCTCCTGTTTCCTCCCCCTCCCATCTCCATAACAACCAGGATTGGTATCAGAAAGAAATCAGCCTGCCTCTTTGACTTTTGTCTCTAATTTAAGGACGCTTAACTTGGGAGGTCTACTTTATTTCTTCCTTGGGAACTCTTCACATTTTAAGGCATCAGTTCAATATCTTGGTTTCAAGATCCTCCCCCATGTCCAACATCAATAGAGAAGATGAAAATCCAGCAAGTCACATTGGGAAAGGGGATATCATTCTAAGATACGGAAGAGACTGCATGATTCCTTTTAATAGATCAGGACAGGCAGTACAATTATAATACTGACTAGTCTGGTATAGGCAAGAGAAAGAAATGTTAGTCAGAAGAGCACTCACTCCAGACTCCTTTACTAAGCAAGGCCTCCAAAACTGTGTCCCATTTCCACTTGAAGTCATCCTCAACACTAAAGATCCCATGAGGTCAAGACTGAAAGTACCCAATCTACTTTTAAGATAATGTCCTTTCTTTTTCAATATGATTATCAAACATTTATATGCCAGATACCATGTGAAATCTTTGGAATTCAGAATTAGTAACACACAATTCCTTCAGAGACAGAGTCATTAAGTCTCTTACCTGTATTTTTTCTGGTTCATGTTTAGGGAAAAATCATGTTTCCTAATTAATCTGGGTAAAATATTAGATAGGAAAAACCTTTTTGAATCAACTGGTTTCTAAATTTTCTAAAACATAAGAGCTCAAGTTCTTTAAATGTTTATCACATCAGTTTATCGCTGATGAATGATTCTTATCCTTGCCCCTCTTAAAAGGAAAATGGAGCCAGAAATCCAAATTAACATGGATTTGTATAAACAAGAACTACCATCAGCCCACCTGCAAAGCTCAATAAAGGCTCATCATTCTGTTTGTGGCCCTACCCTCTAAATTCAGCCCTCTGTTTCTGCAATTAACATGAAATATGCTGTTGATTGATAACTAAAACTGCACTTCCTTTTCCTCAAATTTCCTGGAACTCTCTTAAAATGTTATATTTATCTTAGTTAAATATGTAAGGCATATTTTGAATTCTTGTAATATTTTGTCTTCACCAAGCACGTCAATTGACTTGAGAATATTTTGAAGTTACACAAATCTGGATGGATATAGAAACTGCAGAATAGAATGAAAGATTTCAGGACGTCTAACTAGACTAAATAATCAAATGAATAATATTGTGACAACTAGAATTGCTAGAATCTAAATGTACTCAGATTAAAAGAAAATCCTCTCGTGGACTTTCCCCAGACAGCCACAAAATATATCATGGACACTTGCAAATCTAACATCCAAGAGTTCAACTATTGAAGGGCAACTCCAAAAGTCCATGGTATGTACAACTGATCATTTTGTGTAGGAAGCCTACTTTGAACCCAAGCTTTGAGGCTCATGTGAGGAGTTGAGGCACTTAGCTAATGAGTGAGTCTTTCTGACCCATCTTATTCATATCTCTACAATTCTTCGGGGTGTACATAAAAGCATTCACAAGTGCAATGTCAATGCCATTTGTTTATTGCTTTGCATGGTTGTTAGTTATCAATGCTATGCTTTTGTAGTTGGAAAATCCATTTATTCCCTAGTGCACCAAAAATTAGTGTTAGTCATTAGAAATTCTGTAGTGAGCAAATACACGAAAAATCCCTGTTCTCATGGACTTACACTATGTAGTACAGACAGACAGTAAACAAATGAGATAATTACAGATTGTAATAGGTGTGATTAAGGCAATAAATTTGGTGATGTGTTACCAAGTAAATGCAGGAGGACAACCATACACAGATGGGTCAGGAAAGACCTTCTGAGGAATTGACATCTGAGTCAAAATTAGAAGGAAGAGGGGCGCCTGGGTGGCTCAGTCGTTAAGCGTCTGCCTTCGGCTCAGGTCATGATCCCAGGGTCCTGGGATCGAGCGCCGCATCGGGCTCCCTGCTCAGTGGGAAGCCTGCTTCTCCCTCTCCCACTCCCCCTGCTTGTGTTCCTGCTCGTGCTCTCTCTCTCTCGCTGTGTCAAATAAATAAATAAAATCTTTAAAAAAAAAAAATTAGAAGGAAGAGAATTAGAGTGTCAGTACTTAGTTAATCATTAGCTGTTGCTGGAGAAAATTAAGTACAAATAGAAATAGACAATGCTATTTACCTGTTCCGGGAGATACTTAAGTATCAAAAGCCCTCTATGGGATGGATATGATACATTTAAATGCCTTTGCATTATGCATCTGCTTTTTGATGAGATTATTTCATTCCTCAGGATGAAACAGAACCCCTGCTTGGCTATAATGTGTTATTTCATTAGGATAATCTATTCTAAACCGTATTTCTTGTAGGTGTTTTCTGTTACCAGCATAAGTGTTACCTTAGAGCAAAAGTGAATCAAATGTACAAAATTCAATTGTATTTCTATACCCTTGCAAGGAACAATCTGAAAATGAAATAAAGAAAAAAATTTCCATTTATAGTAACACACGAAAGAATAAAATACCTAGGAATAGATTTAATAATGAAGTGCAAAACTTATACTCTGAAAACTATGAAATGTTGTTGAAAGAAATTAAAGGAGATGTAAATAAACGTAAAAGTATCCATATTTATGGATCAGAAGACGATATTGTTAGGAAGGCAATACTCCCCAAATTGATCACAGAATCAACACAGTCTTCATCAAAATCCGTTGGCTTTGTTGTAAAAATTGACAAGCTGATCCTAATATGGAAATGCAAGGAACCCAGAATAAATAAAACAATTTCAAAAAGGAAGAACAAGGTTGGAGGACCCACATTTCCCAATTTCTAACCTGACTACAAATATACAGTAATGAAGACCATATGGTACTGGCAGAAGGATAGACATATTGATCAATGAACTAGAACTGAGAACCCAATCTGAAAATGGACAAAGGATCTGAATAGACATTTCTCCAAAGAAAATATTAAATAGTCAATAAGCACACAAAAAGATGCTCAATATCATTAGACTAAATCAAACTTACAGTGAAATACCACTTCCTACCCACTAGGATGGCAATAATCAAAAAGAGAATAACAAGGTTGGTGAGGAGGTGGAGAAATTGGAACCCTGCTGGTGGGAATGGAAAATGGCACAGCTGCTTTGGAAAACAGTCTGGCACGTCCTCAAAAGACTGAACATTGAGTTACCATATGACCCAGCAATTCAACCCTTAGGTTAGAGAAATGAAAACCTATATCCACAGAAAAACTAGTACAAAATGTTCATAGCAGCATTATTCATAATAGGCAAAAATTAGAAACAACCCAAGATTCAGCAGTTGATGACTGAATTAAAATGTACAATGGAATATTATTCAGCAACAAAAAAGAATGAAGTATTAATACATGCTATATTAGGGATGAACACTGCAAACAGTACGCTAAGTTTATGTGAAAGAAGCCAGTCACAAAAGACCACATACTGTATGATTTCAGTTATATTAAATGTTCAGATTTGGCAAATCTATAAAGACAGAGATTAGTGGTTAGCAAGGGTGGGGGGCTGTGACGGGGCATGGGATTTCTTTTCGAGGTGATGAAAATGTACTAAAATTGATTGTGATAATGGTTACACAACTCTGTGAATATACTACAACTGTACACTTTAAATGGGTGAATTGTATCGTATGTGAATTATATCTCAATAAAACTTTTATATTAAAAAAAGTAAAGAAAAAAAAAGCCAGAGACAATACCAGGAAACATCAATGGTCCAGAAGATCAGAAGAGTCAACAAGAATTAATTAATTATGTATTTCTTTAATTAATTAATTAATTTTTTTTTTAGAGAGAGGGCATGAGCGGGAGACGCAGAGAGAGAAGGAGAGGGAGAATCTCAAGCAGACTTCCCACCCAGCAAGGAGCCCATCCCACGACCCTGAGATCATGACCTGAGCTGAAATCAAGAGTCAGACCCTTAACCAAGTGAGCAACCCAGGTGCCCCAACCAGAATTTCTTAAGTCAACTTATCTACCTTGCTTTTAGGTACAACCTCTGTGTAATAACACTAGATGAAAATCTGTTGTTTTTAGGCCCTAAAGTAAAGGAGCTTTTATAAAGTAAAATATCTAAATATCTAAAGTAAAGTATCAGGCACTTCAATAAACCATTCCAGTTGTGACAACAACTCCAGGAATCAACAAACAAGAGTGTTTTCTAAGACCAACCGCATGTTAGATTTTAGGCTAAGATTAATCTCCCTTGAGGAGAAAAGATTAATATAGTGATTACTGTGTTTCCTATTTTTCTGGGTGTTTCTATTCTAGAAACAAGACCCTGGTACTAATCTATTATGCCTCTGCTCTACTGGTCTCATCTCAGGCTTGATTCCTTACTGCAAAGACTGAGTGGAAGTCTCCCATAGTAATTTAGGATAAGAAAGATACTGTACAAATGCATTACTTTCTCCCAGCTTTCATGTCTCCCTGTTCCTATTGCTAAAATGAGGTTATCTGAGTCCATCAATTTCATGGGCTACTGTGTGATAACTGAGCTTATATACAAAAGGAAAAGTATGACCCAATAACAATAGCATCGTTTTAAAAAATGGTAAGATATTGGTTACTATTTTACAGTTTTCCTAAACCAAAAGGTCGTTTTAAAAAATGGTAAGATATTGTTTACTATTTTACAGTTTTCCCTAAACCAAAAGGTCCTTTTTCTTTTCCGAAGCGTGCTTTTAAGGGCCTTAAGTTAAGGTTCTTACCTTCTCTATGCCTGATGCCTTAAGTACGTTAGTATCAGCAGTTTTTAAATATACCACAACCTTATGAAAATCTGAAACCAGCGGCTGGAGAGTGTGCAGAAAAGAGCTACAAAGACAACAACGAAGAGCTCTCCAAGAAGACAGAAAGGAGGAAGTGAAGGGCGGAGGTAAAAAATAAGGAGGATTTTAATTTGGGGTTCTGCCAGTTTTTCTCTCTTCTACCCAACATATTTAGACAGTAGCCTGCGCTCAGGTTATACTCTCTACAGATGTCTCCAAAGCCGCCCTAGGGAGTTCTGGCTGAGCTATCCTCCATCTCTAAAGTTCAATAACGGGGGCTGGCCGGTTAGCTCAGCTGGTTAGAGTGTGATGCTGATAAAGTTCAATAACGGAATAATTTTATATTATTTTAATGCAATAAGAGCTTGTCACACTGAGAGAGCCTTTTGCCCCGATTACGTTGTGTTTACTATGTTCTTCTTTCAGAGTCCTCTGCTGATAGCATCCAATTTTTCGAAGAGGGGAAATTTTTGTCTTTAAATGACAGTCTGTTTCAGCACAGTGATTACTAAATACTATATGAAGCACCATGGGGGCTCAGAATATAACTTAGACACAACTCTCAAGATCTTAGAGTCTAAGGAGTTGAAAAAGGGCACAAATAACTCAGATACAAAGCAGAGCAGGACAAGTGTCATCCACCAGCATTGGTATTTAGATGGTGGTTTCCCAAAGCTTTCCTCCTGTGTTTATTTCCAAGAGTTCCTAAGAATTTGAATAAAATGCAAATAATAAACAATCATTTAAATACGAGGTCTTCTGTTCACGATTATATATCATTTTCATCCAGTTTGATTTCCTGGTAAAAACAACACTCAAGTCTTCCAATGCTCTAGCATTTAGATCTCTCCTCAGTGGGAGATTTGCATCCTATAAAAGAAAGGACAATGATAAGCCTGAAAAGCAGAGGAAGCTTTCAAAAGTAAGCCGGAGAGACTCTGATGGAAAACTACTTAATTCTTTATGATCTTAAAAGATCCAGGTGTTTTTAGTTTCCCTCAACAGTTGAATGTTCCTGCAGACAGCTCTCATAAAAACACAAGTAACACTAACACCTTAAAATTCGCAAGTGTTATGCATAAATATTTGAGACACTCACAGACAAATGCAAAACTCCCAACTCCCTTTCTATACCGCAGAACTAATGGAGTCACGGGACGATAGCTGAATATGAGCCAATCCATAGCTTGGTTGGTGACCTATGATGGGTCCTGGTATAGAAAGTTGATGACTCTTTCTCTTGAAAATGTAAACTAAGAAATATTGAGAAGATAAGGGAGTAAGCACCTCACTCTCTCAGTTTCTCGTGTCCGTAACGGGAATGGTAATAAAAGCATTTACAACATAGCGGAATTTAATCAGTAATATTAAAGCACTTAGAACAGGATCTGACATAATAATAAACATGCCATAAATGCATCATCACCATCATCATCATCATCATTTTGAGTAGTTGTGTTCTATTCAAAAACCTTCCATGAGAATGAGCATGTAATAATATATGTGTAATAAGTTAAAAAATGAAAGTAATGAGGGATGAGTAGCTTTACCAGATATGAAAATAAAAAATAAAGCCACTTTAAAATGATAAGGGAGTCATGCAGAAAGAAGCAGATAGAAATTCTTCCTGAGATTGACCCAAATACATACGGGAATTTAGTATATGATAAAGGTGGCATTTCAAATTAGTGAAGAAAATATATGTTATTAAATTATTACTAAGGATTTCTGGCACAGGAAGGCAGCTACTTGGAAAAATAAAATCTCTAACTCACCTCTTATATCAAAATAAATTCGAGGTAGGTCAAAGATTTAAAACTTAAAAATGAAAGAAACAGTAGAAAAATATGTGTGAGTATTTTTATAATATTAGGGGATTTTTACTAGGATAAAAAAAGATTCTGAAGGCATTAAAAATTGCTAACTGTAATTAAAAGCAAATGTTTAGGGGGTAAGTTGAAAGCAGATGTTGGGGGGGGTACAAAATCATGAAGCCCAAAGACAAATAGCAGATAGAAATATCTACAAAACAAGTGGAAGTCTAAGGACTAATTTCCATAAAATACAAAGAGCTCTTAAAAATCAGTAAAAGAGCTAAACTTTCAATAGAAAAATAAACATTTTATTAATCAGACAAATGATTAATAAATATTGGAAAAATATTCAATTTCTTTATAATTAAATAAATGTACCTTTTTTTTCTTTTTTAAAGATTTTATTTATTCATTTGAGACACAGAGATACAGAGAGAGAGAGAGCATGAGCAGGGGGAGAGGCAGAGGGAGAGGGAGAAGCAGGCTCCCCGCTGAGCCAGGAGCCTGATGTGGGGCTCGATCCCAGGACCCTGGGATCATGACCCAAGCCAAAGGCAGACGCTTAACCATCTGAGCCACCCAGGCACCCCTAAATGTACCTTTTAAACAACAATTAAATATCAATTTACAACCATCAGATTAGCTACTTCATTTATAACAATGGGTGTTGTTGAGGATGTGGGAGAAACAATTTGATTTACTGCTAGTGGGAGCATAGATTGGCACAGTGGTTTTAAAGGCAATTGATAATATATTTTCAATTAAAAATGTACATTCCTTTTTACTCAGCAATTCCTTTTTACTCAGATACTTGGCCAGAAATGCAAGAGTATGTATAAAGATGTTATTGCAATATTGTTCATAACAACAAAATACTAGAAACAAACTAAATGCCATTTAGTTAAATAAATCCTATACACTAGAATACAGCCATTAATAAAACCAAGGGTAGATGTCTATATTGCATGTAATGTCATGGAAAATGTTCAAGATGTATTTTTAGTGGAAAAAAGAAAATGAGAGAAAAGAATGTTTAATCTGAATCCATTTATGTGTTTTAATATCAATATAAATAATATGCTCCATTTATGTATTCAATGTACATAAATACATATACATTAAAATACATAAGTGGGGCATACTGTGCATATAAATAATAGGTTGGTTTTGTTATGCACATTTCTATAAGTAGTAGTGTGCATGTGTGTGTGTGGTGGTGGTGGTGGTGTTTGCATACCTTTGGAGAGCATCTGTTACCCCAAACTGGTAATCTCTGGGGAAGGGGATGGGAAGGGAGGCGATCGGGAAGGAAATAGAGAATCTTTATTTTTTGTTCTTATGTTACATGTTTTTGTGCTGTTAAATTTTTTATATGTGTATATTACTTTTATAATTTTAAAAACTCATAGAAATTAATTTCTGAGATCATGACCTGAGCTGAAGGCAGACGCTAAACCAACTGAGCCACCCAGGTGCCCTGAAATTAATTCTTTAAAAAAAAAAAAAAAATCCAGTTTATGGCTCCCTGTGACCAAAAATAAAGCTCAAACTCCTTAGCACGCCAAAGGCTGCCATGATTTATTTCTCTTTTTTTGTTGTTGAGATTTTATTTATTTATTTGAGAGACAGAGTGAGTGCACGTGAGCATGAGTGGGGGGCAGAGGGGAGGGGCAGAGGGAGAGGGAGAAGCAGGCTTCCCGCTGAGCAAGGAGCCTGATATGGGGCTCGATCCCAGGACCTTGGGATCATGACCTGAGCAGAAATCAAGAATCGGACACTTGGGGCTCCTGGGTGGCTCAGTCATTAAGCGTCTGCCTTTGGCTCGGGTCATGATCCCGGGGTCCTGGGATCGAGCCCCGCATCGAGGCCTGCGTAGGGCTCCCTGCTCAGTGGGAAGCCTGCTTCTCCCTCTCCCACTCCCCCTGCTTGTGTTCCCTCTCTCGCTGTGTCTCTCTCTGTCAAATAAATAAAATCTTAAAAAAAAATTTTGTAGTCATGTATTTGATTCCTTCTTTAGACTATGAGGTCCATTAGGGTTAGGGTCATGTATCCCTAAAATCTTTGTCTGCACATATTAGGTACTCACTGAAAAAAAAAAAAGTTTAAAGATTGTTGCTGAATGAGCCACGGATAAACTCTGCTTCACTGTTTCGATCACGGTCTTCTGGGTTGTTCACTAATTATGGGGGTCAAGCCAGAAAACAGAAAATTCCCTGGTAGCGATGCTAGGAGGCTTCTACTTCTCACAGTTGTATTCAGACTAGACTGGAGAGTTTCCCTCCCACTACTCTCTTTGCACAAATGAGACCCTAGTCATCAAATGCCACTGCTTAGGAAGGGTTCTATGCTATGGCCGGGATGGTTCTATCAACCAGTGGCTGAATATATAAAAATAACAGGCAAATACTCTGAAGAGTCGGAGAAGATGCTCCCGTGCCAAGACCCTCTTTCACACAATCTGATTATTGAAGATGATTTCAAATTAATGTCGTTAATTTCAAATAATGAGGCTCTTAACTGTATTTGGGCGACAGGCATTAGTAGAAATTCAACTCCAATTCTTTCACGGAGCTAACGATTTAGCTTCTGTCGTTCCTCGGCCTTTTGGCTAAGATGGAGTGTAAAGAAGTAGCTTCTGAGGCCTTACATTCTATTATCAGGTTTTCCGAGAAATGAGAAAAACACTGAATTTTTTGAAGCTTAGGCCCATATTCTGAA
The DNA here is from genome assembly GCF_004348235.1 of Phoca vitulina. NCBI lineage: Eukaryota > Metazoa > Chordata > Mammalia > Carnivora > Phocidae > Phoca > Phoca vitulina. The sequence continues at coordinate 81,491,687 of NW_022589707.1, forward strand.
TCTGTTTTTCATTCCCACTTAACTTGCCTTGTTAAAAAAAAATTAGAAGTTAAGATTTTGACATTGACTAATTCCAACAATTACCAGTATGATCTTCTCCAGAGCTAAAACACCATCCTTCTTCCCCATGTTACATGCGCCATTTGACAATATTTTTAAACATTCAATGCTTAATAAATCTTTAATGAAGTACTGCTGTTTACCAGTCATTTTGTCTTTATGAAGAAAACTGACACACAATGACATTTTCATGATTTGTTAAATCATTTTTCTAAATCCTTTTCTGGGTAATTAGAAGAATTGCCGGTAAGTTCCCAAGTCCTTTGTTTTATTTTTTAATGAGTTCACCTTTGCATTCAGGTGCCTTATAATACCTTCTTTCTCTTCCGTTTGGTAATAGATGGCTGCACGTCCTTGGTCCCCTTCAGTGACAGGGCTTTTTAAAGGCAGTGCAAGCCAAAGTTGTGTGTCCTGCCCCAACGCGCAGGTGCATTTGCAGAAACCAACCCCCAGGGGTCAGAATTCACAAACTAGAAGTGGCCTCAGGCTTAGTTATTAGCTCAAGAACCCTCAGCTCTGTTCCTCTGGAGAGTAAACTCTTACCTGTTGTGAGAGAAGTGGGGTTTTCCCCAGAGGATTTTTGACTTCTCTTCACCTGGTGATATAGCAGTAGGTCCAGATAACAAAAAAAGAACACATGTCAAAACCATTGTGGGTAGACCAACGAACCTTTTGTATATTGCACAAAAATGTTCCTGACTTGACAATTTGGTAACCATTTTAGTCTTTCCTAATCCTTTAGCAACGAAGAACATTCTTTGCTGATGTGCCAACTTGGACCAAATAGACCCTATGTTCACACTGACAGAATTCTTACTCCTTGTTATGAGACCACTAACTGTATCTTCTTAGAAAAAAAAAAAAAAACATGTTTTAATATATTTTTTTAATTATAATTGAGGGGCACCTGGGTGGCTCAGCCAATTAAGCCTCCGACTCTTGGTTTGGGCTCAGGTCATGATCTCAGGGTCATGAGATGGAGCCCCACGTTGGGCTCTGTGCTCAGCATGGAGTCTGCTTGAGATTCTCTCTCCCTCTGCCCCTTTCCCCCCCTGCCTTCACTCTCTCTCTCTAAAATAAAATATATAAATAAAATCTTTAAAATAAATAAAATTATAACTGATAAAAACTTCAGAAAACCATCCTCACAGAAGTACATTTGTAAAAAAAAAAGAAGAAGAAGAAGTACATTTGTATGTGACGTCAGTCACAGAGGGTGGCAAATGCAAACAGTTGAGAAGTGCTTAATGTTTAAAATATTCATGGTATCAAAATTTCTGATTAACACTTACTACCTCTTGGTGGGTATTCCTGTTAGAGAGAGAGTTGCTTCTTTAGCTTAAAGTGGGAAATGACTCCTTTGGGAGGAAACACAAGTCCCAGAGTTTCCCGCATCCCAGGTGACTTTTGCCCATGGAAGGCCAAAGAGTGGGGGAAGCCGTCGTTGCGGGCGGGGCGGGGGGTGACGACCGGGCCTAAGGCACCAACCTCTCTCAACATCATCAACATGGCAGACCCCTCTGATCATCTAGCCCCTTTCTGCTCCGCTCCTCAGATCCAATTTCCCTCCATTCTCCTCCTTCTTAGCACTTACTGCTAACCAGTCATGCCCTAGTTGATAGTAAAACAAAACAAAACCAAACCACACCTTCGTTATTCTGACCCTAGTCAAAGAGGTTCCCTGCCTTCTGTATCGTCTACTTTCCTTGCACAGAGGGAAATTCTGCTCTCCCAGAGACGACCACTTTTCTGAACTTATCTGGAATAGAAGCTGCTCTGTATTTTCAAGCTCTGCCTCTGTGCAGAAGTCTCCCTTTTGCACTTCCGGGTCATTAACACTTCCCTCAGCCCCTGTCATCCTCACCTCTGACCTCATTACACACTCGCCTCAAACTCAGGCACTTGTGGCATGGCTCCCTTCCAGAGGACTTTCATCTCCTTGCAGAAGGCCATCCATAAACCACCTCAGCCTCATAGTACCTTGACCTTTCAAGACCACACCTGAAGTTTAATTGCTCCCTAGAATTGCTCCATCTCTGAAATCTCAGACTCAAATACCCACCCCCTGACTGCATCCTATTCTTCCAGATCACCACTCAACCAGACTGGCACCTCTGGTTCCGAATCCCACCCACTCTCTCCATCCTCTCAAACCCCTTTTGTTTTCCCTTCACTCTTTTCTGCCCCCCAGATTCCATGCTCAGTCCCCTCACTCTCTCATCCCTTGACCTACTTCTACTATCTCCAAATCCTCACCTGTGCGGGCTACTTACCTCCCCCCAGCTCTTCTTTCTTGGATTTTCAAGTTACCTACTCTTCCTGAGTGACCTCATCTACTCCCACAGTTTTAAATGTTACTTACAAGCTGATGCTTCCCAAATATCTCTCTCCAGCCAGATATTTTTCCTAAATTCAGGAGGAGGCACATACCTGAAGGTCTACGGAATATTTCCATTAGCATTTGCAAACTCACTTTGTAAAAGCTGAGCTAATCATCCCTCCCCCACAGTTGGGGTGGAAAGACTGATCCTATCTCAGTGAATGGTACTTGGTGTACCTAGTCTCTCAAATCTAAAAGTCAAGTCATTCTGGACTTCTCTCTCTTCTTTAGCCTCATGTATTCTTTCAATCACAAATCAGTGACTTATTCCCAAGTGTCTGGGGAATCCACCCATTCCGTATCCTATGAACCCTATTCATTTCCTACTTGAATATGGCATCAGGATTCTTTAGTTGCAAGCAACGGAACCTAGCTCTGGCTGATTTGTTATGAGGGATGTATATATATCAGAAAGATACTGGGTAGCTTCCCAAAATGGAAGGAAAATCGACTAACTAGAACTTTGGAAGGATAGGAACCAATGGCTTACAGAGGTAGGAAACCTCGTAAGGTGTGCCATTAGCTGATGTAGCTCCAATCATCTTGTGTCTCATGTACCTCCTGACTAATCACCCAGTCGTAACCCCTCCCACACCACCTTGATGCACTGCAGTCAGTAAACTTTCTTTCTAAAACAGAAATCGGATCAAGTCCCTCATTCTTAAAATCCTTCACTGGCTAATCCGAGCTTTCAGAATAAAATCCCTTAATCCTTAGCATTCATGAATTGGCTTCTCTTGGCCCCATCCCTGACCATTCCTGTCCCCTCTTTCCCCCTCACACCCATTCCTGGGTCCTACTCCCTGCAGGTGCCCACTTCAGTAACGATGATCCTGGCAGAAATAGAACTCACCCGGGATGGTTCAAAAGAAGAGTCTCGAATGAAAGAACCACTTTCAGAGGTATAGGAAGGGTTACATGAATTGAGAAAGGAAGATGGAACGCCTATAGACTAGCCATGGTGGGAAGCCATTACCAAACTGGGGCTGAAAAGACAACAGAGGTATGAGAGCCCAGGGAGAGCTGAAGTCCAGGGGAGAGGATCCAACCCTTTGGAAAGGGTAGTGTAGTTGTTGGAAAGTGTAGTTGTTGGGAGATGCAGCTACTACCATGGGGTTGGAATGACCGCCTTCATCCCCAAGTGATCCTCTGCTACTCTGTATAATGCTTATCACAGAGGTTTTCACACAGCAGTGTAGTGGCTCGTTTACCTGTGTGGCTTCTACATTTTCGGAGGACAAAGACTCTCCTTGCCTCAGCATGCCCCAAACATCCACAGCCCAGTATCGGGCACATAGACAGTGCTCCACAAATGTTTGCTGAATTAATGAACAAATTAATTGATCCAACTAGTTTCACATTTTTCCTTTTTTTTTTTTTTTGGAAAAGATTTTATCTATTTATTTGAGAGAGAGAGAATGAGCGAGCGAGCGAGAGAACACAAGCAGGGGGAGGGGTACAGGGAGAGAGAGAAAAAGACTCCCCCCACCCCCAGCAGGAGCTGGATGCGGGGCTCGATCCGGGGACTCCAGGATCATGACCTGAGCTGAAGGCAGATGCTTAACCAACTGAGCAACCCAAGTGCCCCAGTTTCACATTTTTCAAAGTGGAATCTGAAATCCGCGGATTTATAGGCAAGAGAAGGAAAGTGAGAATTGCAGGCAGAGTTTGGGGATGTTTCTTGAGAAAAGAAAGGTACCACTCAGTGTTGGGCTCCTTCTGTCTCCAGGATTAGGTCTCCCAAAAAGTGTTTTGTGTTATTAGATTAACATATTATCATTTGCTGAGTCTGGCTTTCAGTGGAAACAATGAGCAAGAACCCTACATTCACACAGTGCAGAAGGTGAGGGATGGCCTCTGTCTTCTCTGATTCGAGAAATGAAGGGTCCACGGGTATCAATGAGATTCACAAAATAGTAGGACAATCGGAGCCAAGAGAAGAGAGATTAAGCTTAACCGAGAGTGAGGGGACGTGTCTTGTTCCATATAGCTGGTGCGTGGAAGTGACAGTGAGGTGTCCCATAAGAAACGGAAATGAGTTGGCTCTCCGAGAGTAAATAGAAACCAACACTTAATGGAAGAGATTGGAGATAAAGTTGCTCCCTCTTAGGCCTGCAATTAGTTTACCTTAAGAAACGTGTAACTTGGGAGCTGGGGTCAGTTATGTCAGCAACCAATGTCTGAGCACAGGCAGGACTGAGCTTGGGGGGCTCACAGTTCGGAGAACCTGAGAACCCGAGGTCCTTGGTCCAAAGTGAATTCACTAATTTGTAACGGATAGTAGAAGCCAGGCTGATCTCTCCTAGACACATCTGCTATGGGCTGAATTGTGAGCCCCCAAAACTCGTATGTTGAATTTCTAAACCCAGCACATATTTCTGACTATATCTGGAAATAGATCCTTTTTTTTTTTATTTTTTATTTTTTTAGATTTATTTATTTATTTGACAGAGAGAGAGAGAGAGAGAGAACAAGCAGGGGGAGGAGCAGAGGGAGAGGGAGAAGCAGACTCTCCACTGAGCAGGGAGCCCAACGTGGGACTGGATCCCAGGACCCCGGGATCATGACCTGAGCCGAAGGAAGACACTTAACCTACTGAGCCACCCAGCCTGGTGGCTCCTGGAAATAGAATCTTTAGGAGCTAAATAAGGTTAAATGAGGTCATGGCGGGCCCTAATCGGATAGAACTGTGGCCTTATAAGAAGAGGAAAAGGGAGAGAGATCGCTCATGTGAGACACAGGGAGAGGCCACAGAGAGAAGGCAGCTGTCTGCAAGACAGGAAGAGAGCTTCTGCCAGGAAGCAGATCAGCTGGCAAACCTTGAACTTGGACTTCCCAGCCTCCAGAACTGTGAGAAATAGATTTCTCTTATTTAAAGCACCCAATCTGTGGTATTTTGTTATGGTAGCCCAAGCCGACTGAGACAGCGCCGGATATCAACTTGGGCTCTATATTTGAACTTTTCTATACTCTGAAACAAAGGGTTTTCTTATGCAAAATTGGTCGTTTAAGGCCAAAACTTTAAGTCCGGTGACCCTCGATAAACCACCTTCTGTGATCCTCTGTTTCTGCCTCTGTAAAATGGGCATGACCATCCCTGCTCTGCCAGCCTCACATCATTGCTGTGATAACCAAGTACACGAGAACACTCTGGAAACCCCGACGTGCCAGGACGCGCAGGGATCCCTAGGAGCCGCCCTAGGAATATTGGCTCCTAGGTTTCCTTCTTAAGCAGAACAAAAGGTTATTATAATTCCCACTTGGAATAACTAAACGGGGAAGCCTTCAGAAGCAGCAAGAAAATGTCAGGCAGCGAATGCAGGGCAAGTCTCAAGTCCGTGCAGGAGCGAAACTTGGAACAACTGAGACAGGGGAAGGAAGAGTAAAACAAATGTGCAGCTTAAAGAAGAAAAAAAGAGCCAAAAAGCTAAGAGAACTCTGGCTTCTCTTCCCCAGGCAACAGCCTGTTCCAAGGGGAAGAGAGAAGGTTTTTCGGAGGCTGCGATCTTCTGCGGCTGGCGGCTGGCGGGGTTGGCGAGGGGAGGGAAACTGGGCTATGGTTTGCTTGCAGCGAGCATGAGTAAAAGTGAAAGCAACAATGAGAGGAAGAAGGCTAAAGGCCTGAATTTGGGCTAAAGTAAATCCTGTCAAACATGATTAAAGGCACACGGCGCATAGAGCAAAGTTCGCGCACAGCGGCCAAAACTCCAGTCTCTCACCGGAGGAGCCAAGACCCCACAGCGCTCCCGTCGTGCACCTGCCCAGGGGGACGGAGGGCCTGGCGACAAGGCCGACTGGCTGCTGGCGGAGGTGACGCCAGGAGGGGCACAGGTCACGGCGCCGGGGCCCGCCGGAGGCCAGGGAGTGGGCAAATGGGAAAGTGAAAGTCGGCGCACACGAGCTCCTCCCCCAGGTCCACCGCGCGCAAGGCCGACTCTCCGATACTTCACCTCTGGGGACCCCGGTCTCCTCCTCTATCAAATGGGGTGGGTAAAACTGGCTCAGCTTGCCCTCCGGGGTTGTCGGGAGAATCAAAAGAGTTCTAAGAGAAAATATTTCCTAAACGGAAATGAATCATACACCTAAACGGTAATCAGTACAGGTATTTCTACGGAGCCCACCTCCCCGCCCCCCCCCCCCCACGGAAGCACATTGGAGCTTCGGTCAGAGCTCCTCCCGCTGGGGCCTCAGCCCTGCGCCTCTCGGGAGCGCCGGGCCTCCTTCCTGGCGAGCTTGGGCCCGGGCTCCGCGGTGGCCGTGGGGGTGGCACGCACGCCACCCCGGGGTGCCCTTTTCTCTCCTTCCTTTCTTGTCTCAGAGCCCTGCCCAGCAACGGCGAAATACAGACCCCTGCTCTCCCCACCTACTTCCTCCTGCTCAAATCCCTCATCTCCCTGCTTCCCCATAAAGGGCCGGCTGCAGGGGAAGCGCTCCACCGCCCCTACCTTTGAGTGCGACAGAACGGTGCCCCTGTCTCCTGCCAGTTGGGTGGGGGGGGGGGGGGGTTGCTTGCCTTCGCCGGGACGGGGCAGGGAGAGCACTGGGGGTCGTCCTGTGACACTCTAGAGAAGCGCCTCAGACCCATAGGGAACTTTCAGGGGCCCTCTCGGAGCTCCCTGAGGGGCACAGAGGCAGCTGGGGTGTTCTGTAGGGTCGCAGAGGAGGCTGCAGCTGGCTGGCATTTCCTCCCCCTCCACTTGCAGCTCCCCCTGCCACCACATGGCCGCCTGGCCCTACCCTGGGAAGGTTCTCCCCAGTCCCTAGCCTCCCGTGGGCCCCGGTGGTCTTGAGCCCTGCCGATCGCTGGGGGGATGCAGGCCCAGCTTGCTCCAGGAGTGGCTACCCGACCATGACCACAAAGCCAAGTGGGCAGTAGGAAGGACACTGAGAGAGAATGAAGCTTAGGGTGAACGCCTGTGGGGGCAGGGATCTCTCTACTCCTAGAGTTGGCTGTCCCCCAAATGTGCCAAAGACTGCGTCTTGCCTCTGGGAAGTTTCCTCCTAGGTGAGTGAGAGGTGACTCCAACTAAGTGCTCAACTTTGTGCACATTGGAGCTGCCTGGAGACCTTATTAGAACTTGCCCGATGCCCCTACAGCAATCGAAGCAGATGTGGCTGAGTGAGGGGCCTCAGCATCTGTGGCTTTTTACATTTCCCCACATGCTTCTGCTGCTCAGGATGACTTAGAACTGCAGTTCAAGATTCTCAAATGAGGGAGACACAGACCTGGGATGAGAAGAAGGGGGCATCACAGAATGGGGGTACCCCAAATTCGAGCCAGCATCCCATCACTCCTCTTCTTCACCCTCCTCAAACCATCCGTTCCCCTGTTCTTGAATTTCTGGGTCCTGCTGGGGTGTCTCTAAATATCATAAGAGAGGAGTGCTGGGTTGGTCAAGACTCTCAACTACTTGTACAAACCCGCTGCCCTGCCCGGAGTCTCAGTGCCCAAGAGCACACCCTCCCCGCCCCCACTGTGCCTTCAGCTCAGATTTGAACCGCAGACGGCAGCTTGCCCAAGGCTACTCTAAAGACATTCCTATTCCAAAGGGTCCCTTGCTGACGGAGAGGAGTGGCAAGAAGTGGTGGCTGGCCAGGCCAGGGAACCGAGGCCGTGATATGAGGAACTGACTGTCCCGGGACACCGGCTACAACTCAGCACTTTTAGCTGGAGACTGAGGCACTCAGGGTCCGTTATAGCCATTAGCTTTCCTTTCAGGCATTTATTTATCTAACAAACTCTCGGAGCCAAGCTTCTGTCAGACCCCCTCACTGCTTCCTGCCTCCCTGAGGTTCAGGCAAGTAGCCCCCTTATCCAGCACCATAGTCAGAAGCACCCCCAGAACCTAGGATGCAGCTTAATCGGAACCCTTACCACCCCAGACAGCCCCAAGCCCAGACCACACGGCAGGAGCAAGGACTTCCTGCGTGGAGGGGGGCAAGGTACTTCATGCAGGAATATGCAGAGTTCTATTGCAGCAGATGTGATACAGAGAGGGTAGATGCTTTTATAGCTGTTTCAGTAGTCTTCACGACAACCTGTGAGATGATTCTTACCTGCTTTACCGCTCAGTAGAAGCCCAAGGACACATACCCAGGACGTAGGAGGCAGTAAATGCAAAAGCATTTGTATGCAGGCCTCGAGCTTGGGGGCTGGGGGATGTTGACTGCTCATCAGTGGCAAATGTGTGCAGAGAAGTAGGTGCTACAGAAATCCCCTGATGCCTGGTGCTCATCACATCAAAGGGCGGGCGGGAAGTCCCGATCCGTGCAAGAACATAGATGGCCCTTGAAAACATTAGGTTAAGCGAAGGCCACACGGTGTATGATTCCATTTATACAAAAGGTCTGAGACAAGCAAATCCATAGAGACAGAGTGTAGATTTCCGGTTGCTGGGGCTGAGGCCAAGGGTGAATGCTGAGTAAGTGTGAACGGCTAAGGGTCTCTTTCTGGGTGAGAAAAATGTTCCGGAACTAGATAGTGGTTATGGTTATACTAAAAACTACTGAATTGTATACTTTTTATGGTATGTCAAAAAGAAAAAATATGCAAGCGTGAAGAAGGTCTTCAAAATCTGGAAGCTTCCCAGGATTCCCTGAAGTTCCTAGAATAACTTGTGCAAGGTCCTCCAACAAAGGGGCAAAGGCAAAATATAAGTCAAAACCTGTCTGGCTCTGAAAAGCCTGAGGGTTCTCTTCCATCCAATGTCAGGTTCAGCCCATCCCTTAACTCATCAGCAATGCCTGTTAGTGCAGGCTGCCAGGTCCTGCCCTCTTGACATCTCACGTGGGTCCTTCCGCACTGAGGAGTCAGGGCTGGGGTTAGCACAAGATCAGACTGGAAGAGTATATCGGCAATGTGGATTAAAGACACCCCGTGGGTGGTTGGGAGAGCCAGGCTGGGGTGGAGGTGGGGGTGCCGCCCTGGAGGGCTGAGGGAAACTTAGAGGCCTGGGGAGAGAGGCAGGACAGGGCCTTTGCATGATCCTGGTACCTGGAACAATGTGCCACCCACATCCCCCTGGGCACCAGGTCAGGCCTCTGTGAATGGCAGCCACCAGCGAACACCAGAACAATGTGCCTTGGGAACCGGAGCCCCGCCCTCCCCTCAGACACCATCCGGCCTCATGTGCCTGTGAAGCTCAGTCCCCTCCACAGGTCCAGCTGCCCAGCCCCTCATTACCCAGAAGCCATGCTCCCATTTCTGGGCCTTCCTACTGGCTGTTCAGTCTGCCTGGGGCCCTCTTCCCCAGTACAGCTAAACCCCTCACCTCCTTGAATCTTACCTCTTAACCTCTGAATGAAGCCTATGCTGACCACTCTATTTCAAATCACGCGCACACACACACACACGGGCACGCTTGCCTCTGTCTTCATACTCCTCACTCCCAGCTCATCCTTCACTACCGACCTTGGACATCATTTACTGGGGTACGACTTTCGTCATTTATTTTCCATTTCTCCCACCTAGAACATAAACTCCACCAAGTAGGCATGTTTGTTTAGTTTGCTGATGTAGCCCAACGGCCCAGATCAGGGCCTGATGTGTGTGATGCTCCATAACACATGCAGACGGACAGAAGAATTAATAGATTTGCCTTTGGTTCTGTAGGTCCCTGATCTACCAGACACCCAGGGACCCACCACATACACATACTTCCCTGAGCGCCCTGGGACACCTGCTCTGAGCTCAGCACCAGGACCAGAGTTTGGTGTCAGAGTTTTTCAAAGTCTTTTTTCACCTCTTCATCTCAACCCACGCCTGGCTCTTTGCTGAGAACATCACCTGAGAATATGACCTCCCCTGCTATCCCCTTACCAAGAGGTCGGCTTTTCTCAGCTTAAACGCACCACCCTAGCGGCTCCTTGTAAAGGAGCACCCTGACTCCGTTCCACTATTTTCCTTCAGCCCCTTCTTTTTTCTTCGAAGCACCTGTTATAACATGAAATTATTGTTTTGTCCTTTACCTGGTTGTGGACTTTCTCCCTCTAGGATATAAGCTCCACCAGGACAGGAACCAGGTCTGTCTCCTTCATTACCACATCACTAGCACTTAGCACACACGACAGGCACGCAGTCAATGTCTGAGGAAGGGAGAACGAGATGAAGAAGTGAGGGGACGGGAGGCATCCAGGAGTTCTCGATATTAAGAGGGCCAGGTCCAAGATCTGCTGAAGAGGTTCTGGTAATGGAACCTTGGTGTGGAGGAAAGGGGGGGTCCTGGTCCGCAGGAAACAGGAATGGCTAGAGCAAAATCCAAGCATGCCGTCTCTCGCTTGATGAAGGGACTCATGGTGGCTAACCAGGGTCCACCCTGTGGACACAAGATGGCAGCCACAGAGCAACTCTTCCAGTCCAAAGGGTGATCACATGGTTTCCCTGATCTTCCAAATAAATCCAAGCTAGTCCATGGAGTGATATCAAAGGCAGCGTTTTCCCCACGTTTAGCATCGCGAACTTGTACTGAGCGCCAGCCCTCCACTAAAGGCTCACCGTGCACTCCCAGTCTCCGTCTCACCGTAACCATGTGACCTAGCACTCACCGTTCCCATTTCACAGATGAGGAGCCTGTCGAGTACTTGGGGAGTGTGGATCAGCACTCGGGCGGCCTGGTTCCGAAACCTACAGGCTTAACCACTGCATTTTATGGATTCCTTCCCCCGCCACTTTCTTCGTAAAAGAACTCCCTGTAGTTCAGTTGACAAGGATAATATCCCAGCATTTCTGTGCTCAGACCCGTTTATAAAGCCAGCCCTGCGGTCCATGCGAGGGAGCTTCTAGCTTGCAACAGTGAGCAGAGATTCTTTTTTTTTTTTTTATTGTTATGTTAATCCCCATACATTACATCATTAGTTTTAGATATAGTGTTCCATGATTCATTGTTTGTGCATAACACCCAGTGCTCCATGCAGAAGGTGCCCTCTTTAATACCCATCACCAGGCTAACCCATCCTCCCACCCCCCTCCCCTCTAGAACCCTCAGTTTGTTTTTCAGAGTCCATCGTCTCTCATGGTTCTTCTCCCCCTCCGATTTCCCCCCCTTCATTCTTCCCCTCCTGCTACATTCTTCTTCTTCTTTTTTTCTTTCTTAACATATATTGCATTATTTGTTTCAGAGGTACAGATCTGAGATTCAACAGTCTTGCACAATTCACAGCGCTTAGCAGAACACATACCCTCCCCAGTGTCCATCACCCAGTCACCCCATCCCTCCCACCCCACCCCCCACTCCAGCAACCCTCAGTTTGTTTCCTGAGATTAAGAATTCCTCATATCAGTGAGGTCATATGATACATGTCTTTCTCTGTTTGACTTATTTCGCTCAGCATAATACCCTCCAGTTCCATCCACGTCGTTGCAAATGGCAAGATTTCAGAGCAGAGATTCTTAAAAAAGAAAAAAGCTATGGTCGACAATTGCCTATACGTTACTTTATTTCTAATTTTCCTCCCGTTGGAAACGTGTCCTTTTCTTCCCATTCTGTGAAAATGGGAAAAGCCACAGAGTGTCAGCTCTGGTCACCAGCTCCTCTGTGTGGTTGGGGCCCCTCCTGAGCCACCTGCTGTAAGGAAAGTGAAGTCGACGAGGATGAGGTCGACGAGGATGAGGCCTTAGGAAAGGGTTTTCACATTGCGAACATCTCCCAGTGCATCACTTACTTCTCCTTTCCAAAAATAGGACTTTTATTCAGATCTACTTTGTTCTCCTTCAAAGAGAAACTGCATTTGAATAAAATCGTAAGTACCACCTGCGGCACTTTGGCCCATGCACACTGGAGTTATTTCTGCACCAGAGGACGGTGGGGTTGGGGCAGGGGGAGCAGCCTCCTGCAAAGTTTTACTTAGGATGTTTTGAATTTCAACTTGAGCCACTGTGTGTGACCCCCGTCCACCTTAAGTGCTGGCTCTGCAGGAAGCTTTCTAGGATGTGCCAAATTCTTTTCCAAGGCCATCGGAGGCAGGTGCTTGTGGGGACTCTGTATCTATTTAACAAACAGAATATGGTTAAAAGAAGCATCTAGAGCAACCCAGAAATGGAAGAAAAAAGGGGGCAGGGAGAGACGAACTTAGCACATCTAAAACCTAGAGGCTGGAAAAACTGGTTGATGGAAGAGGGTGCGACAAGACGTCTCCAAGGTGTGGGGGCCTCGCATTGGCAAGAACAGGAAATCAAAGGGACACCTACTCCCTCTCTGAAGCTGAAGCCCACACTGACCCTTATGAGAAAGGCAGAAGGTGATTCCAACCTCATCTCTTTGCCTTGAACTTGGAAGTAACCGCTCCCCCTGCTTGTTCTCGGAAACCCCCCCCAGGTGCTCCAGAGCGGCTCCTGGTCTTCTCCCTAGATGACAAAGCAGGGTAGCTGGACGCCACTCTGAGGGAGCCCTGCAACGGAATTATAATGAACCAAGCCCCCAAAGCAAGCCATCTAAAGCCCAGGCCTATTCTAAAACCACTCTGCCACCTGACCAAAAGCCACATGGCCTGAATAGATCCAAAGCAGATTCCTCGTGGAGGAAATCTTCTGAGAGTGAACCCTTCTCTTTAAAATCTTGATCTTCCACGAAGGGGAGAGTGTCCTCGAATATCCAAAACAGGGCTTCTCAGTGTGGTCTCGGGACCATCTGTATCTGAATCAGCTAGGGTACCTATTAAAAATCCCGAGTCCTGGGCCCACTCTCAGACCTACTAAACCAAATTCCCCAAGGGCCGGACCTGGGATTTGCATTTTGCAGATTTTCAGGAGTCCAAGGCATACTAGGGTTTGGGACTCACTAGATTTGAGAATTCAATACTCAGACTCTTTCTTAGAAAAATCTGGCCCAGGTGAGAGCCAAGCATTTTTGGAGCAGTATTTTTTTCCAAGCTCCCTCCTTGTTATGCTAACAACCAGGCACCTGGGAAGTGGCAGATTCATTACGGAACAAAAGATCTGTACACTGAGCCCAGACTGATGGCATCCAGTTCACCGAAACACCTCTGCCTTGCTCACAGTGCCCTTGGCTGTGTGACGGTAGCTTGCTCTGAACAAAAGGAGCAGAGAGACAGGGTGTGCAGGTGAATCTGAGTTGTGCTTGCGATTGCCGTGGAAACCGCAGCCTTCATCACTAGACAGGATCCCCGCTGGTCCATTTTAAAAGCCCCTGCCTCTGCTTGCTTCACACTGGAAATCCTGCGTTCCTGGGACACGGCTCTGAGGGTTTATAAACATGTATCCACAACAGAAGCAAATAGGCAATTGTGCTTTCTCTACCGCTCTGTGTTCTCGGTAAGAATCCTCCAAAAGCATCTCTGCGGAATCCAAACAGGATGGAAATTCTTCTCATCTCTTGGCGCCCATCTCATCTTGCCTCTTGCTTGGAGGGGAATAGGAGGGGCTGAGTGTGGGGCTGCCATCATTCATTTGCCTTCCTCCCTGCCCTTCTTCGTTCACAGGCCTAATAAACGCATCTACACTGGAATTTTAATTAGGTTGAAATTTTAAGGCATTGTTTATTTTGTAGTGAGTGGAGAACTTTTAAAAGGATGCATATGAGGGAAACAATGCCACATTTTTGTTCGAGGAGCCTAAATGTTAGTGTTGACTGGGCCATGCACAGTGAGCACTGTATCTTACATTATGAATCAAGCGTTCTATCTTTGTCTAAAAATGGTAAAAATCACAGTAGCTAGAAGCATATGTGCTTATCACATAGGAAACAAGGCTCGGTGGTTGTGTTCTTTACCAAGGGGAACTCTCCACATTCCAGAGTCAGGAGGGCCTTCCCCCTTCCAGGCTCAGAAACCTGAGTGCTCCCTGAGTATGTTAACCTCCTCAGAGACAAACTCACATCCACTAAGCCCCCAAAACTGAAGGCCAGCTTGTTCATTGGCAATGAGAAATACCTCACAGGAACAGGAACACGCATATTACATAACCAGTCTTTTCTCCCCCAGTGGCCAACCTACAGGGGAAGCCAAGGAATACAGTGGTCAGAATGCCATTTTGTTCATTTATAATCAGGAAAAAAAATTTTTTTTAAACCACTATATGGAATGGAATACTAAAAGCCCTGGTAGTACATCCATTTCCGTAGGCAGCACTATAGAGGAAGTCAGATAATAATCAGAGATTGCCTGAAGAGCAGGAAGTCAGAACAAAGAGAGTTGTTCAGATAAAGCCAATGCTTAATGGCATCAGGCTAGGATAGCCTGATGCTTCCACCTACATGACGGACCAGCCCAGCCAATAGAAGGGGGCTAGTCTCTTTCCCCTGGACAATGCTTGGAAGAACCCTGCCAACTGGCCCTGGTGACTTAGTTTTTTACACTTCAAGCTCCTGATGTTCACATTATTTCTTCAGCTCTGATTAATGTCCATCGGGTTAGCGTCTTGCAGGCTGGGCAGCAATCGTCTTTCAAAACGGCTTTGAAATGCATACACAGTGTTCTGTATTCTGTACCCTATTGTGTTGATGTCACAGTTGAACTCTGTGCCAACTACCGTAGTTCAATTTCTTGAGGGCAACCTCTCTGGAGCTCCAGATGGGTGGGCAACATTTCTGAGTACAACATTATATTTCTTCTGAGTTGCAAGTGGCTCCAGCTGCATTTGAAAAGATGGTAATAAAGTCATGATCCATCTCTTCCTTTGTATGGATTTGGTTCAGACAGTGAGCAGGGCTGAGCCACCTCTGAATGCCAATGTAGGGACATCAGTAGTTGCTTTAGAGATGCTCCCTTCCTTATTGCACTGGTTTGCCTTCTCCCCCAGTCACTGTTTGTCCAACACAGTTACCCATTTGGCAAATGCTTGTGTCTTTTTTTTTTTTTTAGAAGGCACACAAGTGGGGGGGGAGGGGCAAGGGAGAAGAGGGAGAGAGAGAGAATCTCAAGCAGGCTCCATGCCCAGTGTGGAGCCCAACTGGAGGCTCAATCTTACGACCCTGAGATCATGACCTGAGCCAAAATCAAGAGTCAGATGCTTAATTGACTGAGCCACCCAGGCACCCTAGTGAATGCTTGTGTCTTAAATTGAAAGGGCTGGGGTCAGATGGGGTCATTCGGGGTGGGTAGGATAAAGCAGAGGGAGTGCAGATGGGGACATAGGTTCCCTGGGGCCCCTCTAGGGAGGCTCAGTAAAGAATTTTTTAAATTCAATTTGTTCTATTAATTTTTGTTTTAGTTTGTTGGACTGAACATCTATTGCATGAATGTAAGTGATTTTGCACATAATTTATTCACGTTCAGGTAAATTCTAGGAAGCAAAAACAAAGGGGGAATACACGTTATATAACCCCTAGGGGCCATTTGCTCTTTTTAGCTTACTGGGGGAAAGAAGCTAGGGACTCAAGTTCTTCTGAAAACATTAGCCTGGAATGAAGCTACCACTCAAAAATGAAGGATTAGGTCAGGGCAACAAATGGAATGTAAAAGACAAACAAACAAACAAATAGACAAACGGGGTTGCTCAATCCTTAGATTTCAGAGATGGGTGGGGTGGGGCAGTAAGGGATGGGAACCTATTTGAGGGGTCCAGGCTCTACCTTCCTCTGGCCTTTGATCCTTTACTTAAGCATGTGGGTCTCACATTGTGGAGCAGAGCCCACTAGTCTTGGCTGCAAGGGCACCATTAGGGTTTCCGTATGGAAAGTGTGAACACAGTGTTCAGCATTCACCTTAGAGAGACAGCAGACCCTGGAGTGGCCCTTGCCTCTTCTGGAGGGTATTGGCGGGGCACTGTGGCAATCTAAAGGCATGAAGAATTCCAGCCTAGGCTGGTGTCAACTCCAGAAAATTGGGGATCCAACCTGAATGAGAACAAAGGAGTCTTAAGATTCTACTGAAAAGGTTTGGGGTTGGTGAACCTGATCCATTCTCTGTATTGAGAGTTGTGCTGGGGTGGGCTGATGAATGAGGACATGACCCCAGGGACCTCTACCGAGCTGGTGGGACCTCTCCAGCTCCGGAGTGAGCCAGAGAAAGAGAAGATTTGATATGCCGCAGGATCTACCGAAGTTAAAGCCTAGGAGTTAAGGAGAGGCATCCCAGATAAGCAAAAGGATAATTTACCAACTGTAGGCCACAAAACATAAAGATCCCAGAATCTTAAACTTTGCCATCTAGAAACACGATGATGCTGCATTGGCTTCAGGATTCCTATAATGGATGTTAAAAAGAACTGAATTAATAAGTATGTTCTGAACCATTACTAAACTTCTATGTGGGGGTGAAGGAGAAAGTAAGGTAAAATGCAGAGACTGAGAAATTTTTATCATGTGGATGTACCAGCGTTTTATTTCTTTTTTAAGCAGAACCGTTGGAACTACCCAAGTTATATATATATAAACACAGCAGAAGAAAGCTACACTAGCTACTCAGTCTTTCCGTCTTACATATGAAAAGACAAGTTAGGATTGCCAAGTGTAGGAAGAAAACCAGCAATAAGAAAGAGAGACCAAGATAAATAATTGGAAAAACAGAAATAATTCAGGAAACAAAGCAATGAAAATCCTCAGAGCGATTAGCTATTCATAAGGCAAGGTTAAGGTACTATAAATAAGGAGAAAACAGAGAACAGAAAGAACCATTAGAAATTATCAGTTGCTGATATAAAAAATGCAATAGAAGAATGGAAAAGTTAAGAAAATCTCTCAGACCTTAGAACAAAAAGACACAGAGATACAGAAAAACTGAAATTCAAGAGACAATTTTATGTTTCATGTATTTTACCACAATTAAAAAAAAAAAAAGATGAGACAAGACTAATTCAGCAAGCCCAGCATGCAACAAATCAAATTTCAAGAGAAAACAGAGATCATGCAGAAGAGAAAACTTAGCGAAGAAATAATGAAAATCTTTTAAAGCCAAGAGGTCACAAATCCACAAGTTGAAAGGAGCTATTAAAGCCTCAGTTCAAGAATTTAAAAATATCTGTTCCTAAACACATTACTATGAACTTTACACCAAACATAAAGCGAACATCTTAAATCTTCCAGAAAGTAAAACCAAGTCAGCCACAAAAGAACAAGCCAGACTAGCATCTGATTTCTCATTAGTAATAGTGGCTGCTGGAAAACAATGGCCTTACGCTTTCAAATGTCGAAGGGAAAAGAATTTTTGACCTATTGTGGTAAGATGATATCTTGAAGTATTCATCTGTATGTTTCCTGTGTGTTTCTTTCCCCCTTTACTTATTTGAATCCCTAGGGCCTGTTTTTCTACCACTCAGTCCCACTCAGAGAGTCATGAGTCACCCACTTTGGAAGCAGCAACAAAGAGTATAAAATTAAAAGGAAAAAGCCTTTAGACAAAGGATCGGACAGAAAGATAGATCAGCATGCTTGCAGAGCTAGCTTTTCCACTCCAAAGACTAGGCAAAATATTAACTGGAGAAGGGAAGAAACAGGCAGAGGGACCACCTCACAAAGGAATGAAGAAAACTCCAAATTTAAGAGGGGAATTGGTAGGATGGGGAAAGCCTCTCATCACAGGTATCAATCGGCTGCCTGGAAACTGATTTGGTGCTGAGCTGTCCACACCGGTTGCAGTTTCTGGTGAAGAGCTCCGCCGCCCTTCTCGTCTAATGGCTGGTGATCACCCACTGAGTGTCCAGTTGGGGATGGGACACTCATTAGCACAAGGGGACTATCCACTGTCTAATGGGGTATACCTGAGACATTTTGTGGGGTTTTGGTGAAGTGAATAGAAAGCATTTTCCTCTGATCAAGACAAGGCTGTGCAAAACCAGTTGAAAATTGCCCTATTCCAGTTACACTTGACTACTATACCCAACCAAACTATCAAATGCACTGACAAAACTGAGATATTTTGAGATATTTCATATCTCACTTTAACACCATTGTTAGGAAATTACTTGATCTCTTTTAGCAAAATTGGGAGGGAACTGAGAAAGAGGAAGATATGGTGTTCAGGAAGTAGTAGATGCCACAGAAAGCAACGGTGAAGGTAAGTTCCAGTATTCCAGAGTCATAGCTGCCATTCGGGCCTAGAAAATAAGCCATTTTTTTTTTTACTTTTTTTTTTTTTAAGATTTATTTATTTATTATTTGAGAGAGAGAGAGTGAGCATGGGGGGTGGAGGGGCAGAGGGAGAGAGAGAATCTTAAGCAGACTCCATACTGAGCGCAGAGTCCAACGCAGGGCTCAATCTCACAACCCTGAGATCATGACCTGAGTTGAAACCAGAGTCAATGCTTAACCAACTGAACCATCCAGGCACTCCAAAAATAACCCGTTCTTAAAGGAGCAGAAGGATGGAGCCCTCTGGAACAGAGGGAGGTCTTTGGGAGGGTGGTCTCTATTAAAAAGGTGATCTTGATGAAAAAGGTGGTAGATGGACTAAATTTTTGTGTCCCCCTGGAAATTCATGTGTTGAAACCCCATTCCCCAATGTGATGGTATTAGGAGTTGGAGCCTGTAGGAGGTAATTAAGATTAGATAAGGTTGTGACGGTGAAGCCCTCATGAATAGGGTTGGTGCCCTTATGAGAGTCACGAGAGCTTGCTTCCTCCTCTCTGCTCTCCACCATGTGAGGACACAAGGACAATCTGCAACCCGGGAGAGGGTCCTCACCAGAACCCAACCATACTGGCACCCTGATGTTGGACTTCCAGCTTCCAGCACTGTGGGAAATACATTTCTGTTGTTTAAGCCACCCCGCCTATGGTGTGCTGTTACAGCAGCGTGGACTGACAAGACAGATGGTATGATGGGATAGATGGTATAATGGAAAGGATCAGCCAAAGTGAGTGCTTTAAGGGGGCTGGGGGGAGGGCATTTAGAAACTTAAAAATAAAACTCCACAAGAAAAAGATATCTAAATATACAGCAAACTCAAATGCATAATGGTTTTAAGAAATTTTTAAATTGTAAGAAAAGAAAATCCATTTGACTTTGAGGAAAAGAAATCCTCCTGCTGATCCTGAGTTTATGTCATTTGGCCCAGTACAGAACTGAAAGTATTTCAGGCACATAAGTTGGGCCAGCATTTGCACGGGCCGACTCACACAAAAACTGCTTTTCTGGCTTGCAAGGAAGACTTGACTGTGGTAGCAGAACAGAATGCAAATTGGTAATCATGATAATGTAAAAGGATAGTTGACAGAAGGAGGGCCATGGCAGGAGAGGGGAGAGCCAGAGGAAAGAACGGGGCACCGATATATTTTACTAAGCTGGAAGCAATAGAAAAATGCTAAGAGTTGGTGACACAAGAAACAGAGGTACAGGTAAATTGCCTTTAGTTACAAAGGAAACCAATGGAAAAAGAATACAAGCTAGACATCCAAACGTTGACTGTCTTAGTCAGTTTGAGCCGCTAAAACAGACTCTTGTACATTGGGGAGCTTAAACAACAGAAATTCATTTCTCACAGTTCTGGAGGTTGGGAGATGCAAGATCAAGGCACTGGGAGGTCCAGTATCTAGAGGTTGTATTCTTCCTGGTTTATAGAGGGCCATGTTCTTGTTGTATCCTCATGGTGGAGAGAGGGAGGGAAAGAGCAAGGGAGGAAGGGATGGAAGGAGGTGAGAAGAGAGAGAAAGAGAGAGAGAGTTCTTTTGTGTCTCTTCATCTTATAAGGGCACTAATCCCATCACGAGAGCCCACCCTTATGACCTCATTACCTCCCTAAAGGCCCCACCTCCTGACACCATCACATTGGAGATTAGGATTTCAACATACGGATTTGGGGGAACATAAATATTCATTCCATAGCACTGACCCCTGAGGCTGGAGAGAGGTGGAGAGGCTACTGTTTTTTACTATAAACTACTCTATGCTCTTTGTTATTGAGAACACATACTCTTTTGATTAAATATTTTAGATGCATCGGGAATCACCTCCTCCATGAAGCCTTCTCTGACCTCTCCCCACCAGTAGAGTCAGACACTTTCATTTATGCCCTAGTTGTACTTATACCAGCTGTTATGGCCTGGATTGTGTCCCCCAGATGCACATGGGTGGCCCTAACCACCCATGTGACTGTATTTGGAGATAGGGCCTTTAGGGAGGTAATTAAGATTAAATGAAGTCCTAATGGTAGAGTGCTGATCGAACAGAACTAGCTAGTGTCCTTATAAGAACAGGAAGCCAGACCAGAGCTCTCTCTACCATGTGTGGACACAGTTAAAGGCAGCTGTCTGAAAGTCAGGAAGACAGCACTCACCAGAACCTGGCCATATCGGTACACTGACCTCAACTTACAGAACTCTCTGGACTTGTGAGAAAACTAATTTGTGTTGTTTAAGCCACCCAGTCGATGGTATTTTGTCATGGCAGCCCAAGGTGACTGGTACACCAGGTTCTACCGCAGTGATCTGATACATGTCTATCTCTCCTTTTAGAATCTAGACTTCTTGAAGGCAAAGACCCATATTCACATAACTGCCATATATTGAGGGCTTACTAAGTGCCAATCAATGTAAGAGACACAACACGATCTCATTTAATCCTTATAATTTCTCAAGGTCAGAACTATTATCCTCATTTTATAGATAAAGAAACTAAGGTTTGGAGAGATTATAGGGTTTGTCTAAATTCATTAGAACCCATTCCCACCTGGCTCCACATCACCATAATACTGCCTTCCTCGTCATCTGTGTTTCTTTGCCTCCTCACTGTTCCCCACCCACAGCTGGCTTTGAGAGGGTGTTAGTTTCCTGAATAAATGCATTCTAATCTCATTAAAGGAAAAGGACACTGTTTCTCTTTACAATAATGAAATTCCTAAGCTCGATGTTCTTGAACATTCCCACCTCCCACGATAATCAAATAAAATAACATAAAATAAAATAAACTTAAAAGCTCCTCCAGACAGTTTTATCTACATAATTTGTGGAGCTTAGTGCAAAATGAAATTGCAGGGCCTCTTGGTCAAAAGTTATTAAGAATTTCAAGAGCTTCCAGGTTGGTGAACACATGGAGGTTCAGGGAGAGTGGCGAACCCAGAGAGCATAGCAGATCTGAACTCTGCTCCTTCCCACATACCTTGCCCTGTGCATCTCTTCCATCTATTCTTCAGTTAAACTCTTATAATAAACTGGTAAACATTTGCCCATTTTAGACACCCACCTTGCATTATTCACAGAACAACCCAGCCTGGTGATCTCGCCCCAGTAATATGTTGAGATATTCTTTTTCCTTTTGCAGCCTCAGTATCCTCCATTGTGTGGCTTATTCAACCAGTTCCTGCTGATGTTTCCAGTCTTTCATTACTACCATAGAGTTACAATGAATTAAAAAAAAAAAAAAGAGGAGGAAGAAGAATTTCAAGATGGCAACAGCAGAGCATTAATAGAAGGGCAGGGCCCTTCTACACACAGGACCTTGGGTAACTGTACAGTCATATGCTCACGGATCCAGCCCTACCCCATGACATCTTCCTCTACCTTTCTTCTGAGATCAGTCATAGACCCAGTTTCTAGCCACCCCATATGAAATTGTTATTCCCATAATTATATAGGTTCAGATGGGGTGAGGGTAATTTGAATAGGAGTTCATCGCACACTCATTTCTCTTTTGTTTTTCTGTTCCCTGGGAATGTTTCATTTGCCCATCAAGAACCAGCACTTGAGAAACAGAAAATTCTTAACAGACAATGCAGAGCTGCATTGGTCAACAACAACAAATATTTGTGGAATGTGATAACCTGGTGAAGGGTCTGAGTGCCTATGATCCACATTTCAGAAATTTTCTCCTTTAGAACGGGCAAATACCTAAAACTTCACATAAATATATTACAAAATGAGAAGACATATTAATCACAGGAGATTAAAACATTTGGTCCATTGCCTTACAATCTCCTTAATCTTTGAATATATTTAAGAGTTGGCATCAAAGTTGCCAAGCCTAGCAGAATTATGTCATATGGAATACTCCATTTTCGTCTAGTGGTTGTGGAGCATTAAACCAAGAATTGCAAATGCAGTGCCTCTAGGAGCCAGATAAGGACTGTGGCTCAGTGAGACCTGCCAGCTGCGGCATCGAGCCACTGGGGAGCACATCCAGATCTCTGCTGCAGCTGGTCCCCTAATCCAGCTGGTTCTTACCCCATAGGAATATGGGCTAATGGGGTCAAATCTTCTGAATTGTCAAGCACAGTCAGAAATGAGTATATCCCAAATTGCATGTGTTAGCAACTAATTTTAATAATTAAAAAAAATATTTTCTGGTCAAATGAAAATTGCCTGGGGGCTAGAAATGGTCATGGGCCCTTAGTTTGAGTCCTACATGACAAAAGACTTCTTTTATCATAGAGCCCTAAGAAAACTAGAGTCCCACAAATAAATCCATCATTCACAAGAATGAGTGGCTAAGATGTCTGAATTGGGAAGAACGAAATTTCTAAGGCAGTGGCTCACAAATTCACCACTCCAGGGGACACTTGGCAATGTCCGGAGACATTTTTGGTTGTCATAACCCAGAGGAGAGTGGGAATGCTACTGTCATCTCATGGGAAGAGGCCAGGGATACTGCTAAACATCCTACAATACAGAGAATAGCCCCACAGCAAATACTCATCCAGCCAAAACAGCAAAAGGGCTGAGGCTGAGAAACCTGTTCTAAGGCAATGATTTACCCTCAGAATGTGGTTCTCAGTCCACAGCTTAAAATGCAGATCCTTGAGGGGAAAGACCTATGCTCTGAAAACTATAAAACACTGATGAAAGAAATTGAAGATGATACAAACAAATGCAAAGATATTCCATGTTCATGGATTGGAAGTACAAATATTGTTAAAATGCCCATACTACCCAAAGGAATCTACAGATTCAATGTAATCCCTACCAAAATACCAATAGCATTTTTTTTTTTTACAGAACCAGAACAAACAATCCTAAAAGTTGTATGAAACAAAAAAAGACCCCAAATAGCCAAAACAGCCTTGAAAAAGAAGAACTAAGCTGGAGGTATCACAATTCCAGATTTCAAGCTATGTTACAAAGCTGTAGTCATCAAGACAGTATGGTACTGGCACAAAAATAGACACATAGATCAAGAGAACGGAATAGAGATCCCAGAAATTAACCCACAATTATTTGGTTAATTAATCTTTGACAAAGGAGGCAAAAATACACAATGGGAAAATGACAGTGTCTTCAACAAATGGTGTTGGGAAAACTGGATAGCAACACGCAAAAGAATGAAACTGGACCATTTTCTTACACCATACACAAAAATAAACTCAAAATGGATTAAGAACCTAAATATGAGACCTGAAGCCATGAAAATCCTACAAGAGAGATCACAGGCAGTAATTTCTCTGACATTGGCTGTAACAATATCTCTCTAGATATGTTCCCTGAGGCGAGGGAAACAAAAGCAAAAATAAACTATTGGGACTACATCAGAATAAAAAGCTTCTGCACAGCAAAGGAAACAATCAATAAAACTAAAAGATGACCTACTGAATGGGAGAAGATATTTGCAAATGACATATCCAATAAAGGGTTAGTATCCAACATATATAAAGATCTTATACAACTCAACACCAAAAAACAAATAATCCAATTTTAAAAGTGGGCAGAAGACACAAACAGACATTTCTCTAAAGAAAATGTCCAGATGGCCAATGGACACATGAAAAGATGTTCATCATCACTCATCATCAGGAAAATGCAAATCAAAAACACAATGAGATATCACCTCACATCTGTCAGATTGGCTAAAATCAAAAACACAAGAAACAACAAGTATTAGTGAGGATGTGGAGAAAAAGGAACACTCGTGCACTGTTGCTGGGAATGTAAACTGTTGCAGCCACTGTGGAAAATAGTACAGAGGCTCCTCAAAAAGTTAAAAACAGAAATAACATATGATTTGGTAATTCCACTGCTGGGAATATGAAAAGAATATTGAAAACACTAATTCAAAGGGATATATGCGTCCCTATGTTTATAGCAGCATTATTTACAATAGCCAAGATATGGAAGCAGCGCAAGTGTCCATTGATAGATGAATGGATAAAGAAGAGGTATATATATACAATGGGATATTATTCGGCCATATGAATGAAATCTTGCCATTTGCAACAACATGGATGGATCTAGAGGGTATTATGCTAAGTGAAATAAGTCAGTCAGAGAAAGACAAATACCATATGATTTCACTCATATGTGGAATTTAAGAAACAAAAGAAAAGAACAAAGAAAAAAAGAGACAAACTGAAAAACAGACTCTTAAATATAGAGAACAAACGGGTGGGGAATGGGTGAAATACATGATGGGGATTAAAGAGTATATTTATGGTGAGCACTGAGTAATGTAGAGAATTGTTAAATCACTCTATTGTGCACCTGAAACTAATATAACACTGTCTGTTAATTATGCTGGAATTAAAATTTTTTAAAAACAGATGTGAACCAATAGAAAAAAAAAAATGCAGAACCCTGTACCCTAACCCAGACAATTCAATTATAAGCTCTGTGGGTAACACCCAAATATGTGTATTTTAGAAATCTTCCCAGGTGATGTTAATACATGCTAAAATTTGAGAGCCACTGAACTGAAATAACAGATTTTAAAGAACTCATTTAAATCTACAGAACTACCATTGTATGCTTAGCAAGGACACATGTTCGATAATAATAGAGAAAACTTTCGCTTTTAAGTTGCAAAACACTGCACACAACCAAAGCAATAGTATCAGAATAATCCGCCCACGATCACAACCTGTTCCAAAAAGATAGGAGGAGTTATAAAGAAGAACTATTATCACATCCTTACCCTCCAAGCACAGAAGGTAATTTCTTAGATTGCTAAAAGTATTTTTTAAAGTTTATCAACAAGAAAAACAAAACAGCTATAAAAATCACAATTTTAAAAGCAGTCTATATTCCTTAAGCATTGCAAATTCAAGCATTTGAAATTAAAGAGATACAATGAAATTAAAGAGACTACAGACATCCTTACTACCACTTTCGGTACACATCATAACAACTAGGAAACGAGTTTAAGCTTCATAAAGCAATCTATGTTGTAAATTTGTTTGTCATTTCCCATGAACACTACAATTGTATATTTTAAAGGAAACACTGCCTGGAGCCCTCTCTCTCATGGGAGAAAAGCCAATAGCTACTCTTCTCTTTCTGGCCAGCCAAGTTCCCACTGGTCACAGAAGTGTGTCCCAGCCCTGAAAGATCAAGCACGCGTGGTCACCATCATCCCTAGTGGACATAAATGGAAAACTCAGCCCAGAAGCATAAGCACAGATAAGGGGAGATTTGTCCCAGGGCTGATGCAACAAGACTTTCAAGGCTGTGAACTCAGACAGGAGGTCTGAGAGATGGAGCTTCCTGTGCAGTAAATCATTGCCTCGTGTGCTAGTGTAAATCTTTTCTGATTTGGAGCATAAAAAGCATCTTTGCAGGCCGGCCAGATCACCAAACTCTACAAAGATCTCTAGAAGACCAAGGGAGACAAAAGGGAGCTGTTCCATGCTCCAGCAAACTTAACCTTGTTTATAGACTTTGTGGTGTTCTTTTTCATTGCTTTTGAAGCAAACCAAAGGAAAATCGGTCATGCCTACACCAAATTGTCATTATTGCCTATCTACAAACCCAGATGAGCTTCTGCGGTCTGACCCAACCCAGGGTGGGGGGAAAGGCTGAGAGACACTGCTTACCCTGGGCAGTAGGTCCATGGGGGCTCACTTCCAGAAGCAGCACTATTACCAGAAGTCCACAGAGGAAGCAGAGTCATCAGAGTCTTTAGGACAGAAAAGAACCCTCAGGGGCCTCTCCCTCTCTCCCAGCCTCACCCTTAATGACATCCTGGTAATCACATGGGGCCACCCAGCCCTTATTGGTTTGGGGGACTCTCATATCCCCTTTCAATGCCTATCCTGCATATCTTTCAAGGCTCTCTGCCTCCCTCTCCAAAAGATAAATATTCAGAGCTCATTCTGCCCAGTTCTTTCAGGTAGAGGAGATTGATGCGATAAACTCCCTACTGTGTAAAAAAAGTAATGTGTTACCTCTGTAAGGGTTCAGTATATGTTCCCCCAAAATACGCCACTCTGGCCTATTGATTATTTTGAATTAAAGGACTCGAGAAACAGCTGGTACAAGGACACTCTGACCCTCTCTGTGCCCCTGAAAGCAGGAAACAAGTATCTCACATGAAAATATCTTCCCTATACCAGGGGGATAAAAGACATCCTTATCACCAGAGATAGGGAATTTAGGGCCAAGAATACTGTATAAACAAACCTTGTCCAACCTCTTTGTCTTATCAATTCTTCACAAATTTATTGTTTGTCTAAAAGGCATACAAGCTTCCTGCTTTGGTTACTTCCTTGAGTCTCATATCTGTGTGGCTCCCACCACATACATACATAATTAAATTTGTTTTTCACCCAAAAACCTAGAAAGGTGGAGGAAAATTATTTTTCTTCCCCTATGCCTCTTTCCAGAAATTATTTACATTGTAGATGTTAAAAAAGGTAACACTCCAAAATAATTGATCCCTAAAGGTAAATTTTCAAGGAATAAATCTCCCAAATGGAGGTGATCTTATACCCCTCTAATCATCATGGGTAGTCAGAAATGTGAGCCATGGAGAGAGGGAAGGAGAAACTCGTAGGGAGATCTTGTAAAGACAGGTCAAGTTGGTGAGTAAACAGTTCTCCATCAAGAAATGGAGATGCCTGGTGGCTCAGTCGGTTAAGTGTCCGGTCCTGATCTCAGGGTCCTGGGATGGAACCCCATGTCTGGTTCCTGCTC
The DNA here is from genome assembly GCF_004348235.1 of Phoca vitulina. Lineage (NCBI taxonomy): Eukaryota > Metazoa > Chordata > Mammalia > Carnivora > Phocidae > Phoca > Phoca vitulina. Next base: position 81,518,848 of record NW_022589707.1, read on the forward strand.
ATTCTCTCTCTCTCTCTCTCTCTCAAATAAATAAATAAAATCTTAAGGAAAAAAAATGGAGATGCCTTTTCCCAAACTTATACTTGAAAACAAAAAAGTTGGATAGCTTTCTACCTGGAGCTTATGGTTGTAGAGAGCAAGATGGAGTCACTCATGTCAAGCAGAGACTCATGTCAAGCAGTGACATAAATAGCCAAAGGCATTGCAGCTAAGACCAGATATTGCCAAACCCAGTACAGGCTGATGATACCCAGAACTGATTCCCAGCAGAACCAGAGGAGGTCTGCAAAGAGCCGAGAGTGATTAAACTTCTTGAAAAAGGGAGGTTTTTGCAGCAAACTGTCAGACTCTCCGGAGGCTGACCCTTTCATGTCTCACCACATTGAAAAGGCAACTACCACCGAAGGCGCTGCCAGATAGACGTCTGAACACAACAGACAGTCCCCATAACAAGCAGCGCATGCTGAGAGCTGACCAGACTGGACTATGGCCTCATCTCAACCATGCCCTCACGGACTGACCTCATGTTCGGTCCCTTAACTTCTTACCCTTTATTGTATCTTGTTTGTGTTGTGACTTTGAATTGTGCTTTGCTTTGTGTGACGTGTATGGGGCCAAGTTAAATGCTTAGTGAAATGTCATGGAGTTTGGAATCCCGACCCTGCTTTATAATTATGTTAACCTTGCTTTAGGATTGAACAAAACCAACATTATGGAAACACACAACTCATGTGCTTACCTTCATAGTGTATTCGCGACAACAGTACAAATTCCTTTAACTACAAAAACAACAATGGCAAATTTTGAAAGAGAGTGCACCTCTACCTGAAAAGGCAGTCAGTTTCCATGAACTTTGCTGGCAGGATGAGGGGAAAGCAGAAAATCTGTACATCTCTTGACCTCTCTATGAATCCACTTGCTCATCTATAAAGCTGAACTGCTCCTGCGCACATACCACAGAGATCAGTGGTCTTGTTCACTAATTGTACCTCAACTAACAATCATGGGCTAGGGGCACCTGGGTGGCTCAGTTGTTAAGCATCTGCCTTTGGCTCAGGTCATGGTCCCAGGGTCCTGGGATCGAGCCCCGCATCCGGCTCCCTGCTCTGCGGGAAGCCTGCTTCTCCCTCTCCCACTCCCCCTGCTTGTGTTCCCTCTCTTGTTGTGTCTCTGTCAAATAAATAAATAAAATCTTTAAAAAAAAAAATCATGGGCTGTTCCACAAGGAAGAGTTGTTGTTGTTGCTGTTGTTGTTGTTGTTGTAATAAATATTAAGTTACAGATCTAAGAATGTGGCAGTGTTTGCAAAAGCATGAAGAGAATGATCAATGGACAAGAGCTGTAGCTCAGAGTGAAAATCCAGTGGAGAACCTGCTCTGAGTGCCATTTCCTGCTCTCCAGGTGGTGTGATCCCAGCTAAGACAGGGGAAGGTAGATCCAACCTCCCAGAGTGGTTTACAATTGACGACCACTCAGGTGGCCAAGCGTTTCCTCAACAGAGAAGGAGAGGAACCCCAGCCAGTTGGGGAGAGTCATGGGTCAAAGATCAACTTTAATCTGACGCCAGAGACTCATAAGAAAGTTGAGCCTTGAAATGTGTAAGAATGAGTGCTATGCCTGCCATTCAGGAAACAGGTAGAGTGAAAAGAGGAATACAGTGACAAAAGAACTACTTCAGAAGACAAGAGAGATGTAGTAGTTAGGTCACAGTTCTAGCACTAATTTACCATTCACTAGAAGCTAAGCTGTCTGTAGGCAAGTCTTACTCACGGCCATCTATACCCAACACCTAGAACGACGTGGAGCACGTAGTAGGCACTCCATAAATATCTACCAAATGAATAAATAAATGATTATAGTCTTGAAGAAGTCAAACAATCCTTAGGGACTACTTCTTCATTGATTCTTTCCCTATTTGCCTCACTGCGTTGCTGCCCAAGTAATGAGATCCTGAGCAGCCCTTGTGAAAGGTGCTGATGACTTCATCAGTGATGATGAGCGCGAGGAAAGGCATGCGGTGCGGCCGTGTGGATGGGGCGCTCGGGTGGCAGGTGGACTGGCCGGCAGTTGAGGCAGAGCCTGGGCTAACTGTGAAGGGACGTACGCCCATGCTGAAGGAGGAAAGGAGAGTTGGTTGCAAGGGCGACAGCGGCAGCAGCCTGACAAGCAGCGAATTTGTTTAAGCAGAGCAGGAAAATGCTATAAGCAGCCCGGTTTCCCCTGGCGTCAGCCTAGGGGCTCGTGAGGGTGAGCTATGAGCCTCAAGTGGAAACACGAGGACAGAGGTAGCAGAGGAAAGCTGCAGAGCTAGGACAGATGGGTCAAAAAAGAAAGCAAGCTGGTGCGGGACTAGCTATTTTGCCTTCCATAAAAAAGAAGAGGAGGAGAGGGTCAGAGAGCAAAAAAGAACAGAAGAGAATCTCATCCCCAGATCAGACATCCTGGATTTTCCATGATGTTCTCAATTTTGAGTCATTTTATTGTTTTCATCAAAGATTATCTTAGCCTCGGTTCTCTGCAAAATAGACCTTTTGGAATTTGTAAGTTGTTTATTTTTGAATGTGATTCCTGGAGAAATAGGGCAAGACAGGTAAAGGGGACAGGGAAGGCGGGAGAAACCATATACAGGAAACTGAGCCAGCCATTGCTAAGGGCAGCTGGTGCTCCATCCTGCCAGGACCTCCCGAAGAGCTAATGAAAGGCACCTCCAAACTGTCTACCGAGGGGATAATGTGTGGAACTGTTATTAACTTACCCGCTCTTCCAGGCTGTGCATGAATAAGCCCAGGGTGGCTTCCTATAGGTAGGTATGCCTTACCTCAGCATCAGCGAAACCCCAGGCCAGAGGTGAGAGGCTCACTGCCCAGGCTCAAGTGCATCTGCACAAGGCCCATCAAGGCCCGCAGGAAACTGGTCAGTGCAGCAATGGCTGGAGTAGGAGGTGGGGCCAGGAGATGGGGATGTGGGCCACAGCCCACACCTGGATCCTCTCTGATCTGCAGGTGTCCCACTTGTCCGAAGTCCAATCCTTCACAGAATCCCAGTCAAGGTCATGGCTGGCTGCAATCTTTGCAAAGGCTTAATACACAAGGGCTAGTGGGATAAGCTGCAGCTGGTCCCCAAGCCATTACTAATATTTAAGACTTCCCTTCTTATGATATAGATCAGTGGTTCCTAAATTTACACATTAGAAACACTCGAGCAACTTTTTATTTTTATTTTTTTTAAAGACTTTTATTTGTTTATTTGAGAGAGAGAGAGAACAAGAGAGAGAAAGCACAATTTGGGCGGGGGGAGCAGAGGGAGAGGGAGAAGCAGACTCCCCACCGAGCAGGGAGCCCGACTCGGGACTCGATCCCAGGACCCTGAGATCACGACTGAGCCAAGAGTGGCAGATGCTTAACCAACTGAGCCACCAGGCGCCCCTCGAGCAACTCTTTGAAACCCTGGTGCTGGGGCGCCCGGGTGGTCAGTCAGTTAAGCGTCTGCCTTCGGCTCAGTCCTGATCTCAGGGTCCTAGGATCGAGCCCCGCGTTGGGCTCCCTGCTTGGTGGGGAGTCGGCTTCTCCCTCTCCCTCTGCCTGTCTCTCCAGATTGTGCTCTCTCTCTCCCTCTCTCTGAAATAAATAAATAAAAATCTTTAAAAAATAAAAAATAAAATAAATAAAATAAAACCCTGATGCCTAGGCTACAATCCAGATGGTAAATCAGTAATTATCTAAATTAGAAAATTAACATAGTGACTATACTTAACAACACTGTATTGCATATTTGAAAGTTGCTGAGAGAGATCTTAAAAGTTCTCATCACAAGAAAAAAATTTGTAAGTATGTGCAAGGGTGGATGTTAACTAGATTTATTGTGGTGATCATTTTGTGACATATACAGTTATCAAATCATTACGTTATACACCTGAAACTAATATAATGTTATATGTCAATTATATCTCAATTTTTAAAAAAAACCACAGTTAGGAAAAAGAAAACTAGCATCAACAATAACATTATTTAATCTGCAGATAGTACTCAAATTTCACCAGTTGCCCTCTACTGTCCTTTTCTTGTCCAGGATGCAAGTCAGGGTCAAGTGCACTCAGTTGTCCACTGTCCTTAGTCTCCTCTAATCTGTAACACCTCCTCAGTCTTTCCTTATCATGACCTTGACACTTGGAACTTGTAAGTAAATCATTTATTTGGGAACGTGATTCTGGGAATATTGATTAGCTATTCTATGGAATGTTTCTCGATTTGGGTTTTTCTGATATCTCATGATTACATTGAGATTATACATTTTTGCCAAAAACATCTTAGAAAGAATATTGTAAGAATCTCGTGCATCATACCATGGTTATATGATGTTGCTGTGTCTTATTGGTGGTGATGCCAACCTTGATCACTTGGTGAAGGCAATGTCTCCTAGTTTTCTCTAGTGTAAATTTATAATTTTCCCCCTTGTAATCAATATATTTCTTGCAGGGAGATTCTTTGAAACTATGCAAATATCCTGTTTCTCCTTATATTTTACCCACAGTTTTCAGCATCCATCAATGGTTTTTTTTTTTTTTTTTAAGAATTTATTTATTTATTTGAGAGAGAGAGTGAGCGAGAGAGAGAGAGAGCACAAGTGTGGGGAGGAGCAGAGGGAGAGGAAGAAACAGAGGGAGAGGGAAAGCAGACTTTCCACTGAGCAGGGAGCCCAATGTGGGGCTTGATCCTGGGACTCTGGGATCATGACCTGAGCTGAAGGCAGACGCTTAACCGACTAAGCCACCCAGGTGCCCCTCCATCGATGGGTCTTACTTGCCACACTTATTACTGTGGTGTTTGTCACATTCTTCATTCCTTCCACATTTATCAACTGAACTGGTAATCTAAGCAAGCACTGTATGACTTGCCTTTAAATAACTATAAAGTTTTAACAGCCTTGGAGAAAGGGGCTTGTCTGAGGCTTGAATTAAAGGAATAAGTGAGAGGGGCACCTGGGTGCCTCAGTCGGTTAAGCATCTGGCTCTTGATTCAGGCTCAGGTCATGACCTCAAGGTCATGAGATCAAGTCTCCTGTCTGGCTCCATACTCAGTGTGGAGTCTGCTTGTCTCCCTCTCTCTCTCTCTTTCTCTCCCCCCACCCAAATAAATAAATAAATGAAATCTAAAAAATAATAATAATAAAGTGAGAAACAGAACTGCTGGCCTGCTGGTATGAGAAGAACGAAATCTTTGCCCGTGGTTTTCATTTAGGACTAATACTTTTGCTTGATATGGGGGGCAGCCAGAGACGAGGCATCAATCAACCATGAGAGTGAAATGCATAGTCTGGAAGCGTTTGGGGTATGAAACGTAACAGAGCAGTGTCTAATATGGCAACAAAACAAAAACAGGCTGGCAGGGTGCGGGATGGTCGCTATGTGATCTCTGTCAAAAAGGAACACATGTATACAAATGTCCCAACATTAAGACCAGAAAGAGAAGGAAGACATAAGGGTACCAGCTTCAAAGTCACAGAACAAAAGCAAAAGAGAAAAAACTGAACTTGATACATCTGCTCAAAAGAAAACAGAGAAGTCATCTGAGGTGATTGAAAAAAAAGTGGGGGAATAGCCGTGAGGAGAGACTCAGGAAGAAATGAAGAAATAAGAATTTTAGGTCACAGTTGGTGAACCTGGCAGAGGACACTAGGAAAATTGGCCAGAGGTGGAAAACTCCTGAAGCAGGAAGAGAGGGGTAGGTCCAGCAGCTTAGGAGTCTGGCTGTGCGGATTCACTCCGGAGTCTAGAAAGGGGTCAAAGGCAGGGAAGGAATGGAAGAACGACAATTGCGCTACAAAGGGCGTCTTAGCCATGGGTCTTTTAGCTACAAGGATAACTCGGTTCAAGCCACCCTAAGCAAACACAGAGGCTCTTTCGGCTTCCATAACTGGGAAGCTCAGGGCTTACCAGCCCTCAAGGCTCCCCGTTCCCAGGCCTTTGTCTCTGCTTCTCCTCCCCAGCTCTGTATCTCTCGCTTCTTCTTTCTTCTGTGGCTTGGCCGCATGGCCTCCCAGCTCAGGTGCGCCTCCTCTGTGCAGACAGGAAAGATGGCTGCCCGCATCTCAAAGCTCTCATTGAGCTTTTCAAAGCTTTTCAAAGAGAATGCCTATAAAAAGCTTTTGAGGCATTTACAGTAGTGGAGACGGGCCAAGCATTACTGCTCTCCTAGGAAAGCAGTGGCTTGCAGACTGTTGCAGAGAGTGTGCTTCGGAAGAGTCAGTGGGAGCCCGCCAGCTGGGCAGCAGGGGCCCCAGGGGCTTGGCAGCCAGCTGTCATTCTCGAGACGCTGCCCTCCGCCCTTGCCACCAGTGGCTTAGAGCCCCGTTACTCTTTGCCCCGAGTAGTGTGTTGCAAGATAACTCAGACATACAAGTGCCCTCTATCTCCCCACGATATTTCCACAGCTTTGAACTTGCACCCAATTTGCCCTTCTATTTGTCATCTGTAAATTTCCCTCGGTATTTTCTGGGTCTCCTCTAGGCCCGAGGTCTCTCTGACCTCCTTAGGGACCATTGCATTTTCTACAGTGACCCAGAGGAGCGTTTGGACAGCACGGTGCAAGCACACAACTCTAGCTGTAGCAATCTGCCCTGAGAAAGACCTTTAAACTTTCATTCAGTGCTGTTTTGTACCCTTTGTCATTTCTGAATATAGACATTGGGCTGGGGCTGAGCATGAGCTGTCCCTTTTCTCAACCTATTTCATTACAAATGACAACTGTCCCATTTTAAGACACCTGGAGGCATTTCTCACATTCGAAAGTAACTGTGTTCAGCGACCCTTGAAAATTCTACGGTGATTCTTATCTGATCCCATATGCTGAAGTTATAACCTGCTATTTGTTGAAGCAGAGATTGCTTCAATATTGGTTGTTCTCCAATATTTTTTCTCCTCTTCCTCTATAATGATAGAACCCTTGACTGGCAGACATTCACATGGACTTTGAATAGAAAGCCTGCATTGTTCAGTATGGCCATGTTACTAAGAGCTGACCAACTGCATACGATGGGAAAGCACTGGGATGGTCAGCGCCGGGAAGCGTCTTAACGGAAGGTGCATGCCCATCATTCCTCCTCCTGCTGCCTGCACTGTGGATGTCATGTGATGGTGCACCATAGTCACCATGTGGGCAAGGGCAATATCCTTTTTTTTTTTATGATTTTATTTATTGATTTGTCATAGAGTAAGCACAAGCAGAGAGAGTGGCAGGCAGAGGGTGAGCACAAGCAGGGGGGAGGGGCAGAGGGAGAGAGAGAAGCAGACTCCCAGCTGAGCGGGGAGCCCGATATGGGGCTCGATCCCAGGACCCTGGGATCATGACCTGAGCTGAAGGCAGACGCTTAACTGACTGAGCCACCCAGGCGCCCCTCTTTTTTTTTTTTTTTTTTTTTTTAAGATTTTATTTACTTATACAGCAGGAGCAGGAGGGGCAGAGGGAGAGGGAGAGAGAGAATCTCAAGCAGACTCCATGCTGAGCATGGAGCCCGAGGCGGGATTCAATCCCAGGAACCTCAGATCATGACTGGAGCTGAAGGCAGACGCCTAACAGATGGAGCCACCCAGGTGCCCCAGGACATCTACTTCCTGACTATAACATGAGAGAGGAACACACTTCTACCTTAAGTCACAGTTAGTTTGGGTCTCTGATAAACGCAGCGGAACCTATATAACAATAAATATACTTGTTCTCGGTCCCTGAATCTTTTCTTAAGGCCAAATCATCACACTCATTCTTTTGACCCTCTCAAAATAAATCTCTGTTTTCCCCTGTCCTTGTGACCTTCCTGTAAACTTCCTGTATCCTTCTCCAGATACCCTTTGTTCTTCATTTTGGGTGACCCCCAGACCTCTGAAAGTTACAAATTACAATAAAAGGATTAGCTTCCAAATTATATACTCTATTCCTTTTTCCCTCCCTCCTTCCTTCCTCTTCCCTTCCTTTCCTTTCCTCCCTCCTTCCATCCTTTCTTCTCTCCCTCCTTTCCTCCTTCTTGCCAACCTGTAACAAATACTTACAGCGCTTCCACCGTATACCAGGCACTGGGCTGGCCACTGGGAGAGGATACTAAGGTCCAATATGTATCAGAGCTCTTAGTTGCCAGCAAAAGAAAGCTACACTAGTGGGGCACCTGGGTGGCTCAGTCGGTTAAGCGGCTGCCTTCAGCTCAGGTCCTGATCCCAGGGTCCTGGGATCGAGTCCCGCATCGGGCTCCCTGCTCTGCGGGGAGCCTGCTTCTCCCTCTCCCTCTGCCTGCTTCTCTGCCTACTTGTGTTCTCTCTCTATCTCTCTGTCAAATAAATAAATAAAATCTTAAAAAAAAAAAAAGAAACCTACACTAGTTCATTTCAGAGGAAAAGACTGACAAAGAAAACTGAGGATCACAAAGTCACCAAGGTGACTGGACAACCAGGACCATGGTTATGCAGCCAGGACAACCATCCTGAATCACACTGCGGAACGGGTCTGAAGAGGTTGCCTCCTGACCAGTACCAAACCCCGGACACCTGTAGGGCTAACACCACTGGCTCCGCACCTACAGCGTCGCCCGCGTCACTGCCTCTACTGCCCCCCGCCCCCGCCAGGGAGCCTGCCTCACCGTCCCCTCCTCTGTGTCTCCCAGTCCCAGTTCGAGGTCTGGGGCAGGCACATCTGCTGGTCCTGCCTGCATCACGTGCCCAAGACTTGGCCACCAGGGAAAGTGAAATGGGAAGCAGCTCGAATTTTCAACTTGTCAGGTGCTAGCAGTCTGTCCATGACAGTAAAGCACAAAATGAAGAATTCCCCAACATAGGAAGGAGGTTCAGAAGCTGGGCTGCCAAAACTAATGGAAACATGCATGATACCTCTCATGGAGGAACTTAATCTAGTCTCCCTATACCTATTGGACTGTGAATTCTGAATGCATCAAGAAGCTTGTGTTTTTCAGTTCTATACTTTTTAGGAGGCAAAACTTTAAAGAGAGAGATCTACCTCCTCACTTGTAGAAGAATGCAAGGAGTCCTAGAAAAAGGGACTTTTCTCTTCCTGCCTCTGGACTGATAGAGATGATCCTCAGTATGCTAGATGAAATGAAAATTTGTATGGAATTTGAAGGAGGCTTTGCCTGTGTTTGGGGGAATTTCCCCATTACATAGGTCTGAGTGGACCATTCTGATTTTTGATTTCACCATCACTGGAAGTTTGGGCTCAGATATGTAAACGAATAATGGCCAATCAGGTGCTCCTGCCTGAGACTTTAAATCTGGAATGAGTGGAGCAAAGAAGCTGGAATGGTCCAGAATTCATCTGTGCCCTAGGGGGCCCACGGTACCTCAGCATTTAGTTCAAACAGCAGACATGTCCCAAGCATGTGTCTCTGGCATGATTTGGGCTCCGATTCTCACCTGGGTTTTGAGCTTGGCCTTCCTGGAGATTCTGTGACTTACCCCAAGACCCTTTCAATAAATTGCCTTTTTGCTTAAATCAGTCAGAATTTCTCTTGCTTGCAACTAAGAATGCTAACCTACATACCCACTACATTTTTTTAAAGATTTTCTTTATTTATGATGGAGGAGAGAGAGAGAGAGAGAGCGAGCACAAGCGGGGAGAGGGGCAGAAGGACAAGCAGGCTCCCCAGTGAGCAGGGAGCCCGATGCAGGGCTCAATCCCAGGACCCCGGGTCATGACTGAGCCGAAGGCAGATGCTCAACCACCTGAGCCACCCAGGCGCCCCTACATTTTTATTAGTACATTTTTTCTTTCACAATTGCTTCACTTTAATAACATATTCACATATAAACCACTAAAAACTACTAGATATTTTTCAGCTTTGACTATCATATTCATAAAGTTTTTCTTCATCTTCCTACGACCTAAAGACTAAGACTAGAAGGACCGCTGGGGACTGTCTAGTCCACTTCCTTCACTAAGGGAAACTGAGACTCCAAGAGGTTCTTTCTCATTTTGTGGATGAGTCTCATTTCTATGGACAGTCTTTAGTAATTTCTCCAACTAAATCAAAACCATTCCAAATTAAAGGCCTATCTCTTCTCATGCTGAAAATTTATTTTAGAAATATAATGAGCTACTTCTCTATTACACAAACCACCAAAGGAAATAAGAGGACTGGGCTCAGAACCAAACCTAAGGAAACATCACCAGTTTTGTTTGCTATTCAGCCCAGGTTTGGCACGTGTTTATCAATTTACTTAGTCAAAACCACATTTTCTGAATTTGTTAATGAGCATGTTGACGGGAAGGACAGAATCAAAAGACTTAAGGAGGCAGCTGGTAGGGGAGCTGGAGGTAGATCGCAGTTCCTTAACAAGTTGGTGCTAAAAATGTAAAAAAGATCTTCTGAACCAATGTTAAGAATCCCTGTTGGGGAATGGCAGCACCACCACATCAAAGGAACCTGGGTTCCTGAGTAACTGCATGAAGCATGTCCCCTCCCTCCCCACCCCCACAGAGTTAGCACGGGCTGTGATAGGAGCCTAAAATGAACTTCCATTGTGTTAAGTCACTGAGATTTTGGAGCTACATTATTTAGCCTGCTCTTCTTAGTATAGTGCCTAATTATAGAACAATACATTTATACCCATCAAAGAAAGACTAACAGAGGGAGAGACTTTGACAAGGACGGAAAAGTTTAGCCAGGCTAATATAAAAAGTTAAGAGTGCCTTGGGAGATTGTGACCTATTTCCCGGGTGACCCCAGCCTGGCACCTTGCAGCTCGGGAGTCCCACCTTGTCCGGGCTCCTGATGTAGACTCTTGGGTTCTAGATCTCTTCCTTGAGGCCAACACTTTACAGCCTCTAGACTTCTTCCAGGTTCTCTGAGGGCTGGCTGTTGCTCAGCCTTGACTCCCTGCTGCCTTCGAGTACTGGTCCTCACCTCTCCTTGGCTCAGGTTCGTCTCCTCGGTTTCACCCCATGCCTCATTCTTGGCCGTGGCCTTCGGGCTCCTGGCCTGGCTCCCACCCAGCACCCAGAGTGCTCCCTGCCCACCCTCGCCCGATGCTAGAGTTAACCCAGTCACCCTTGGTTGAGTCACCTTCTGAGGGTTAGTCCAACACAATGTAATGATTTTTCCTTTCCCATAATTTCTGAGTGGATTAAGTTAGAACATCCATATTTACGCTCTTAGCTATTCATGTTATCTAAATTACATGAAAGAAAAAAAAACCTTTACCTTGAACACCTGACTATGTGTCAACCAATGTGTTAAACATTGGTGTGTTTCATTTAATCATTGCTAAAATACCCCTTTGAGGGAAGTATTAGAGCTGCACGTTTCCAGAGGGGGTATAAAATGAAGCTCTATAAAATTAGGGTATTGCTGAAGGTCACACAGCTAGCAAGAAGTGGGGTTAGGAGTCTGAACTAGGTTTATTTCATCCCAAAGTCCATTCACTCCCTTTCCATTCCACAATGTTGACTGTGACCACATTCTGGGCTACGATGATTCAAACAGGCCTATAGAGTTCAAGGTGAGCCTGGGGAAACAGAAAGCACCAATGTACAGGGGCGCCTGGGTGGCTCAGTCGTTAAGCGTCTGCCTTCGGCTCAGGTCATGATCCCAGGGTCCTAGGATCGAGCCCTGCATCGGGCTCCCTGCTCTGCAGGAAGCCTGCTTCTCCCTCTCCCACTCCCCCTGCTTGTGTTCCCTCTCTTGCTGTGTCTCTCTCTGTCAAATAAATAAATAAAATCTTAAAAAAAAAAGAAAAGAAAGTACCAATGTACAGGGTATCTCCTGGCCATCAGAATAATTCATATTTCTCTTAGCAACATGGGTAATAAAACAGACAACTGCCCATCATTTGGCAGTGACATTAAGGTGATTAGTTGAGCAGCAGTCAAAAATAATCAAGGTGGGGCATCTGGGTGGCTCAGTCGGTTAAGCAGCTGACTCTTGATTTCAGCTCAGGTCATGATCTCAGAGTCCTGAGATCGAGCCCCACATTGGGCTCCATGCTGGGTGTGGAGTCTGCTTAAGATTCTCTCTCTCCCTCTCCTTCTGCCCCTCCTCACTGTGCACTGTGTGCACACTCTCTCTAAAAAAATTTAAAATTTAAAAAAATCATGATAAAATTTAATAAGGATAAAACTTCAAAAGGTAAAGTACAAATGCACCCTTCGGAGGGATCAATTTTGCATAAGCTTACTTAAAAAGTATTCTCAGGCTCATAGTGACCCAGCAGAACAACCCTACTGTTACATTTTGATGTTGATGATTGTGTTGAATATTTTGTTATTTTTTTTAAGATTTTATTTATTTAATTGACAGAGAGAGAGAAAGCAGGCGGAGCAGGAGACAGAGAAGCAGACTCCTGCTGAGCAGGGAGCCCGATGCAGGGCTCAATCCCAGGACCCTGGGATCATGACCTGAACCGAAGGCAGACGCTTAACCAACTGAGCCACCCAGGTGCCCCATTGTATTCTTATTTTTTAAAGCACACCTCCAGGAGTTATTACCAAAAGCATGGCATGCAGAAACCATGATGTAATCTTTCCATTGTGTTCAACCTTGGTCAGGACTTCATTGGATTATGCGGCCATTTTTGGAGCCACTCATTGAGAGTGATATGTGAAGATCTTGGACATGTCTCAGGGCAAAGCAAGAAAAATTATTAGCTTGGGGTAAAGAGCCTTATTAACAAAGCCCAGGGGGACCAGATTTATCAAGTAGCAGAAGAGATCCGTGATTAGGATGAAAAAAATAAGGAATTTCTGTCACTGTAGTACTATTTTTCAAAGTGTGAACCAGAGCCATATGCATTAGCATCAACTAAAATGCAAGTAAGAAATACAGATCTTGGGAAAATCCCAAACCTACTAAGCCAAATTTCTGTTGGGGGAGGGGGGAGCCCCCCCACCAAGGATTAGGCACACTGAAGTTGACAATCCTTGTACCAGTGATTCTCGGCCTTAGCTGCACGTTGGAATCACCTGGAAACCCACCCCAGAGATTCTGATTAATTGGTCTGGGATGACCCTAGGGCATCAGACTTTTAACAGCTTTGGCAGGTGATTTTAAAGTCCTGCCAAAGTTAAGAACCTCTGCTCTGTGCTAGTCTAGAAGGTATGAATGCCAGCAAGCAACTGTTCAACTTCAATTGAATAGTTGATAAATGGGCTTATTAAGTTTGTGGAATGGGAGGAGGAGTAAGATGGCGGAGGAGTAGGAGACCTGGATTTCGTCTGGTCCCAGGAATTCAGCTGGATAGGGATCAAACCATTCTGAACACCTACGAACTCAACAGGAGATGGAAGAAAAGAATAGCAACAACTCTCTGAACAGAAAAGCGACCACTTTCTGGAAGGTAGGACCTGCGGAGAAGTGAATCCGAGGCGACATTGGGGAGGATAGACAGCGGGGGAGGGGCCTCCGTCGGCCGCTTCTGGCAAGTGATAGAGCCGCGGAGCACAAAATCGGAACTTTTAGAAGTCTGCTCCGCTGAGGGACGTCACTCTGGTGGCGAAGTGGGGGGTGGAACCCTCGTGGGACAGTGTGGTCTCAGGACCCTCGGGGTCACAGAAAGACCGGGGGTGCCTGAGTGCGGCAGAGCTCCCAGGTATCGGAGCAGGGAAGCCAGCTGCAGAGACGGAGCCGAGGCGCGGGCTTTCAGCTCGGTGTTGTCTTAAACCGTGATCTGGGGCACAGTCGGGCCACTGCTCCTCCAGCAGGGACCCAACAAACGGCCGATGCGGGGAGACTCCCCTTCCTCCCCCGGGAGGAGCGGTGCGGGAGCGCACCGCAGGGATCTGCTGGGTTTGGAGACTCCACACGGGGTCAGGAGCCAGAGATAGAAATGCGCGGTCACAGGCCAGGTGAGCACGGAGTGCAGCCGGAGACCGGGGAGACGGGAGTGACTGACGGCTTTTCTCCGGGGGCACACTGAGGAGCGGGGCCCTGAGCTCTCGGGTCCTCCGGGGCGGAGACTGGGAGGCCGCCATTTTCGCTCTCCGCCTCCAAAGCTGTACGGAAAGCTTGCAGGGAACAAAAGCTCCCGAGAGCAAACCCGAGCAGATTACTTAGCCCGGACCGGCAAGGGCGGGGCAATTCTGCCTCTGGCAAAGACATTTGGGAACCACGGCAACAGGCCCCTCCCCCAGAAGATCAGCGAGAACAGCCAGCCAAGACCAAGTTTACCAATCAATGAGAATGGCAGAACTCCAGAACTAGGGGAATACTGCACATAGAATCCATGGCTTTTTTCCCCCTGATCCTTTAGTCTTTCAAAGTTAATTTTTTTAATTTAACTTTTTTCTTTTTCTATTTTTTTTTAATTTTTCTTTTTCCCTTTTTCAACGAACATCTTATCAATCCCTTTTTTAAAAATCCTTTTTTTCATTTTTAGAGTCATATTCTATCCCTTCATAGGAGTTAACCTTATTTTTGGGATATATATGAGTTGTTCTCTCTTTAAAATTTTGTGATACAGTTCCTTCTAACAGACCAAAATATACCCTAAATCTCTAGTGTATGGCTTTGTTCTAATCTCCTGCCTGATCACATTCTCTCCCTTTTTTTTTTAAATTTCTCTTCTTTCTTTTTTCAACCAACTTCTTATCAATTCCTTTTATAAAATCTTTTATAATTTTCATCTTTACAGTCATATTCCATCCCGTCATCGTATTTACCCTTATTTTTGTACATATATAAGCTTTTTTTTCTTTAAAATTTTGGGAGCAGTTTCTTCTAACAGACCAAAATATGCCAAAAATCTACTGTGTGGCACTGATTTTTCACCAGCCTGATCATATTTGATCATATATATTTTTAAATCTTTTTCTTTTTCTTTTTTCTTTCTTTCCCTTTGTTTTCCCCCAGTTTCAGGTCTCCTCTGATTTGTTCAGCGTATATTTTTCTGGGGTCGTCGTTACCCTGTTAGCATTTTGTTCTCTCATTCATCTATTCTCCTCTGGACAAAATGACAAGACAGAAAAAATCACCTCAAAAAAAAAGAACAAGAGGCAGTACCGACTGCCAGGGTCCTAATCAATACAGACATTAGTAAGATGTTGGAATTAGAGTTCAGAATGATGATTATAAAAATACCAGCTGGGCTTGAAAAAAGCATGGAAGATACTAGAGAAACACTTTCTGGAGAAATAAAAGAACTAAAATCTAACCAAGTCGAAATCAAAAAGGCTATTAATGAGGTACAATCAAAAATGGAGGCTCTAACTGCTAGGATAAATGAGGCAGAAGAAAGAATTAGTGATATAGAAAACCAAATGATGGAAAATAAAGAAGCTGAGAAAAAGAGAGATAAACAACTACTGGATCATGAGGGCAGAATTCCACAGATAAATGATACCATAAGATGAAACAACATTAGAATAATTGGGATCCCAGAAGAAGAAGAAAGAGAGAGAGGGGCAGACGGTATATTGGAGCAAGTTATAGCAGAGAACTTCCCTAATTTGGGGAAGGAAACAGGCATCAAAATCCAGGAGGCACAGAGAACCCCCCCTCAAAATCAATAAAAATAGGTCAACACCCCGACATCTAATAGTAAAACTTACGAGTCTCAGAGACAAAGAGAAAATCCTGAAAGCAGCTCGGGACAAGAGATCTGTAACCTACAATGGTAGAAACATTAGATTGGCAACAGACCTATCCAGAGACCTGGCAGGCCAGAAAGGACTGGCATGATATATTCAGAGCACTAAATGAGAAAAATATACAGCCAAGAATACTATATCCAGCTAGGCTGTCATTGAAAATAGAAGGAGAGAGAAAAAGCTTCCAGGACAAACAAAAACTAAAGGAATTTGCAAACACGAAACCAGCCCTACAAGAAATATTGAAAGGGGTCCTCTAAGCAAAGAGAGAGCCTAAAAGCAACATAGACCAGAAAGGAACACAGACAATAGACAGTAACAGTCACCTTACAGGCAATACAATGGCACTAAATTCGTATCTTTCAATAGTTACCCTGAATGTAAATGGGCTAAATGCCCCAATCAAAAGACACAGGCTATCAGATTGGATAAAAAAACAAGACCCATCGATATGCTGTCTGCAAGAGACTCATTTTAGACCCAAAGACACCCCCAGATTGAAAGTGAGGGGGTGGAAAACCATTTACCATGCTAATGGACACCAAAAGAAAGCTGGTGTGGCAATCCTTATATCAGACAAATTAGATTTTAAACCAAAGACTATAATAAGAGATGAGGAAGGACACTATATCCTACTTAAAGGGTCTATCCAACAAGATCTAACAGTTGTAAATATCTATGCCCCTAACATGGGAGCAGCCAATTATAGAAGGCAATTAATAACAAAAGCAAAGAAACACATTGACAACAATACAATAATAGTGGGGGACTTTAACACGCCCCTCACTGGAATGGACAGATCATCTAAGCAAAAGATCAACAAGGAAATAAAGACTTTAAATGACACACTGGACCAAATGGACTTCATAGACATATTCAGAACATTCCATCCCAGAGCAACAGAATACACATTCTTCTCTAGTGCCCATGGAACATTCTCCAGAATAGATCACATCCTAGGTCACAAATAGGTCTCAACCAGTACCAAAAGATTGGTATCATTCCCTGCCTATTTTCAGACCACAATGCATTGAAACTAGAACTCAATCACAAGAGGAAAGTAGGAAAGAACTCAAATACATGGAGGCTAAAGAGCATCCTACTGAAGAATGAATGGGTCAACCAGGAAATTAAAGAAGAATTTAAAAAATTCATGGAAACCAATGAAAATGAAAACACAACTCTTCAAAATCTTTGGGATGCAGCAAAGGCAGTCCTAAGAGGAAAGTATAGAGCAATACAAGCCTTTCTCAAGAAGCAAGAAAGGTCTCAAATACACACAACCTAACCCTACACCTAAAGGAGCTGGAGAAAGAACAGCAAATAAAGCCTAAACCCAGCAGGAGAAGAGAAATAATAAAGATCAGAGCAGAAATCAATGAAATAGAAACCAAAAGAACAGTAGAACAGATCAACGAAACTAGGAGCTGGTTCTTTGAAAGAATTAATAAGATTGATAAACCCCTGGCCAGACTTATCAAAAAGAAAAGAGAAAGGACCCAAATAAATAAAATCATGAATGAAAGAGGAGAGATCACAACCAACACCAAGTAAACACAAACAATTACAAGAACATATTATGAGCAACTATATGCCGGCAAATTAGATAATCTGGAAGAAATGGATGCATTCCTAGAGATGTATCAACTACCAAAACTGAACCAGGAAGAAATAGAAAACCTGAACAGACCTATAACCACTAAGGAAATTGAAGCAGTCATCAAAAATCTCCCAACAAACAAAAGCTCAGGGCCAGATGGCTTCCCAGGGGAATTCTACCAACTATTTAAAGAATTAATACCGGGCGCCTGGGTGGCTCAGTTGGTTAAGCGACTGCCTTCGGCTCAGGTCATGATCCTGGAGTCCCTGGATCGAGTCCCGCATCGGGCTCACTGCTTGGCAGGGAGTCTGCTTCGTCCTCTGACCCTATCCCCTCTCATGTGTTCTCTCTCTCTCTCATTCTCTCTCTCTCAAATAAATAAATAAAATCTTAAAAAAAAAAAATAAAGAAGAATTAATACCTATTCTTCTAAAACTGTTCCAAAAAATAGAAGTGGAAGGAAAACTTCCAAACTCGTTTTATGAGGCCACCATTACCTTGATCCCCAAACCAGACAAAGACCCCATCAAAAAGGAGAATTACAGATCAATATCCCTGATGAACATGGATGCAAAAATTCTCACCACAATATTAGCCAATAGGATCCAACAGTACATTAAAAGGATTATTCACCACGACCAAGTGGGATTTATTCCTGGGCTGCAAGGTTGGTTCAACATCCGCAAATCAATCAATGTGATACAATACATTAATAAAAGAAAGAACAAGAACCATATGATCCTCTCAACAGATGCAGAAAAAGCATTTGACAAAGTACAGCATCCTTTCTTGATCAAAACTCTTTAGAGTATAGGGATAGAGGGTACATACCTCAATATTATAAAAGCCATCCATGAAAAACCCACAGCAAATATTCTCAATGGAGAAAAACTGAGAGCTTTCCCTCTAAGGTCAGGAACACGGCAGGGATGTCCATTATCACCACTGCTATTCAACATAGTACTAGAAGTCCTAGCCACAGCAATCAGACAACAAAAAGAAATAAAAGGCATCCGAATTGGCAAAGAAGAAGTCAAACTCTCACTCTTTGCAGATGATATGATACTTTATGTGGAAAACCCAAAAGACTCCACCCCAAAACTGCTAGAACTCATACAGGAATTCAGTAAAGTGGCAGGATATAAAATCAATGCACAGAAATCAGTGGCATTCCTATACACCAACAGCAAGACAGAAGAAAGAGAAATTAAGGAGTCGATCCCATTTACAATTGCACCCAAAACCATAAGATACCTAGGCATAAATCTAACCAAAGAGGCAAAGAATCTGTACTCAGAAAACTATAAAATACTCATGAAAGAAATTGAGGAAGACACAAAGAAATGGAAAAACGTTCCATGCTCATGGATTGGAAGAACAAATATTGTGAAGATGTCAATGCTACCTAGAGCAATCTACACATTCAAAGCAATCCCCATCAAAATACCATCCACTTTTTTCAAAGAAATGGAACAAATAATCGTAAAATTTGTATGGAACCAGAAAAGACCCTGAATAGCCAGAGGAATATTGAAAAAGAAAAAGCTGGTGGCATCACAATTCCGGACTTCCAGCTCTATTACAAAGCTGTCATCATCAAGACAGTATGGTACTGGCACAAAAACAGACACATAGATCAATGGGACAGAATAGAGAGCCCAGAAATGGACCCTCAACTCTATGGTCAACTAATCTTTGACAAAGCAGGAAAGAATGTCCAATGGAAAAAAGACAGTCTCTTCAACAAATGGTATTGGGAAAATTGGACAGCCACGTGCAGAAGAATGAAACTGGACCATTTCCTTACACTACACACAAAAATAGACTCCAAATGGTTGAAAGACCTCAATGTGAGACAGGAGTCCATCAAAATCCTAAAGGAGAACACAGGCAGCAACCTCTTCGACCTCAGCCGCAGCAACTTCTTCCTAGAAACATCGCCAAAGGCAAGGGAAGCAAGGGCAAAAATGAACTATTGGGACTTCATCAAGATAAAAAGCTTTTGCACAGCAAAAGAAACAGTCAACAAAACCAAGAGACAACCGACAGAATGGGAGAAGATATTTGCAAATGACATATCAGATAAAGGGCTAGTATCCAAAATCTATAAAGAACTTATCAAACTCAACACCCAAAGAACAAATAATCTAATCAAGAAATGGGCAGAAGACATGAACAGACATTTTTCCAAAGAAGAGATCCAAATGGCCAACAGACACATGAAAAAGTGCTCAACATCACTCGGCATCAGGGAAATCCAAATCAAAACCTCAATGAGATACCACCTCACACCAATTAGAATGGCTAAAATTAACAAGTCAGGAAATGACAGATGTTGGCGGGGATGTGGAGAAAGCGGACCCCTCCTACACTGTTGGTGAGAATGCAAGCTGATGCAGCCACTCTGGAAAACAGTATGGAGGTTCTTCAAAAAGTTGAAAATAGAGCTACCATACAATCCAGCAATTGCACTACTGGGTATTTACCCCAAAGATACAAATGTAGGGATCCGAAGGGCTATGTGCACCCTGATGTTTATAACAGCAATATCCACCATAGGCAAACTATGGAAAGAGCCAAGATGTCCATCAACAGATGAATGGATAGAGAAAATGTGGTATATAAATACAATGGAATATTATGCAGCCATCAAAAGGAATGAAATCTTGCCATTTGCAATGACATGGATGGAACTGGAGGATATTATGCTGAACGAAATAAGTCAATCAGAGAAAGACATGTATCATATGATCTCACTGATATGAGGAACTCTTAATCTCAGGAAACAAACTGAGTGTTGCTGGGGTGGTGGGGGGTGGGAAGGATGGGGTGGCTGGGTGATAGACATTGGGGAGAGTACGTGCTATGGTGAGCGCTGTGAATTGTGTAGGACTGTTGAATCACAGACCCACCTCTGAAACAAATAATACATTATACGTTTAAAAAAAGGAGAAGATAGTAGGTAGAGAAAAATGGAGGGGGGTAATCAGAGGGGGAGATGAGCCATGAGAGACTATGGACTCTGAGAAACAAACTGAGGGTTCTAGAAGGAAGGGGGGTGGGGGGATGGGTTAGCCTGGTGATGGGTATTAAAGAGGGTACGTACTGAATGGAGCACTGGGTGTTATACGCAAACAATGAATCATGGAACACTACATCAAAAACTAATGATGTAATGTATGGTGTTTAACACAACATAATAAATTAAAATTTAAAAAAACAGTTTTTGGAACACTTAATGTATGGTGATTAACAACATAATAAAATAAAATTTAAAAAAAAGTTTGTGGAACACTTTAGTTAGATAATTCCTTAACATGCTCTGTGAGTTACCTTTCCAAGATAAATGCATTTTATTTTTATAGCAGTGATTTGTCTGCTCTTGTAATCAGAACCTGGGAGCCCAAGTCATCGTGAACAAAAGTCATGATTTTCTCTGGCTTTTGGTTCTTCACTCTCCCTTTGATTCTGGTTTCTCTCACAAGGTGGCTGTGAGCAATGACAAATAAAAATATTACAGAGTGCTTTTAAACAATGGCGTGTGTCAGACAATGACCTGAGGCATTGGGGCTCACCGTGGTCTTCCTCTTCTCTGTGGTCATGTGTTAGCTTCGACTCCAGGTACCAAATCTGGTCATTAGCATTGGGGACAACGAATGCAGGTGTATTTGCAGATACATTTTTTTTTTCATTATTTTTTTTTTTTTAAAGATTTTATTTATTTATTTGACAGAGAGAGACACAGTGAGAGAGGGAACACAAGCAGGGGGAGTGGAAGAGGGAGAAGCAGGCTTCCCGCCAAGCAGGGAGCCCGATGCGGGGCTCGAACCCAGGACCCTGGGATCATGACCTGAGCCGAAGGCAGACGCTTAACGGATTGAGCCACCCAGGCGCCCTTGCAGATACATTTGATTAGGCCCCAGAGAACAGGTACTTTTCCAGTTGGGGAAATGTCCTGGTTAGTCATCAGGTACAGGAGGCAACTATTTCATAGCAGATTAGGGGTGATTATGCCGCTGATATTAGTCATTTGTGCCTTAGATTACATCTGAGTCCGTCCATACCAGGGATCTTTGCATTCGGGACCTTATCTGATTGTGTAGTGACATTAATTGGCCCCTGAAGGGATTTGACTGAATTTCTAGTACTGGTTCTTCCCTTACACTTTTGAAATTACATTTTAGGTAATAACCCTTTTTCTCTATAGAGCATAATTTTTTTTTTTTTTTTTTAAGATTTTATTTACTTATTTGACAGAGAGAGACATAGTGAGAGCAGAAACACAAGCAGGGGGAGTAGGAGAGGGAGAAGCAGGCTTCCTGCGGAGCAGGGAGCCCGATGTGGGACTCAATCCCAGGACCCTGGGATCACGACCTGAGCCGAAGGCAGATGCTTAGCGACTGAGCCACCCAGGCGCCCTCTATAGAGCATAATTTTGCTCGTTATCTTTCTTTTTAATTGTGGTAAAATACACATAATGTAAAAGCTACTATTGCAACCATTTTTTAAATTTAAACTCACTTAATGTGTAATGTATTATTGGTTTCAGAGGTACAGGTCAATGATTCATCAGTCTTATATAACACCCAGTGCTCATTACATCACATGCCCTCCTTAATGCCCATTACCCAGTTACCCCATCCCCCCACCCACCTCCCCTCCAGCAACCCTCAGTTTGTCTCCTATAGTTAAGAGTCTCTTATAGTTTCTCTCTCTCTCTCTCTGATTTCGTCTTGTTTTATTTTTTCCTCTCTTCCCCTATGATCCTCTGTTTTGTTCCTTAAATTCCACATGAGTGAGATCGTATAATTGTCTTTCTCTGACTGACTTATTTCGCTTAGTATAACACCCTCTAGTTCCATCCACGTCGTTGCAAATGGCAAGATTTCATTTTTTTGATGGCTGAGTAGTATTCCATTGTGTATATACATATACCACATCTCTATCCATTCATCTTATTGCTACCATTTTGAAGTGTACCATTCAAAGGCGGTAATACACTCACATTGTGCAACTGATCTCCAGAATTCTTTTCACTTTGCAAAACTGAAACCCTACCCATTACACAACTTCTTCCCATTCTCCCATCTCCCCAGCTACATACCGTCTTTTGAACATGAGAATTATCAATTTAATCTACTCTTTAAAAAGTTTCCTAAACTTCACTGGCCTATGAAGTTGACCTGGTGTTATCCACACGTGCCGGTCCAACCTTATTAAATTAACATGTTTCCTTTCTCCTTTGAAAGTCCACGTATCACTGGGCTAAGACACCAGATGCTCCCAGAGCAAGTACATTCTGGTTTTTCTTCAGGTAAAATGTCTGACCATTTAACAAAGAATAAAAGTGGAATACTATAAACTGAATTTCATTGGGTGAAAATTTAAAATTCTCATAATATCTGTGCTAGGGAAATAGTTAACTCTCAAATGCTGGGGGAAGAGAAAACTGATTCCACAAATTAGACAGTATCTATCAGAATAAAAAATGTAGACATCTCTTCATTGGCTATTCAGCTGTGAAGCCTTTACATATATATTCAGAAAAATAAAATATAACTTAAATCTGAATCCACAGGGGACTGGTTAAATACTTACAGTACACTATATAATGAACTATTATGCAACTGTTAAAATAATGTGAGAGTTCTATGGGTGCTGATGTAAGATCTAAAATATATTATTAAATGAAAAATTCAAGGCATGTGGAATGACAAACTTTTTGTGAAAAAAAATATTTTACTTTTTTTTTATTTCCTGAGAGAGAAAGAGAGAGAGAGAAAGGAGGGGGAGGGGCAGAGGGAGAGCGAGAGAGAGAATCCCAAGCAGACTCTGAGCTGAGCACCAAGCCCAACATGGGGCTTGATCTCAGGACCCCAAGATCATGACCTGAGCTGAAATCAACAGTCAGACACTTAACTGACTGAGCCACCCAGGCACCCCCAAAATCTTAATTTTATACACACACACACACACACACACACATCTCTCGTGGTGTCTAGAGATATAGTTCCTTTTCTGGAAAGATTCACAAGCAATTGTTAACAACTGCAGCTTGGTGGAAATAGGCAGGTGGTTGTGGGGTGGGGGAGGGGAGAAACACATTTAAACCTCTTAGTACTATTGGAATTTTTAAAAACATGTGCTTGTATTACTTTAAAATTGTTTTTAAATGTCAACCACATGGGGTGCCTGGGTGGCTCAGTCGTTAAGTGTCTGCCTTCAGCTCAGGTCATGATCCCAGGGTCCTGGGATTGAGCCCCATGTCGGGCTCCTTGCTCAGCAGGGAGCCTGCTTCTCCCTCTCACTCTGCCCCTCTCCCCTGCTCATGCTCTCTATCACATGCTCTCTGATAAATAAATAAAATCTTTTTTTAAAAAAATGTCAACCGTGTTATCTAGTCAGTGGAATTACAGGTCATTTAAATTTTACTTTTATCATTTTCTATAGATACAGAAGTACATTTTAAAAATCTCTATCCAGGGGTGTCTGGGTGGCTCAGTCGTTAAGCACCTGGCTTTAGCTCAGGTCATGATCCCAGGGTCCTGGGATCGAGCCCCGCATCAGGCTCCCTGCTCCGCGGGAAGCCTGCTTCTCCCTCTCTCACTCCCCCTGCTTGTGTTCCCTCTCTCGCTGTCTCTCTCTCTGTCAAATAAATAAATAAAATCTTAAAAAAAAAAAAAACAACTCTATCCATTTGAAAGGCAAAAAATATATATATAAAGTTTTATTTCATGCTTTAGATATTTGGGCAAATAATTACTTTCATGACTAGTTTAAGTCATAGAGTCTTCCATGGTTTATGTGTCTACAAAAAACCAAGCCACAACCAAATCAACCAAACAAACAAACTTGCTTTCTTTTCTTCTTCTTTTTTTTTTTTTTTACCACAGCGCTTTATTTTCCTCACACAATGACATGTTGCTGGGGCCTAATGCTCTCACATGACAGTAGAAAACCTCAATTTGTTGTCATCTCTTGAATAATTGAGAATTGTGTGCAAAACCTTTACATAAATTAAAAGGATGAATAAATTTACAGTTGTAAATGCAAACTGTTTTCCAACTCAAGGCAATTAGCAGCCCAGGGTGTTCTGGCAGGGAAACATCAGGTAAGAAAGCAAAGTGGGTCCTAAGGCTCTGACTTTCCCAACCCTGTTACCCTGTTAGACCTGCAAGACAGAAATGACAACTGGTTCAGGACTCTTGCCAGCCTCTAGAGAAATCCTGGAATAGGCAGCTCTTACACATTAATACCCTGCACAAATCAAGAACCTCATGGTCTTGCAGATTCTCCAATCAATGGATTTCTCTTCTATAAACATGTTCTCAACCTCAGCCACGAAGTGACCCCCCCTCCCTCCCACCGAGGTGCTAAGGGTTTAAATCAAAGGTATATACTGGGTATTAAGCATATACCAAGGGAACAGTTAACTTGGATACAAGGTCAAGATCAGCAACAAGTTCTACAATCCAGTGCTGATATCTGATAGAAGCTTCAAGGACAAATTTCTTTTCAAAGGCTTATTCCAGTTTCATGAGGCTAGCATGAGGCATATACATTTACCAGGGCAAATTTATAGTCGGGAATTCACTCATGCAGCAAATGCTACACATCTGCTCGCAGTCCATGTAGAAGCATTTGCCGTGGACAATGGAGGGGCCCGACTCATCACACTCCTGCTTGCTGATCCACATCTGCTGGAAGGTGGACAGCGAGGCCGGGATGGAGCCCCCAATCCACACCAACTACTTGAGTTCAGGAGGAGCGATGATCTTGATCGTCATCGTGCTGGGTGCCAGAGCTATGATCTTCTGCATCCTGTCGCCGATGCCGGGGTACATGGTGGTCCCGCCACACTGCACCGTGTGAGCGTAGAGGTCCTTCCGGATGTCGACATCACACTTCATGATGGAATTGAAGGTGGTCTCACTGATGCAACAGGGCTCCATACCCAGGAAGGAAGGCTGGAAGAGCGCCTCCGGGCAGCGCTGCGGATGGTGATCACCGGCCCCTCGGGCAGCTCGTAACTCTTCTCCAGGACCGAGGAGGACGTGGCCGTGGCGATCTCCTGCTCGAAGTCCAGGGTGACCAAGCAGAGCTTCTCCTTGATGTCACGCACTATTTCCCGCTCGGCAGTGGCAGGGAAGCTGTAGCCACGCTCCGAGAGGATCTCCATGAGCTAGTCCATCAGGTCCTGGCCAACCAGGTCCAGATGCAGGATGGCGTGGGGGCAGGGCGTACCACTCGTAGATGGGCACAGCGTGGGCGACCCCGTCCCCAGAGTCCATGACAATAGCAGTGGTGCAGCCACGGCATACAGGGACAGCACAGCCTGGATGGCCACGTACATGCCTGGGGTGCTGAAGGTCTCGAACATGATCTGAGTCATCTTTTCACCGTTGGCCTTGGGGTTTGGGGGGCCTCCGTCAGTAGTATGGGGTGCTCCTTGGGGGCCACGTGCAGCATGCTATAGAAGGTGTGGTGCCAGATCTTCTCCATGTAGTCCCAGTTGGTGACAATGCCGTGCTCAATGGGCTACTAGGATCAGGATGCCCCGCTTGCTCTGGGCCTCGTCACCCACATAGGAGTCCTTCTGGCCCATACCCACCATCACGCCCTGGTATCGGGGTCGCCCGACAATGGACGGGAACACGGCTGCGGGGGTCATCATCCCCAGCAAAGCCCGCCTTGCACATGCAGGAGCCATGGTCGATGACGAGTGCGGTGATCTCCTCTTCCATTGCGGTGGATGGAGGTGGATGCGGAGGATGCGCGGCGGTGGAACGCGTAGAGCTCGCCGGCTGCCGCCAGTGAGACCGCTCTATTCTCTTTTTTGACAAGAGAATAAATGACCTTTACTAAAAATCCCCTCAGTTTTCTCCTTGGTGCTCTGAAAGCAGTCTTTGTAGAAGCTTTGTGGTTTTATTACTTCTTTAAGCCTTCGTGCAGGATGCATCATTTCCTATAGATTTTGCTTAGACACTTTGCTCAAAGATTGTGTTACTGCATTGAATAGAATATAACATCTACAGATCCCTCAGGGTCTAAGGCACTTGAAGTTCCTGTGTTGTAATAAGATTGCCTTTTTTGCTTCTTGTAGTCCTAGGAGTTAAGCTTTATTACAAGTGAAAATATTCTGCTCTTCTCAGGTCAAAGGGATATAGTCTTAATATCCATACTCTGAAATTTAGTGCCGTAGAAAAAACTGTCTTCCCACTTCTGAAAACAAGCTCAAGATTTCCATAGATATCACGCACCAAAAGTTAGGTAAGAAAATCGTTTCTTTTTTTCTGTTGTGAAAAGACATATGATATTGATTTTCTGGTTATTAGAGTTAATATAATGTTTATCTCTGTGCATGAATAAACACATGAGCAGTTACACAAAGCAATAGTGTAAGTCAACACATAAGGCACACTGTTGTAAAATCAATTCTTGATGACTTTTTTAAAAAGAAGATGTTTTCATTTAAAATGGATTACTTTGAAAGACAATAAACAAAAGCCAAACTCACTTGTAGTTACCAGAATATTAGAATCACAAAAAAGAGTCCAGGCTGCATTATACAATTTTTAATGGCATTCCTGACTGAACTTACCCCTACTATGTCCCAGCATAAAAATGCAGAATGTACTTATTTAGAATTGAGTAGTACTCATTGGAAAATAAGTTTCTGGCAAAAGCACAAACTATGTGTGGTTCCCATAGAATTAAACAAAAATAGATCTTGTTCAAAATAACAATAAGAATCCCATGGGACTGACTAATAAAAGATGGCTGGCACAATTTGAATTCCATTGCAAGGGCTACAGAGAACTTTAAAAATTGGTAACACAGTGGAATCATTTATCATTCTTTATAACTCTGGCTGCCATCTTGGAACACTCCTGGGGACCATGCCTTCAATAAGAGCTCAGGCTGCTGACACACTGGGGAAAACAGAGGCTGCATCTTCTGTATTTGGGGTTTCAGCAGACCTGCAGTGGGCCATCCAGGCACCACAGTTGTAGGCATCGTGCCGATCCCAGCAGGATCATACCTTCGATGCAACTTCTTGTTTAATTTGTGCTAAAGTTTCTAAAATGTCATTCCACAGATCAGTTGCTTTTCTTGTTATCAGATTCTAAAATAATATAATCAGAATATACTGTTCTTTAAGGTTTTTCAGATAAGGATGAAAATTATCAGGACACCTGGGTAGCTGAGTGGTTAAGTGTCTGCCTTCAGCTCAAGTCATGATCTCAGGGTCCTGGGATTGAGCCCCGCGTTAGGCTCTCTGCTCAGCGGGGAGTCTGGCTCTCCTCTCCCTCTGCCCCTCCTCCTTCTCCTCTCTCTCAAATAAATAAAATCTTTTTTTAAAAAAGCATGAAAATTATCATGTCACATACCATGAGATTGCATTCATATGTAGAATTTAAGAAACAAAACAAAGAAAAAAAGAGACAAACCAAAAAACAGACTTTTATTTTTTTAAGATTTATTTATTTATTTATTTATTTGACAGAGAGAGAGAGAGAGAGAGCACAAGCAGGGGGAGTGGAGGCAGAGGAAGACGCAGTCTCCCTGCTGAGCAGAGAGCCCGACGTGGGGCTCGATCCCAGGACCCCAGCATCATTACCTGAGCTGAAGGCAGATGCTTAACTGACTGAGCCACCCAGGAGCCCCAAAAAACAGACTTTTAAATTAGAGAACAAACTGGTGGTTACCAGATGGGAGGTGGGTGGGAGGCTGGTGGAATAGGTGGAGATTGAGTCCATTTATCATGATGATGAGCACTGAGTAATGTATAGAATTGTTGAATCACTATACTGTACACCTGAAACTAATATAACACTGTACATTAATTATAGTGGAGTTTAAAAAATAAAATAAATAAAAATTAAAAAACAAAGAAATTATATCAGATTTTGTTCACTTTGTATACTATAAATGCAGCATAGTCCCAAACCCCTTCCAGTGTCATGTAATTTTTACTGTATTCAATAAAAACAATTGATTTTAAAAAAGAAACAGCTAAATGGCTATTTAATTTTTTTTAAAGTAAACTCTACACCCAACATGGGGCTTGAACTCATGATTCCGAGATTAAGAGTCACATGCTCTACTGACTAAGCCAGCCAGGCACCTCTATAGTTTTTATACCTTTGTAAGAATTTTTATATAATAAACTCAGTAATCAGGAAAGATCCTTCATTTATAATATGTATCTTACAAAATATAGTCATTTAGAATAAAGATTCCTGTGCCTATTTATTTTCTGGGAAGAGTTTTCTAAGAGACGTTAGAAGGAACAGGTCCCAGTGAGGAATGCATGAAATGCAAGCCATTTGTGTGTGTATAAGTGTTAGTTAGCTGGCTTGCCCTTGCCAATGGCTGGATGGGATTATTCCCCACTCCCGAGTCCTTTCAAAAGAAAAGACAAAAATTCCTGCTGTTTGTTGTTACTAGATCAGGTGACCAGGTCCACACAAGCCCCACAGACTAGGGAGGAGTTCTCAACAGGGACCTCACACCTGCTGGTGGGCAGGGCTCCCATCTTCCCACCTCCATGGTCTTTGAATGGCCATGCAGGTAGGACAGAGTCATGGCTGCTATCAGGGAAACTGCCTCTCTAAAAGACTCAAAATTGGGGGCACCTGGGTGGCTCAGTCAGTTAAGCGTCTGCTTCAGCTCAGGTGATGATCCCAGGGTCCTGGGATCGAGCTTTGGGTCAGGCTCCCTGCTCGGCAGGGAGTCTGCTTCTCCGTCTCCCTTTGCCCCTCCCCCCTGCTCATGTGTGTTCTCTCTCTCTCTCTCCTTCTCACTCTTTCTCTCTCTCTCAAATAAATAAATAAAATCTTAAAAAAAAAAGACTCAAAATTATTTGGACGTCACTGTAATATGTTTGTAGAATGACATTGTTATCAAGGAGCATGGTGGCAGAGCAGAAAGAATATGGATTCTAACCTCAAAATCTTGGTTCTAGCTTTCCAGCCGTGTCATCTTGCACACATCATTTTACCTAAGCCTCAGTTTCTGCTTCTCTATAACGAGGATAATAATTGTTTCATAGATTTTTTTTTTGGAGGGGAGTAAATATGATATCATTTTTTTAGTGTGTCTTGAATGTAAAAGGCTCTTTAGCAATTATTAGCTATTATTATTGTTCTTGTTGTGACTGTTGGCTATAATTTCCTTCTTTAATTGGTACACTTAAAATTTATACTCCCTCCTTGCCAATCCAATATTTTTATTCTTAAGTCTCTCACGGTGCTGGAATGTTGGTTAAACAACTGTCTCCCCCACCAGGTTGGAAGGGCCTTGGGGGCAGAGATCTGGTCAACTTCATCTTTGTACCCCTCCCTCTAGCCTCGCATTCCCAACCTGAGTTGTTTTCTGAACATGGCTGAATGTACCAGAGCCTACTTAATTAAGCCTACTTGAACCTTTTCCATTTGAAATTACTAAAAAATATGCCAGTGTTTCGGAAAGCCTAAATTCACCTCCAGAAATGCTTATGAAATGTATTTCAACACACGCAATCAATGCCAAGACATAATGGCAATGTCGAAGCACATAGCAACCTCTTACTGCTGCTTACAGCTATTCATCAGGAAATGGCTGGGTGCATCCATGCATCTGTTCTCATTTGAAGCTTCCCCCATGAAATCTGTGATGCGCAAGTATCACCAGCCTCATTATGTAGGTGAAGAAGGTGAGACAAGTAAGATTAGTAAATGCCTTCATGAAAGTCTGTTATTTAATCATTGGTGACACTGGCGCAGAACTAACATGTCCTATACTTCACCCCCTTTGAAATAGAACATTTATGTCTCGGGATTAAGCACTGGTGTACATATGGGGCCTAAGCCGAGAGGTGAATACATAGCTGCTACTATTATTACTATTGCCAATGTAATTTCCTTCCCTGGT
The DNA here is from genome assembly GCF_004348235.1 of Phoca vitulina. Classification (NCBI taxonomy): domain Eukaryota; kingdom Metazoa; phylum Chordata; class Mammalia; order Carnivora; family Phocidae; genus Phoca; species Phoca vitulina. The sequence goes on from NW_022589707.1 coordinate 81,548,938, forward strand.
TGGAATTTGTTGTTTCCTCTTTCTGTTCCCGACACTCTGTTGGTACCTCTCTAATGGCATGTGGTAGACCATATTCTGTCAAAAATAATGTGACTTTTAATTTTTCAACCTGAAGTACCCAAAGTGTCCTTTACAGAGTGCGGCTGATATTGTCACAAAGATTAGGGGTCCTTGATGGGTAAACTTTTCAGGGAAACAGAGGAAAAGCTGTGCATACTGCTCCATGGTTTGGGGAGGGCTCCCTGTGACATTAATCCACAAGCTTTAACAAGGAGGCAAAGTAAGACAATAAGTCCATGACGTACAAGGAGGGAACGTTACTGATTAAGAGACTTGTGTTTCCTGGGTAAAAGGAAGAAGGGCGGTTTCATACCTAATGTTGCTTTGGTATTTCTTACCATAATTGATTGCAACTGTGTAATAAAAATTTCCCCTTGCTTTCTTTATAAAAATCATCCTGAGAAAAGACAGTGACCCTTCTCAGCGTCTGGCTCCTATTTTGGGTACGATGTCTCCACCCTCACCAAAATGGGCTTCAGCTTGGAAACTTGTATAACTGTTGTAAAGTCACGTTAGGCCCAACTCTTGAGGCAGTGCCAGGCAGGACAGGAGGAAATGCCTCCTCCACTCAGCCATTTTCCCTGACACACACAAGCACAAGTAGATTTCTGAAGGGCTGTAAGGGGACCATCCACCATGTTAGTGGGAACCCATTGGGGCTGGCCTTGCTAAAGGCAGAGAGACAACTAGGTAGGGTAGATGACGTTCTCCCTGCCATCCCAAATTCCTTCCCACTGGGCTAGCTGATGCCTGAAATTCTATGAACAGAGTTTCATCCCTTAGTTTCCTAATGAGGATACTTCTGAGAAAGAAAACAACATCAAACCTTGGTTTATTTTCTCTTTTCTGACTCTTTGGAGAAAGGAGTTGATCAAATTTTTTCTTGAAAGCAGTGTAATAGAGAATAAGGCTACTGGGTAAGGGGGTAAGGAGAAAACAGAAGAGGGAAAAATCTCTAGCCAGCTTCTCTCGGGCCATGTGGAAATGCTAGGTCCCTTCGTCCTGGGAACATCCTCACCATTAAGGGAAGAGTAAAGAATCCTAGAACCAGTCCTTTAAAGGAATTAGGGTGTTAGCTAGACTTGGAGATGAAATGTCATTTTCTGCAAGTCCTCCACAACTAAGTTGTCTTTTGCTCAGGTTCTGATATAATGACTCATATCCTAGAGGCTTTGGAAAGATATCCCTATGAGATAGTCTAAATTCTGAGTGTGGTCATTGTATCTAAAACAGGAGTGCAACCCCTTTTGCTAGAAACACCGCAAAACAGAAGCCATTCATCTTCCATAGCCCTGCTCAACTGTTCTTAAGAAACTGTGCGCTGATAAAGTCTTCAGCACTGCTATTTTTCTCTTTCCTGGTCTATCAAGGGTTTCAAGGTCCAAGATCTCCGGCGGCCTTGTTTCCTTCTGTCTTTATCAGGGCAACTGCAGCCCAGCTATGGTGGTGGTAACTCTGATAGCCCTCCCTATCTTTGCCCCTCTTTCTCTAATTCTGAACTTGAATGTGGTCACCCCTTTCCTTTCAGAGATACCTACGGGAACACGATAGCTCAGGGTATTACTTTGCCATAATGCAAAACCACGTTGTAAGCACTGCAGTAATTTCAAAGTATTTGAAATTATCACTCAGACATGTGAGAAAGTTCACAAAAATGAAGGTGATACATACTTGCTTTAAAAAATAATCTGTTAACAATATATACTATATATGCATATATATATCACATATAAAATAATATGTACTATACTGTATACTTGAAAGTTGCTGGAGAGTAGATCTTAAACATTCTCACCACACATACACACACAAAAATGGTCAGGTGGGTGGGGGGAATGGATGAAGGTGATCAATAGGCACAAAGTTCCAGTTGTAAGATGAGTAAGTACAGAGCAGGTAATGTTCAGCATGATGACTATAGTTAACACTGTTGTATGCTATATTTGAAAGTCGCTAAGAGAGTAGATCCTAAAAGTTCTCATCACAAGGAAAAAAAAATGTTTTTGTAACTAAATGAAGAGATGAATGTTAACTAAACTTATTGTGGTGATCATTTCACAATATATGTATGTTGAGTCATTATGTTGTATACCTTAAACTTATACAGTCCTGTACATCAATTATATCTCAATAAAACTGGAGGGAAATAAAGGTAACATGTGAGATGATGGAGATGTTAACCAACTTTCCTATGGTAATCATCTTGCAATTCATATGTATATCAAATCATCATGTCACACACCTTAAACATATAATGGTATATGTCAATTATATCTCAATAAAGCTAGAAAAAATCCCTGGCTATTTATATATTGTCGGGAGCACAAACAATAATAATAATAATCCACTTTATGCTTGGACAGTGGCCTATGTGAGATGTTCTTTGGCTAAAATATTTTTCTTATCTTGCTCAATACTTGTATATAAGCTAAGTTGACATGGTTCACAGGAAGCTGGAGCTTCCTTCTAGGCTCAGCGATGAGCCTAGAACAGACCTCCATTTTCCATGGAACCAAACATTTGTGTGGCTCCTATGTAGCTTAGTAGCTTCCTATTGACACAGGAAACATGGCAGCTGAAGAAGCCTGTGTACCCCCAGGGCCAGTTCCTGAGAGCTCCTTCTTTCAAGTTCCTCCACATTGACTCCTATTTTTTTTTAAATTTTTATTTAAATTCCAGTTAGTTAAAATACAGTGCAATATTGGTTTCAGGAGTAGAATTCAGTGATTCGTCACTTATGTACAATACCCAGTGCTCATCACATCCCCCATCTAGCCCATCTCCCACCCAACTCCCCCCTTCAGCCCTTACTTTGTTCTCAGATGTTAAGAGTCTCAGGGGGCGCCTGGGTGGCTTAGTTGGTTAAGCGTCTGCCTTGTGCTCATGTCCTGATCCCAGGGTCCTGGGATTGAGTCCCACATTGGGCTTCTTGCTCAGTGGGGAGCCTGATGCTTCCCCTGCTTGTGCTCTCTCTCTCTCTCTGACAAATAAAATCTTAAAAAGAAAATTTCACATATGAGTGAAATCATATGGTATTTGTCTTTTCTCTCCACCTTGATTCCTATTGAACCCTCTCCCTCAGTCACTTAGTTTATCCTACCCTGGCTCTCTAGAAATAAAGTCACTTCAGTTTATGACCCGGCTATCTCTAGAAATTCTCAGTGTTTTGTAGACATTTTCCTCTTCAGCCTGCAACACCAAGAATAGACCCACGAGAAACAGTTCCATTATTGCAGCAGAGCAAATTTGGGGTGTACAGTCTGAAATATTTGCATACGGCAAGCTGATAACGAAGCAGTCACAAGGAATCAAAGCCTAATCCATTAAAATATGACTGCCTCATTCCTTTAGAACCCCAGATTTTTTGGGTGTGCCGTTGTGGTGGAAGTATGCAGAAATGTTTCTTAGTAAATAGAAAAAAGTAATTTAACCTTTCCGAGAAAACTCAGCAAGCATGAGATTGTCACAATTAGAAGCAGTTGTCTTTTCCAAATTTAGGTGACCTTTTTTAAGTGGAGCAATTGAAGTCTAATTAAACACAAAGAAGTTAAGGTTTCATTCAAGAACCAATATCTAAATTCCAAAATTATTTCAGTGCCAAGGCTTACTTTAAAAACTGAAAAAAATAACTAATAGAGGATTTTTTAAACACTGGACATGCACACTTAAGTATTTAATATTGTCACAATGAGTATATTCCATGATTTTTTCAGCTACTTTCAGATGTCAAAGAAGTAGAAAAGACTTGAAAAGTGAAGTCATTGACAATGAGGGCTGCAATCAGTTTTGGCAGAACAGTGACCAGATTGTTTAGGGAAATAAAAGTATTCAGTACCAGACTGTCCCTTTCATCTGTGACTTAAGGGAGGGTTAGGGGATCAACAATTGGCTTTTTAGCCAATTCCCTTCAGGAGCTCCACGGAGAGTATTAGCGTAACAAGAAGATCTAGGAAGGATCCAGCATGTTCTTTTCCCTGACCTGCTAGAAGAAAAGCCAAGAACCCCCTCAGGCCTGGTGTGTCCCTATTCACCGTAGTTCCTCACCCTAGGACAGTTTACTAGGCTTACGGTTTACTCGCTTAAGAATAATAATAACAATTCTTGCACCTAATGTGTTTTCAAAACACTTTCTTATCCTTTCTCACTTTGTCCTCACCCAGCCGTTATCTCCATTTGCCAAATGCTGACCCAACTCATGCTCTCTGAAATCCAGGCTGCAACCACTCCTCAACCACCATGAGATGCTACGTTGAGATACAATCCATATTGGCGGCAGATCGGAGGAAAACGTCTGTGCCCCACCCCATGCCTGGCCCTCAAAGTGACCGCCAGACTAGAGTGTGGTTCTCTCCGGGGGTGGACAATCCACTTGACCTCTGGGGTGGGGATAAAGGACAGAGGGTTCTGTGCCATCCTGCCCCCAGGTCCCACCTTCCCAAGCTGCGTCGCTGCTTCAGATGAAACAGAATGTGCCCTGTTGTAAACTGGCCTTGTGAGTTATCCCCATGTTTCAGCTGCACAGAGTGCATGCAATCAAGCTCACTGCAGAGTATGTATATTACAAGCATTCTAGCTCATATCTGATCGGTTGCAGCGCACAGAACCCATTATGAGGTCTGGCATGAGAAACTCACATTCTGCCTTTTAAAAGGTCCAATAGGGATTAGTTCCACCCTTGACCTAAGCTAAAACGAGACACATGAGTACATTTTATATCAAAGAATGCCAAGATAACTGTGCAATGGGTTTCAGAGAAATATATCTCCACTTTGAAAGTGAGCCAGAATTACCCCCTGGAAAAAAAAAAAAAAAAAAAAAGTGCTTCTTTACCAAAGCCACATAAGAAACTTTAAAACTTTCTTTAGAAAACTCCTAGTTTTTGGTTGCAGTGGTGAAATGTGAAACCCACATATCTATTGGAAATATCTATTGCTTTAGTAACCACCTTACTTTGGATAGTTACATGTCTCCCAAATGCCCCAGAGAAAGCATTTTCCTGTTTTATGAACAGGTGTAGATTTCTGCCTGCCACTATAGTAGTTTTCATGTTATAATTTCAGAATACTTTGAAATACTATTATTATCACCATATGTTTACAAAAAGGAAACTGTAGCAAAAAAGATAGACCAGCACTTATAGTCAGTGATTCTCAAAGTGTAGGCAGAGGATCACTGTGAGCCCAGAGATCTTTCGGAGGGTTATGTCAGGTCCTTCCTTTTCCAACCACAAATCTGGGTGAGGCAGGGTTTTCTTCATCTATGTACTTCAACAAAAACGACACGTGGCAATTGGTGTCAATGCAGAAGCAGATTGTTGAATCCAACTACCTTTTGTTAGGCCAGACATCAAAGAGATTGGCAAAATGTAAAACAATGCCATTCTTCCCGCTGAATGTGTTTTTGCTTTGCAAAATACTGTTATCTGTCATAAAATATGTATTTATGTGAATATGTTATAGGTTTCTATTGTCACTTTAAAATGAAATATTAAGTATTTTTTAAATTTCTCATTTTTAATTTCTAATATGGCAAACAGCAATAGACATAACTCACATAACCAAAAGCTCTTTGGGGTCCTCAATGAATTTTTAAAGGAATCTTGATACTAAAAAGTTTGAGATTTGGGTGAAAGAATAAAAAAGCAAGTCAAATCATATTATCAAAAGAGAATAATAAGGTTGAATTTAAAATTAAAATGAAGATCACTGTTGTAGTTCACCGTTGTAGAATTAAAAAAGAAAAAGGATATTTTCAATAAAATTAAGAAAGAAAATAATGCTTTAGGCAAAAGATCCATATGCAAGGACCAAAGAATATGGGAAAACAAAACTCAGACAAGGGCCCTGTCCTCCTGAGACTTTCACAGCAATTTGTTTTTGAAGGAGACTTTGGGTGTATTTGCACTATGGACTAATAGCAAAATGGAAAGGAAGAGAGTGTTGTTAGCAATGGAAGTATTATGGGTGGATCAAAACATAGGTCTCAATCTGTCAGCTAAATTAACATGAGATCTCAGGTTGATACATGAATCGATTTTAATTCAAGACAAGTCAGGATACAACCTAAATGTTTACTAACTGTGAATTGGTTAGAGTGATATATCCTTATCGTGCATATTCAGCCAATTATGTTCTGAAAAGAACATTTAATAACTTGGAAAAATGTTCACAAATATAAAGAGCAGGTTACAAAACAATATTTGGAAAAATATAAGTATGAAGAGGGGCGCCTAGGTAGCTCAGTCGGTTGTGTCCCACTCTTGGTTTCAGCTCAGGTCATGATCTCCTGGGTCATGAGATGGAGCCCCACATGGGGCTCCCAGAGAGTCTGCTTGAAGATTCTTTCCCTCTGTCCCTCCCCCATTCTCTCTCACTCTCTCAAATAAATAAGTTTATAAATAAATAAGTTTATTTATTTGAGAGCAAGAGAGGGAGCATGAGCAGGGGGAGGGGCAGAGGGAGAGGGAGAAGCAGGCTCCCCACTGAGCAGGGAGCCCGATGAGGGGTTGATCCCAGGACCCCGAGATCATGACACGAGCAGAAGTCAGATGCTTAACTGACTGAACCACCCAGGCGCTCCAATAAATAAATCTTAGAGAGAGAGAGAGAGACAGGAAGGCTACATACCAAAATGTTAATATTGGTTATCTCTGAATGAGTGATTATTATTACATTTTTTGTATTTTATTATATATTTAAAATTTCCCCCAAATAATAATAACAAAACTAATAATCCGACAACAAATTTGTTTTTGTAGAGCTAATAACATTCTTCTTGTCTTCATGCAGTGGGCTAGCTAGAGCCATCTCTCCCCAGACAAGCCACACCCACTGACTCCTCCCTGGTTTTAATAAATAGCCCTGGGAAGTCAGTCCCTTCCTTCTCCTTACAAGGGCCACAGGAGCGCTCCGTTCTGCTTTTGAATTCAGCAGCTCCAGCATGTGCTAATTGATTTTATTCTGCGAATTTAGAATTAGGTAGTTGGGAGCCAAGTGAACTCTCCCTGAAATAATGAATGCAAATTAATGTGAAAGTATATCCCCAGGATTTCCTGTAAGAATCTTTTATTACAGTGACAGTGAGGAGTTTTTACAAGTACTTATCATAAATAATGTATCGCCTCTGGTGGCAGGCTAGATCCCTTTCGTGACTGTTACTATGGGAACATCAGTGTCCACATACAGTTTCATTCTATTCCCAGAAGCTGAAATGAAAGTCGGCATTATCTTAATGTTACAGATGTGAGAAGTTAGGCATTCAAAAGCTAAGTAGCTGGCCGGGATCCAACAACAAATCAGAGGAAGAAGAGCTGGAAGGAGTCTGTGGACACCCAACCCAGGACCCTTGTGGCTCGAGCTGGGAGCCTTCACGTCATGTGCACGGTGAGCTTGGTTTCCATGGACTCTCCTGTGCTAGGGTGACTCCAGGAGAGCCTATCGCAAGCCCAGGGTGGGCACCAACAGTCTTGTTACCTGGGGGCAGTTTATAGGAGGAAGAAGAGGGTGCCACTCCAAGGCTCCGAATTACCCGTAGGGGTGAAAGTCAACAGACAAAGGCTAAGCGTGACCCTTACTTTGCCCAAGTAGGAGAAGCCAGGGCAAGCAGGAAGCAAAGGGAATGTATGTGTGCATGAAAAAGAAAGTGCTAAGAAGCATTTAGACAAGTCAAAGGAAGGCAGTTTCATTTTAAATAAATGTGACAGAGAAGAAATGCAGGGCTTATTTAGATGGAAAGGTTAAGAGGTTTTTTAAATTGTCACAGGGCTGGAGTGACAACAGAGTAACTTTTCTCCTGCCATCCCCATTGTCACAGGGGAATGATGACCCTTCCTCAGCTTATCTTCTAATCCTCTGTTTTGGGTACAAGGAAAAAAAAATATTGAAAACCCCCAGAAAAGCTACATGGGGAAGGTCCTCATTTTATGTGGGAGTGATAGTCTAGGAAAACAAAGTTACAGTCATGTGACTTAACAAAAGTGAATTACTATCTTGCAAAATTGATATAAAAATCTACCTTCTCACTACCCATCACTTTTCATCGTTTAATACTGTTTAACAATCATAATAAATAATACTTAATAATGCTTTACATAAATAACAAATTATTAATAAAAAAGACTCTAATATGTACACCATGAAACTTTTTACTCTGGTCTTGAAAGAATTAGAGGTCACTCGAAACCCGGGGTCAGCAAATACTTTCTTTAAAGGGCCAGATGGTAAATATTTTAGGCTTTGCAGGTTATATGGGATCTCTTTAAAAATGTAAAACTCATTCTTAGCTCGGAGGTACAAAAACATAATTTGCTGTCCCTACCCTAAGCTATGGCAGCAAACATAAGGGCCATAAAGGGCAGGAGGGCAGAGCGGACAGGCCATCCAGCCATCCACATCCACCTCCGGCATTTCCACAGACTTAGTCTATCCTGTTCCTATTGTAGCCCCAGCCCCTCAAACGGTGCCTAGTGGCCATTAGGCCTAAATATGTGGTTGCTGATTCAGTAAATGATGGCTGGGCTCTGACGGCTGGAGAGAAGTTGCCACTTGTTGAAAGTCTCCCATTTGGTATTGATTCCTTTCTACTAGGAATCTTAGTGTTGAGAGTCCACAGTAATAAGCCTTTGCTCTCTCCTGGCCCACAGGAGTATTATCAATAATGAAATGACTAAATATTATAACTTAGAGCACAATATGTCCTACATGTATGAGCATCTCAGTGGAAAAATAGTATTGAAAGGGAGTTATGTAACAGAGGCCTCTTTTATGTGCAAATCATCCTGGATGGAGGAACACAGGTATTTCCTGATGGAGTGGAAGGAAACTAACAGTTCCTGAGCCAAATTTATGCTAATGTGTTTAACACATTATTTCATATAATCCACATACGTCATTGCAAGGTAGAGGATATTACATTTTACGGGTAGAGAACTGAGCTCAGGGAGGTTGAATAACTTGTTCAAGCTCCAAAAATAAATATGTAACAAACTGGGATTCAAACCCAAGCCTGCCTGGTCCCAGTCTTCACGCTCCTTCTGCTACACCTGACTATGAGAGCGGTAGTATTTCTAGCTCTACCAACAATTTGCCTTGTGACCTTTGAGATGATCACTTCACCTCATTCATTAAACACAAATGTAAATAGCTACCCATCTCTCGGTGAGTCGAAAGAATTCATGAATGTTGCAAAACCAAGCACATAGCACTACCTTGCACTCAATAAATATTTGCTGAGTTTGAATTGTGTTGAACATCTGAATTGGCGGGCACTCAGGAGAAAGGAGAGATAAATGCCTGATTTATCACCCGAGAGGGAGGAGGAAAAAAGTATGAAATGCAATTCAATGATTATGTAGACAGGGGTATAGGTTCAGGCAAAGTAGGGTGCAAGGCAGGATCTAGAGAGTAGAAGAACTTGGGTTTCTAGGAGAACTGACATAAACGTTACGTCAATTTTCAAAGGATTTTTGTTTTTGCTTTTGTTAGCAACAGAGCCTTTCTTCAGAAACCTTATTTTGAAGCCCAGTATAGAAAACAAATACAGAGCTATTCTTAGCCCTGCTCTCTGGTTTCCATGGTGTCCCCCAAGGAACTTTTATAGAAGCCCTCAGGCCAGCTCAGGGCACGGTTTGAAACTTCCTGTTCTTATATCTGCCTCCTTGCTCAACACCCAGTCAAACAGAGTATTTACAATTGATGAAGGCTGGTTGTTCCCTTTATCCTAATAATGGTATAGTGTTCTTGCTCACGGTTGTCATGTTCAGGGGTGGAGGTAGCTGTAGGCCTGGTTTGATTCAGGCTTCCAACTATGGGGTCCGGAATATGTCTCTCTGTTTTTTGATACCGCGTTCTCTGTGAAGACGCCATTCTTAAGCCAGTTGTTTCTACTCAGGACAGAGATGGCCACCAGCAGTTTCGGGCCTCCGTCATCCCTAGTATCTACAATCTCGGGAGAGAATGACTCTTGGTTAATAGCACAAGACCTCTTGAAGATTTGACACCATCAGTCATGTGTTCATCCTGGTGCAATTACTTTGGGTGGAGTCATTCAGAATTATGATTGGCCAGGCCTGGCTCATGCACCCACCCCTAGAGGCAGGAGGAAGGCCAGTGCCACCAGCACGCATGGATCAAGAGGGATGGGAGTGAAGGGTGATGCCCCAAAGTGATACTAAGCAGAGGAAAACATATGCTCTCTCCAGTGATCAGAGACATGATCACAATAGCAAGCAAGCCCAAGATGGGGAGATCTGAAGACCAGGTTGACTGAAGTATTGATATAAGAAAAAGGTAGAAGTAGAATTCGGAGAAAAGGCGAGAGAAGTCTCCTGTTAGTGTGGACCTGCATTTCCATGGGGGAAGAAAGATGTCTTTGGTCCCTGAAGGAAAGGCAAGTCGCTTGTGAAGCCATCCAGAGGACTATTTGTCATCAGGATAAGATGAAAAGTGGTCAACAAGTGTCTGCATAAGGAGGTTGTGTGGGAACTCAGATTATAAAGTCACTGGGGAAGACTTCAAGAGACATTTTTGCAGTGATTCTGTTGCCAAGGGTGAGAGGGTGGAAAAGAGGAAGACTTAAGCCTCAGGAGTTGAGCGATTTCTTATTTATTTTGGACACAATATCTAGAGAGAAAGACTTAGAGTGTTGACTGGACACAAATAGCACCAAGCCAACCAAAGATAAAGACACATCCGTGGTAGTACGGCCCAGCAGTTAGATGCTCGAGTTCTGGAATCAAATAGATCTAGATTTAAATATTGACTCCTCCCCTCAAGGGTGGTATGACCTTGACACGTTACGTTTCTCTCTGGACCAAGGCTTCCTCATCCGGAAAATAAGGATGATAATAGTTTCTAGTTCATGGGCTTTTGTGATTTAGGATTAACAGAGATGGTAACATTTACCGAGAATTTTGTACAGTGACCAGCACATACGTGTACATAAATGTTGGTGTTCACATGATTTAGAAACAAAATGGCTGATAGATACAATGCAGATATTGTATAAATGGTGATATCAAAACATGTAGCCTAAATCAACTGAGTGAAAAGTTACATTGCCTCAGAGGAAAAAAGCTGGAATTAGAAGGGAGAGCGGACCACTGCAAAGAATTAACCAGGATACCTGATTTTTTTACTTGAAATAGATAAGTCATTGCAATATATTTTTTCATGCATGCATTCCGGAACTTTTTGTTACGAGCCATTAAGTGTTGGGCACCATGTGTGCCAGGGATGTGAGGGAGAGGTTACAACTCCCAGCCCTAAAAAGCTCAGTCTAGAAGAGGAGAGAGAGAAGAATATAAATGGTATCAGAACAGCACGGTGAGAACTCCGTAGGTTTGCTCAGAGTGTGTGAAGGGAGCAGGGCAGTGAGCAGCCAATTCCACCGGGCCTTCTCTGGCTCCAGAGGGCTCTCAAATATGATCTGTTTTATACGTTCACACTAGAGATGGAGCTCAGTAATATATCATCTTAGAAGGTCCCATCTAGAAACAAAACAGGCAAATGTTAATAATTGTTGAAGCTGGGTGATAGGGATTCTTTCCAGTGTTCTCCCTACTTTTATGTATCTTTGAAATTTTGCCTTATAGAACTTTTCTCTTTTTTTACTGAAGTATAGTTGATAGACAAGGTTACGTAATTTTAGGTGTAGCACAGAATGCTTCAACAAGTCTCTGCGTTATGTTACACTATGCTGTCCCGCTGTGCTCACCACCAGTGTAGCTCCCTCTGTGGCCATACGACCCTGTTACCATATCATTGACTATATTCCCTGTGCTGTACCTTTCGTCCGTGCGACTTACTCATTTCGTCATCGGAGGCCCGTACCTCCCACTCCGTTCACCCATTTTGCCTATCCCCCCATCTCCGTAGAGCTTTTGGAAAATGGCATGTGAGACCTAATTTCTGAGACCAAAAAAGAGCGGTCAGGCAAAGGAGCACTTGGCCACAGCCATAATCAGGAACTTACAGACTGTTTGACAAAAAGAGGAAAATCGTGCCTCACTTGATATGGATGGAGGAGTAAATGGAACAAAGCAAGGGGCAGGAATCTGGGAGAGACAACTTGTGGCGGTGATAGTAAGGGGAAAGGAATAGAAATGGAAAGACAAATGGGAGCAAAAAGGAAAAACTAATAAACACAGGAACTCTGAATACACACTTACCAAAAAAAAAAAAGGAAGGAAAGAAAAAAAATATGCTGAAAGCAGGTTGGGGTGAAAGCGTTATAGTGAAACTGAATGACAAAGGTTAATGCACAAGTAAAAAATATTGTCAGAGATAGAAAGGGATTAGGATTCTGTTCCAAATGAGGAATCATGAAAAACAGAAGGATGCTCCATGAGGAAAGCAAGCACGGAGGGAAAGCCAGAGCTCCAGATGAGCTTTCCAGCAGGATCGTGATGTAAGGTGCTGCAGTTTAAAGAAAATTTTCAGAGTGAGGTCAGGTGACTTTGGGGAAGATCCATATATATATAAATTCATTCTTTTTTTTTTTAAGATTTTATTTATTTAGTTGACAGAGAGAGACACAGCGAGAGAGGGAACACAAGCAGGGGGAGTGGGAGAGGGAGAAGCAGGCTCCCCGCTGAGCAGGGAGCCGGATGCGGGGCTCGATCCCAGGACCCTGGGATCATGACCTGAGCCGAGGGCAGACGCTTAACGACTGAGCCACCCAGGCGCCCCTATAAATTCATTCTTGATAAGTTAATTAATTCATTCGTTCATTCATTCATTCATTCATTTCAACAAGTAGTTATTAATCTTGTTTTCTGGCAATAAATCTACCTGTCGATCACATTGCCTAGAGCCTAACAATGGAGACAAACGATGAAACAAGCAATTCTAAATTATAATAAACTGTGACCAATGCCAACATGGGTAAATGCACGGGTCAGGCCCTCACGGGGTGCCTTCGTTCCCATGCAGGGTGTTTCCTCAATTCAGGGGCTGGCCCTTGAACATTGTAGGTACCGAAGCGTGATCTGCTTCCATGCCTACATCCGTCTCTTGGGGATGGGCACCCCCTAGCCAAGCTTACAAAGGCATAACCACCAGAAGGCCAATTTACTGACTTAGGGTAAGAAAAATAAATATGAACGATTTGGGTATTTGTATTCTCTGATGAGCACATTCTTTCATGATAGACAGATCAAAGTGGGAGTCAGATTACCAGCCCAAGATGACTCAAAGAGAATGGATCACAGCAAAGGAGGGGTGAGCTGGATGATCTTGATGCCCAGGGCCACCTCCAAGTCATCATCTGCCTCACAGAAGATACTGGTGTTCGTGGGTCAGGACATCATCCCTCCGGCCACTGCTAGAGGAGCTGTCATACTCTATCTCTCTCAATATCCCTTTTATAGGCTCCCCTACTTTTATGTACACATTTGTTCTCCAGACATGGTACAATATAATTATCTAAATGTAATCTTTCTTAGATATAATCACAATCCAGTCTTGCCCCTGCTAAGGTGATACACAGATTACTCAAATTCTATCTGGGCACTCAAAATCTGTTGGGTCCCTTCTGTGTAGGTCTGATTTTAGCAATAATGTTTTAATTATTCCTATCTTCTTGTTCAAAGTGTAATTTAACCTCATTTTGTGCTGCCTGTTTTCCATTTATTAGATCTACTCTCTAGCCAGCTAAGGTTGGGTTTGGCCAATGAATGGGCCATCAGAGATCAGAGGGAAGGAGGAAAATGAGGTAGGGGTATTTGATCCCTCAGCTCTCTCCTTATGGGGTCACTGCAAATAGGCTACTTCTCCAGACCAATGATCACAACTTTGTTGTGAGGGTCCTCTCTGTTTCTGAGTTTTGGTGATAGCTCTCATCCTTTTCCCCTTCTAGCCTTGGGGTGGTAACAGTTCCCTGGCGTTGCTAGTCCCAACATAATTCACTGTGCCTTGTTGGTCTCCCTAAATCCTGCCCCCACCACTGTAACAATCTCTTTATTAAACTTTCCTAATTTTCTCCTTCGGACATGCCATCTCTTTCCTGCTGGGACCCTGATATGGGTTGGTGTTGACTTTAAACCCATATATTACCAATGGGTGGTAAAGGCTGGAGCACAAATATGTAGCCAACTAATCATACAGTGATAGAGACCCAAAGAACTAGGAATTTAATCTTTGGGTCTCTGAAAGAACAAATGTTAGGTATTACTTTCCTGAAAAATAAATGAATGAAGTAAAATAGAATGTTTAGTTTAAAAAGAACCTTAAAGGGTGTAAAGTTTCTAGACAATGCATAAAACTGAGGCAAGTAAGGTTCAGTGGCTCACCCACAATCACAAAGTCCCTTAACTACAGAATTGAGAATAAATTTGGCTTTCTGGTTTCCAGTCCTCTGCTACTCTATTTCCCCTGGGCATATTATTTTGATTCCTTGAAGAAGAAAGCAACACGGGTGTCCTACAGTTTTCTTTTATCAAACAAGAATTCTAAAAAGAGAGGAAGATGGAGGTAGGTGTGGTGATTTTAAAATATGCCCACAATTTCTTTGATAATTCTCCATTCAAGAGGTGGAGCTAGATTCCTCCCCTCTTGAGTGTAGACTGGATTTACTAACTAACAGAATATGGTGGAAGAGATGGTGTATCATTTCCAAGACTAGGTCATAAAAGGAAATGTGACTTCCTCCTTGCTCTCTCCCTTGGACACTTGCTCTGGGTGAAGGCCACTGCCGTATTGTGTAGGCAACTCAAGCAACCCTATGGAGAGGAAGTAAGACTAACCGTCAATAGTCCTTTGAGTGTACCATCTTGGAAGCAGATTCTCCAGCGCCAGCCCAGCCTTCAGATGATTATAGCCCCTAGATAATAGCTTGACTTCAATCCAGAGCCAGAACCACCCCTCTAATCTTTTCTTGAATTCCTAACCTAGAGAAACTATGAAGTAATAAATGTTTGTTGTTTTAAGCTGCTAAGCTTGAAGGTAATTTGTTACACAACAATAGCTGACTAATAAAGAAAGGAAGATGAAGGAAGGCAGAAAAAGAGAAAGAAGGGATAAAGAGTAGTCAGAAAAAAATGCTGCTTGTAAAATATTCTTGCATAGCACAGCCAAAAATTGTTCAGAGAACAACTACATAAAACACAAAACAGAGAGGCTGATGAGTTGGGGAGTTGCCAAATCAACATATTTGGAGCATAGAATGTCATGGTTTCTGTATGGATGAAAAAAAATTTCGTAATTTAAAAACTTATAAAGTGCCACTCTGGTCAGATCATGGTCTATATAAGCCCAATGTTCTATTTACGATGGCGGAACAAGATGTTGTGGAAGAATATGAGTACTCTTTATGGCACTGATCTCTGAAATCACAATAATGTATCCAACTAATGTCAATATATGTATGTACACAGAAAGACCTTTTTTCAATATTTTTTTATCCTCTTTTTATTTTTTTTCTCTAAAACTGCCTCCAAGCTCTGAGAGTTGATACTTCCATCTAAAATTCTTGTGACGGTCTTTGTTGGAAGATCTGGAAGCCTTGAGGCTAAAGGAAACTCTGCTAATTCAATGTTAATATTTGGGGAGGGAATAGCTATCGGAGACTAGTAAGGCCCCATAAAATACCCAAAGTTTCAGTCACTACCCATCTCAACAAAAGATTTAATCTCCTCGAAGATCAGTTGTTTATCTTGTCAATTCTATGGTTTGGGCCTTCACAAAAGACACAAGTTCTTTCTTTTTTTTTTTTTTTTAATCTTTGTTTTTTAGTAATCTCTACACCCAGTGTGGCAGGGTCTATGCTCTTCCGACTGAGCCAGCCAGGCGCCCCTTACACAAGCTCTTGCTACATATAAATGCCTCCCTATGAACCTCTCTTTCTGTGGCTTTATGTTACATCTAATACAGGATGAGTGGTCCTCTAAACTTTCTGCTGAAAGGCCCCTAATTGCTGCTTCTGATATACGGTGGATGTCACTCAACCTCAATGTGGATTATTTCTTTTATAATCCTTGATTCCTTTTCCATTCAGCTTTCATCTTCTCAGACTCAACAATGGACAAACATTAAAGGAAGAAAGCAAAAATAAAGACGTACGAATATCATAAAAAGTAAAGCTGAACACTTGTGGTGAGCATAGCGTAACGCTGAGCTGTCCGATCACTATGTTGTACCCCTGTAACTAATGGAGCAATACGTGTCAACTAGACTTCAATAAAACAAAGGGAAGTTGAATTTTTTTGAACGGTGTCGTATAAAAGCTAATAATTTGCTCCATACAAGCAAGGATGTGTGGTAAGAGAGTAGCAGTGCTTCATGCCTGGAATGAGAAGAGCAGGTGAGTAAAATGCCAAAGCTAGCGTATGTGAGATTGGGGAGCGACATCAGATCATGATCTAGAACGGCAAGTAGAAGGCAGGCAGGCTGGGGCGGGGCATCTATGTGTGACACCAGGCTGGGGCGGGGCATCTATGTGTGACACCAAGGAGGCAGCCCGCAGAGTGGCAGTCAATCAAGGAGAGGAAGAAATCACTGAAATTGAAGAAGACATGAGCAAGCAAGTTTATGAAAGGTGAAGGAGGGTGTTGACTCCGGCAAGTTTCATCAAGAGACATCCTAACCTACGTAATCAGATAAAGGAGAAAATGGTCCAAGGTTTGATAGACAACTGCATAGCTAGCTAGCTAAGTGAGAAAGTAAATAAGTAAGCACATAAATTTGTGTCAGTAAAAAGAAAAGAAGGTGGGGCACCTGGTGGCTCAGATGGTTGAGCGTCTGCCTTCGGCTCAAGTCATGATCCCAGGGCTCTGGGATCGAGCCCCGCATTGGGCTCCCTGCTTGGCGGGGAGACTGCTTCTCCCTCTCCCTCTACTGTTCCCCCTGCTTGTACTCTCTCACTCTCTCTTATCAAATAAATAAATAAAATCTTTAAAAAAAAAAAAGAAAAGAAAAGAGGAAAAGAGGGTACTAGAGTTCACTGCATGCTGTTTGTTATCCCCAGAGAAAGAGAAGTCTGTAATACCTTGCGAGTGACAGCGAGACCCCTAGATGATGACCATCCACGTGGTCCAGCTCCAAAAAGAAAACCTCTCATGATTACGCAAGTCTTCGGGGGGCAAAACAGGACTCTGTCTAATGCTCTGGGGTTGCACAGTGTATTTTCCTAATGGAAGACTGGATTTTAAGTGGCACAAGCAAATGTCTGAGAGCTGGAAAGCATAATAAAGTTCAGGAGGGAAAAGAGAGTTCCTGGAACAGATTGGCTTACCACTGCATTTGCAAATAATTCCCCTACTGTTAAAATCAGCCTTTGGCAAATATATTTGGTCTGATTCTGGAGAAAAGGGAAATAATAAAATCCATGACACCCGTGCTTTGGACTATCTCATTTAGTGAAGCTAGTAAAAGGATAGCAGTAATTGGAGGTACTCAACATTTTTGGATGCAGATGAAAATTTTTTTCATAATCTCACTGCAAAGGCTGGTAGTAGCAAGTGACCGGAATAACAGCTCCAGCCTAAAATTATGCTACAAAAGAAGATGACAGACTTGACTTTCCAGTATGTTCAAATCAATAACAGAGTGACCAAAAAGGGTCTGAATAGTGCCTTTGTCTCAGGAGACAGTCGTCAATACAATGAGGCATAAATCTTTTAAAAATAGAGCCAGCATATGGGTTGCCTTCTAACTGTGTGAAATATATAAAAATGCTAGGAAAATGTGATTAGAATTCCAATACATTATGGATAAAGCTTGAAATAAGGCAAGAATATTCATGCATCCCTCTGCGATATGCATAACAATAGAAACTGAAAATACACTGCATGGTAAAATGCTAATGAAACATTAATAAGCAAAAATTTCTGTGCATAATCAGTGAAAGTAGAGGGTTATTAGAGATGGAAATCTACTATTTAGGGAAAAGTGAAGCTATATAAATAAAGAGGACAGAATTAGAAACGGTACAGGCAATCTGTTTTGTGTATCAAAGGATCAAGAGAAAATAATATATAAAGTATGATCCCAAATTTCTTTTAAAAAATACCAGCTGCTGGCTCTGGATATTGGGAATATGGGAAATTCTAGTTTTTTCTTTAGGCTTTCTTGTTTTCCAAATAATCTCATGTCTTATTATTTAAAATATCATTTTTAAAAATTGTGATGCAGATTTAAGGCCATATATCACTATGAGGATGACAAGAACAGTTGGATTCTGTTTTCATTTTGGTGACAAATACGTAGGTCTAGATTCAGTGTAAACAACTATAGAGTGATTGAGACAGAGAAGAGGAAAACATACGAAAAGAACGAGAAAAGAAGAAATATCTTCATTAGAATTTTAAGAGTGATTCTTTAAAAGGTGAAAGGTGCAAGACAATACTTGGAAGAGATATTAAATAGAAAGAATATTCAACAGAGTTGCTTTCCTATAGAGTTTAAGATTTTAACATGTATGTGCATTGTATAGCATGTTAAATGTTTCTTTTGAGACATCCATGAAATCCTAGAACTCTAGACTTAAAGAGAACCTGAGAGATTATCTAGTATCAATTCCTTCATTTTATAGAAAAAACTGAGACCCAAAAAGGCAAAGTGACCCAAACCTAGTTAGAGAGAGTTTGGGATTTGAACATAGGAATGCAGCATTTGGGGCTCCTTTTATCTGCTTTGACTGTAGTTTATGCTGCCTGTGAGCACTGCACTCTTCCTCTTACCACTTCCAAAAAAGAGTAGGAACATTCATTAGGGTAGGCCATGACATGATAAATGCATATTTTAAAGGGATGTGTTCAACTTTCCAAAACTGGAAAGGATTAGATAACTAACCAGGAACTAAAAGAAAGAGAAATTGCTTCCAGACTGAAATGGAGAGAATGGGGGCTGGGGGCCACGAGGGATGTCAATGAACTCAAATTTAGAAGTAAGAGAGACTAACCAACCCAGTGAGACTGGTCTTGAATCAAGGACAGTAATGGATAAAATGGGGTTAGCACTCTATAGAAAATTGATGGCTGATGAAAACAATGACATTCTAGTTGTTTGGGGTCTCTGTTGGTAGAAAGATGGTTAATCAGAAATAATTTTTTACGAAGAGCCAAAGAGCAAAGTGTTCTGAAAGTCCTAAGTGGAAAACAGAAGGTTAATGGGATTCTTCTGTTCACAGAAATATCACTTAAATACAAAATAAGAAGTAGAAAGAGGGTAGAGCAATTAGGAGATGTGTGACAGAGGACACTGAACACAAGACCCAGTAATAGGTTGGATTTTCAAGGAATTATTTGACATGAAATAGTGCCTCCAAGCCTTAGGAAGAAAATCCTCTCTAAATGAGTAGAAATAAAAATGTACAACAACAACAAAAATGTATGACAAGTTGGGGATATTTAAATTCAGGTTTCTGTTATATTAACAATGAAAAAATCTGAACCGTAAAAATGAACAGAAACTCATCAAGATATAAATGATAATGAAAGAAGAAAAGATCGTCTCTCGATAAATATTACGATTGTGCAGGTTTCAAGTTTCCTCTCTTTTTATATCAGCCAGAAAAAGCGTTTTAAATTAAAAATATTTATGAGGTTTTGTGACTAAAGCATTGGCAGCTGAAAAGTTAAAAAAAAAAGAGAAGAAGAAGAAGAAGAAAAGAAAAGAAAATAGACTGTCAAGTATTTTCTTCCTGACTAGCGCTAACCTGCCTGTCCCACTTCCCAGGAGAATCAGAGCCTCCTGCAATTACATAGTCGAGCTGGCTGAGGAGGACCACACAGGAGCCCTGCTCACTGCCAGAAGGCGGGTTTTCAGGGAGGTGGTCCTAGGGAAGATGGCTCCCTTTTGCCAACTGCTGTCTCTGGGGCTTTGGCTCTGAGCCAGGGATCTGCATCATGTTGTGAGCTGTTCTTGCTGTGGCAGCCCAGCGGCTAACATTCTCCGGCTCTATTCAGTAGCAAAAGATGGCGTGTCTATACCCAATGTACATACCCAGCAGTCAACAGAGGATGCTCACCTCCCAATTAACTAGGTCTCCTCGTCTATACTCTCTCAGACCCTCCTATATTTCTGCATAATTGTTCAATCTTGTTTTCTATCTATCTGTTTAATGTCAGTCTCCGCCCCCCCCCCCCAACTGGAATATAAAGACAGGAACATTTTACTTCTATCCTAATTGTCCCTTTATGTAACTGTAACTCCTCGCCCCGTGTCTGTAGCACAGAAGAGGTGCTACAAATAATGTGGACTTCGTGGATGAATTCCCTCTCAGAGAGCCACCCCCAGCGACTAAAGGAAACGTTCCTTAATCTACGTCAAGCAGGTAACTTTCCATATTTTTTAATCCTGGAAAATGGTTGCATTTCAAATATCTTTCAAGGCTACTTCTTATTCATTTTGCTTAGTGCGACTCTCAGCATTAATATTTTTGATTCATTGGGATGTGCTCCAAAAATAGGAAATCAAATCTAAACACATAAATTGGCTCAGGAAGCAGCATCCTGAACATATTATTATTCTTATTGATGATGAAGTCTCTTGCCAATAGCTTCCCATCCTCCCTGGATTATTGCACGCCAAAAAAGGCATGCTTCACAGAGCTCTTAGTTCTTTAAGTGGCAGCTTCTATTTAAATACATAGATAAGGCTTGTCAGGCTGAGCTGCTCTTAAAGCATGAACTACTATTGTAAAGTCACACTGCAGTAGAAACAATACTTTTGGTAGCTTTCCATGTTCCTTTAATCCTTTCTCATTTTTCAGAAACCTTGTGGATTGAAGGGCCTGGCTTAAAAGAAATTTCAATGGAAAAAAATCAAGTACTAAGCAATGCTAGAGATGACATTATAACATTAACATCAGACGTGCCAGCGTACACGAGCAGCAGATGTATTTGGTATTCTAATGACCGCGTGATCTACTTCGATCTAGTCCCTGAGATATCATGGGGAATACTATATGCTCAAATCTTTGTTCAATACTTACATTTTGTGGAGCTTATATGATTTGTAGCCTTTTCAGACAACCAGCTTATTCTGTTAGATCCATGGTGAACAACGCATTTCCTGAGAAAACAAAATCTTTCATAGTCTTGAAGTACCAAACAGTGCCTGGAAGAAATGATTTAACAAGATTTAACCTTAGGTGCCCTCACTGAGTTACTATGATTCATTTCAGATGTTATCTTAATTTTCCCATCAGCAGGGTAATGTCTTAAAAGATGAGGCCGCTAAGCGGCTCTACAAATAAGTCTTTCCGATTGATACAGTTTATATATATCTTGCTGATTCTGTTTCTGCTACTAAATAGTTGGGAAACCTTGGGAATGTCATTTTTTATCTCCATCTGGCCTCGTTTTTCTCATTTACAGAAGGGAGGAGTTGAATAAGATCAATGGTTTAAAGTATTTGGCAACAAAACCCTTTCTTCAAATAAAATATTTTGTCAAAGCCTGAGGTATGGAATAGAATATGGCTCCAGTTGACATAGCTTGAAAATCACTAATCTAAATGCTATCTTATGTCAATTTGACTATGAAATATTATAATTCCCATTAATAGATTCATGGTTCATATCAACAAGTAGTCACAGGTGTCAGGTTCAAGGACTCTGCTGTACTCTGCAAGCCAAGCCATTACCCATTTTTGCCAGCAGATGACTTTCCAGAGGCAGACCACAAAATCCCACAAATAAAATTAAAAGTTAATATAAGTACAAAATGATACACAAAACAGGGAGTGACTACTTCTGGCCAGGGGAATCAAAGAAGTGTTCATGAGAAGGTAGCAGCCTTTGACCCACAGGTAGGATTTTTGGCCTGGGGAAGATGAGTGTTTCCAAGTGGGGCAAACATAATAAGCGAAGGTTTGGAGGCAGGAAATTGAAAGACATGTTAAGAGAAAGGCAGTGTTTTGTTTGGTTGTGGTATTAATGGTATGATGGGGACTCTGAGTTAGCACTGGGAAATTAGGTTGGAGTCAGATTATCAGAGTCCCTGAATTTCAAGATAATGAGGTTTGCCTTTATTCTCTAGGAAACATAAGTCATTGGAGGTGGGTTTTTTTTCTTTTTTGTTTTTGTTTTTGGCAGAAAGTAACATAAACAGAAATGTAGCTAGAAAAGATTTCTCAGAATAATGTGTAACTAGAAGTGGGAAAGATTGGAGACAAGAAGGTGAATTGGAAGACAACAGTCCAGTAAGAAGTGATGAAGATCCAGCCTGGTACAGTGCTAGGGACGGAAATGCCTCACCCTAAAATTTGTATGTTGAAGCCCTAACCCCCATTGTGACTGCATTTGGAGATAGGGTTTTAGGGAGGTTACTAAGGTTAAATGAGGTCATAAGGGTGGGGTCCTAATCCCATCGGATTGGTGGTTTTATAAGAAAAAGGAGAGCAATCACTCTTTCCAAGTGCTCGGACTGAGGGAAGGCTATGTGAGACTCAGTGAGAAGGGGGCTATCCAGATATCAGGAAGAGAGTCCTCACCAGAACCTGACCATCCCGATCTGTCTTCCAGCCTTCAGAACTGTGAGAAAACAAACTGCTATTGTTCAAGTCACCCAGTCCGTGGTAGTTTGTGATGGTGGCCTCAGCAAACTAAGACAGACAGTGACATTAGGAATGGCAGGGAGAGGACAAATGTCAGCAAGTCACCACGGAAACAGAATCAACAGGATTTGACAACGAACCCACTTGGGACTGTGAGAGGCAAAGGTCAACAGTGGCTCTGAGTCTAAGTCAGTGACTAGAAGGTGTTATGATGCCATTTGCAGATTCAGAGAACAGAGGGGGGAAGAACAATTCTGAGGGAGAAGAGCTTAATTTTTGTTTCTGGTAAGTTTGGTGATTAAATTGGAGGTGGTTAAAAAAAATGACTGAACTAAAAATATAATTCATTTTGGAGTCATCCCAGAAGGATACCACCAAGGACTGGTCGTGAGTGAATAAAAACATTCATGCACGAAAGGATCTACATGATCCCGAGTCTACCAAGAATGATACCTATCTCTATGTTTGCTACCTAGGCCTGGCTTACATGTGATTTTTACAAATTCTAGACCTTGTGCTGTAAAAGAGCTGGGAATATAGAAGATCTACCTTTGAAATGGTAAATAAAATGTAGTTTAAACACCCGAAGTATCCCCTTCTGCTTTGATACATGTGTAATTTGTTTCCGTTGGCAAGAAGACCAAACAGAATCTACAAGGCCATACAGTTCAACAAACAAGATACTATGACCCTGAAGCAGGATAAAGGGTCAACTGTTCTTCAAATAAAGTACACACTAGCTCTAAGAGGACTGAAAGCAAAAATGAAACATTCTATCCCATAGGGATGCTGATTAGCAAGAGAATTCTACACCTGGGAATCTTAGTTCTTGAACTTCACAAGTGACAATGGAGTAACCAACTTGGAGAGAGACAGTAAGGAACAAAAAAAGAAAATAAAGTAGAACAAGATTATTATAAAACAAAAGAAAGTTTCACAAATATTCAACTAAGTGGGACAATAAATAGGCTATTTAGCAAATAAATACCTTTAGGGTCCTTCTTGTAAAAAGTGGTCACCTGTCTTAAGCACAACCAATTTCTAAAATTCATAGAACTTGAAGATGCAGGCTTGGGATTTCCCACTAGACAGGCCACTAAATGGGGACTAGAAAATCTTAGCCACATGGTCTCCCGAACCCAGAAATAAAGAGTTGCATGAAACATGGGGATTCCTTTAACTTAATACCTGCTATAGAAAATCATAGTCTTTAACAAATATGTGTATATCATTCCCATTTCCCACAAGGAATGACTTTCAATTATTTAAGCTATTTCTTTTGCTATTTAGTGACATATTTCTAAATTTTATATATATGTTACTATTTCTGGACTCTCCAATTTAGACATTTCTGTGGACTTCCTGTTATGGAATGTCAGGATTTAGTGCTCTTATTCTATGCTCCCACAACAGAGACACACAGACACACATTGTTCTCTTTCTCTTTTTCTGCCCAATTTGGTCAGACCACACTTTATGGTTGTATCAGTTCTCATTGTTTTCATTGTTATGACTCCATAAATCCTGCTCATGGCTGAACCTCCTAGTCTTCTTTGATTTTATTTTCTTGCCTATTCAATCTTCTGTTTTGCCTGGAGTGGTTTTAGCTGCTTAGTTTTCTTTAACTGTCTGGTTTTCTCTGAGACTATTATTTATTCATTTCCCAAACTCTCTGCCAGAGGTGTTGTTTTTCTCAATATAATCAAACACAGCAGATAATTGACCAGTGCCTTTCTTTTGCCTTGGTGATTTCCCTCTGCATGTCTTTGCTTTCCTGCTTCATTTGGACCTGGATCATCTCCAGACCTGTTAACAGCTGCTGCCCCAGGTCCTTGTTCACGTCGATCCTAAGAAGCCCCTTAGTCTTTTTTCTGCATGCCTTGCCCTCCCCCACAACTTCTTTATTTTTCCCCTCCTTCTTTTTACTCAATAAATACTGAGTGCCCACTATGTTCCAGGCATTGTTCTCAGCGCTGTGGATAGAGCAGAACTAGTAATAAAGATGTCAGCGTTAGACATGCTGAGCCGGAGTTACCTTTTAAACAACTCAACGCAGTTGTACATAGAATTATGGAGTTCAGAGAGAGGTTAGGGCTGGAAGCATACATTTGAGAATCATGCACATATAAATGGTATTTAAAGCCAGTGGACTTGATGAGGTCACCCAGGGAGTGAGTGTGAAGAAAGGAGGTATCCGGGATACATCAACATTTAGAGGCAGAAGGGAGGATAAAGCATATCCAGTAAAAAAGAATGAGATGTGTTTCAGGGAGGTAGGAGAACCAAGAAAAAGTGGTGAAGTGAAGAAAGCATTTCACATGGCTGCTTACTTCCTCAAGCCAGCATGGAAACTCCCCGCCCATCAGGGAAGCCCCAGTCCCTCTTTACGGGAGCTTCAGCTGATTACATGAAGCCTTGGACAAACTTCTTGATTGACTCAAAATCAACTGCTTTGGGACCTTAATTCATCAGCAAAATCCCCTCACTCTTGCCAGATGTTATCGGCTAGAAGGAAGCAACAACGGCAACTCATACTCAGGGAAGAGGATTCTACAGGGCTTGAATGACGGGGGGCAAGAGTCAGGGGTCCCTAGAGTCTGTTTGCCATTGAGAGGTTCAGTGGAAAGGGAATTATTGATGACTCAGAAGAGAGGTGGCCATTGCAAAAGCTTATTTCCTTGCATCGGTCAGAGGGAACAGGATGGAGCACAGGTAGACAGAGCATAGCCATCTGAGTTATCAGGCAGAAGGTAGAGTATGTGAATCCAGGAGCAAGTAGGCTGGTTGATGGGGGGGGGGGGGGGGCTGATGTTAGTTTCCATCCCTTGCTGGATCCTCCATATTCCTATTCCTCAGGTGATTCCCAAACTTATTCCAATTCTTGACAAAGGGTAACAGGAGTCTGTATTCTCTAAAATCTGACATGTCTGAAAATATCCTTATTCTACCTTTAATTTGCTGGATACAGAATTCTGGGTTGGAAATAACTTTCCCTCAGCATTTTCAAGATATTGTTCCATTGTCTTCTAGCTTCCAGTGCTGCTACTAAGGAGTCTGATGATTGTCTGAGCTTTTACACTCTTCCGTTTATCTATAACTGTTCTGAAGTATGAAATTTCAGTATCATTAGCCTGGTGAGGGTGTTTTTATTTATTGTTCTGTGGGGCTGTCCATGGGCCCCTCCTGTCTAGAGATTCCTATCCTTCAATTCTGGGGGAAATTCCTGTATGATTTCCTTAACAATTTTCTCCATTTATCATTATTTTCTTTCTTGAACTCCTGTTATTGGATATTGAGCTTTCTGAGTCAGTTCTCTAATTTTCTTATTTTTCTCTTTCATTTTCTAGATTTTTCTCTTTTGTTCTATTTTCTAAGTTTCCTCACCTTTAACTTGACCCATTTTATGGATTACATTTTTACTATCATAATTTTAATTTCTACGAGTTCTTACTCCTTTCAGTTACAGGATATTGGATATAGAACCAGACTGCCTGGGGTCCCATCCCAATACCATTTGCAAGCTGTGTGATCTTGGACAAATTACTTCATCTCTCTGTGTCTCCATTTATTCATGTGCAATGTAGTAATATGCACGTCATAGGGTTCTTGTGAACATTCAGTGAGTTAATAGATATGAAGTGCTTAGAATAGTAGCTGATAAATAAATGTTAACAATTACTATTGTGTTATTATTATATATCTGAGGATATTAAAGTGCTTTCAGAATTTTTCTTCTGTTCACTGCAGTCTTTACTTCTCTGAGTTTATTTTTTTAGTTCATTTATTTTGGTCCCAGTCTCTCATACTAAAAGTTTTTCTTGGAAATCTGATGATTCCTACCTGAATTCATGTTTATGAGGTGTGTGGTGGTGGGTATTGACTGGTGAACTTCAAAATGGGGTGGAAAGAAAGAGAGCTGGGCCCTCGAATGTCAGCATCTGTAAGTCTTGACTCCTGAGCTGGTCAGCTCCCTCAAGAGGAATCCTTGATTTCCTGCCTGGAAGGGTGTACATTTGGTTCTCAGAATTTGGGGAGTCCGGTGGGGAAAAGAGGTCACTGAAGAGTAGTTCACCAAATTAGAATCAATCCCCGTCTCCTCACTGCCGCATCTTATCCCCACAATTGGCTGTGCAAGTCTCAAGTCAGCCCCTCCACCTCCTGCTGGGAATGAAGGAGCACAGTTGCTTGCCTATGTAGGGCAGAGAAGGGCCGGGGGTGGACAGTGTTATCAGCTCCTTCTACAAACATTTCATTAGTCCTTGCTCCTTATTGCTTTTCAGAGGCACCCGGCATCTCCAGATTCTGTGCTTTTGCGCTCTGTGGTACAAATGTGATCTTGCTTCTCACAGGCTTCCTCTCACTGAGCCCTCACCCAAGCTTAGGTTCCAGTATTCTCCAGTTTGCTTAGTTCCAAAATTTTAGTAGACAACTCTCATCTGCTCTTGTCTCTTTTCCTGTTCCTTTTTCTTTTTTTAAGTTTTATTTATTTGAGAGAGCGAGCGAACACGAGCAGGGGGAGGGGCGAGGGAGAGGGACAAGCAGACTCCCTGCTCAGCAGGGAGCCCGACATGGGGCTCGATCCCAGGACCCCGAGATCATGACCTGAGCCGAAGGCAGATGCTTAACTAACTGAGCCACCCAAGTGCCCCCTTCCTGTTCCTTTTCTAAAAATTAAACAATTTAAAAAAATTTTAATTGTCATAAATTACATATAACAAAGTTTACCATCTTAACCATTTTTTAGTCTGCAGTTCAGTCGTGTTAAGTATACTCACATTCTTGCCCAACCAACCTCAGAAGTTTTTCATCTTGCAAAACTGAAACTCTTGACCCATTAAACAACTCCCCATTTCCCCCTCCCCTCAGCTCCCGAAAGCCACTGTTCTACTTTCTGTTTCTATGACTCTGCTCTAAGTGCTTCATTTAAGTGGATTCATACAGTGTTTGTCTTTTTTGACTGGCTTATTTCACTTAGCATCATGTCCTCAAGGTTCATCCACGTTGTAGCATATGTCAGAATTCCCTTCTTTTTTAAGGCTAAATAATTTAAAATTTCTCATTATCATTTTTAATTTTTATTATAGGTCTCTTGTTCTTTTGTCCTTATGAGTTTATAATTTTGGTTTTATCTTCCCCAGGCCTTTAGCCATGGTTTCAGTGGAACTTCAGGAAGCAGAGATAAACTTGTGAGCCCGACCTCGTCCTTAAGAGGAAACCCATATTCTATTTATGAAATGTAGCATTTAAGGATATATTCTCTGTTGCTTTTGAGAACCTCTTTAGCGTACATGACTCCTTAAAGGAGAACAGAATTATGAAGTTGCATTTACTCTTCATTTAGCCAGAGAAAAACTTATACTTTTATGATAAGCAGAAAAGTTACTTCAAGCAGTTGTTTCTCAGTGTGAGTATAAGCTCCCCGCTGGGGAATCGAGTGGAATGGATCCCCAAGGGTGGTCCCCAGACCCGCAGGAGAAGCATCACCTGGGAGTCTGACAGAAATGCAAATTCCCAGGCCCCACTTCTGACCTACTGAATCTGAAAAGCTGGGGGTACAAAGCTGCATCTAGACAGGAATCATTTTATTTAGCCTTAGTCCAAACGTTTCCAAGATTTCCGGCCAAGAGGTGGCCATCCTTCATAAGTCGTGAAGATGCCGGTACCACCGACAGTGCCCGTGTTTGGGACTTTCCTGTTTGCTGAAGAGGTAGGTCTTGCACTAATAAATATGTATTTATTTATGCTACCCAACCCTTTATCCTGCACGCCACTGGCCACACCGACTGAATCAGGAGAGAACCTCTCACGCAAGGCCAGCCCATCCACTGGATGGTCAAGACCAAACTAACTGGGTTTCCTCTCTTCAGGATATGAACCAGAGACACCAAAACCATAGTAGGTGCTGAACTGCTAAAGGTATATAAAATGGAGAGAGACAGCCACAGTGGGCTCTGTGTCAGCACAACCCACCCCCGGGTCCTTTCCATTTGTCTTTTGGTCTCGAGTGGGTATATATTTCTTTAACCAAAGAGACGTGATCAGAATACATATTAACTATTGGCAAGAAACGCTGTCTGATTGATGGGTCACAGTTATGATTACGCATCATAAAGCTTGCCTAAACTATGGCTTGTCCATGCTGTCATCCTGTGTTGGCAGCTGCTTATAAAACCAACTGATGCCTCTGTCCGATATCTATTTAATTTTTCATGTGTGAACACAAATTGGGTAGCATTCTTATTTCATTCCAATGCTGAACTCTTGGAGTTCTTTTGCAATTGCTTCTACTTCTCTGAGACACTAGTGAAAATTGCTTTGTAAATCAACAACCAAAGAATCAATTTCAGTGATGTTCTTTTAAAGAATCCAAAGATAAGTAGTCCCCATAGGCCACTGTCACTGCACTCCAAGGTTTGGAAGGAAATATTCCGAAAATGAAAGCAAAGGAAATCACAACATATTACCCAAATAGTTATGGGGTAGGGAATAAAAGCCAGAATAGGAGTTTAGAAGTGAACGTTGGTTCTGAGAACAATATTAACATAATAGGACTACCAGGATCAAGCTTTAATTTTTCAGGTCATGGTTACTGATTTAAGAATTGATGCAAATAAAAATTGTTATCAGAGAGCTGCTTGCAAAGATGTTTTAAATCCCACATGTCTTAATATTAAACTGTTGTAGAATATCCCAGGATGGGAGAGACCATATAGGTCATCTAATCCAATTATGCATTTCATGCCTGACTCACTTCTATACCCCTAAAGAAATGACAGCCACATGACCCGGACATTGCCACTGATGACCGAGCCATGCATCATGCCTCACGTAGAAAATCTGCAAAAACAAAACAACAACAAACTACTTTGAAACACAAAATATGCTACTTTGAAATATGGTTCTTGTAAATGTTTGGAAAAGCAGCGCTTTTTTTCCCTGTCATTCCTGGGGGAAAGAGTGTTAACCATTTGGCGGACACTGGTTATTGTCCCCCGAACTGGTTCTCAATTTCCAAATGTTTGCTTGGCACGTGACTGTTCAAAATAAAGTTTACATTCCCAAGCTTTCCTTATGACTACGTGTTTCAGTCCTATTGCTGTGTTACAAATTATCCCAAAACTTTGAGACTTAAAACAACATTTTTATTATGCTCACAGATTCTGTGGGTCAGGATTTTGGGCAGGGCATCTCAGAGCTGGCTACTTCTGTCATCCTGGCATGATTTCTTTCAAAGCAGTCACAAACCCATCCAGATTCAAAAGGAGGGGAATTAAGATTTCAACTCTTTTTTTTTTTTTTTTTAATTTTATTTGACAGTGAAAGAGACAGTGAGAGAGGGAACACAAACAGGGGGAGTGGGAGAGGGAGAAGCAGGCTTCCCGTGGAGCGGGGAGCCCGATGCGGGGCTTGATCCCAGGACCCTGGGATCATGACCTAAGCCCAAGGCAGACGCCCAATGACTGAGCCACCCAGGCACCCCTAAGATTTCAACTCTTGATGGGGGGAGGGTGGCAAGGCCACACTGTAGAAGAACACAGGGGCAGGAGATATTTTTGGAGTCACCTTTGGAAAATGCAATCCACCACATCATGGATGTGGCCATCTGGCCAAGAGGGTATAAGAGGAATTGGTGTATTTAACTTTCTGGAAGGGTTCTGAGAGGTGTGTGTGTGTGTGTGTGTGTGTAAGTGTGTATTTGGATGGGAGATGTGGGGAAGGGGGTGGGGGGGGTGGAATCCCTTTTCTTTCCCACTTTTCTCTTGGCTTAAATATGAATGAAATGACTAGCAGGGCAGCAATTTTGCACCAGAAACTGAGAATTACAGAGCAATGAGCTGGAAGGAGCCTGGGTACCTGAAGGTCATGGAACCACCATATACTACCCTTGAACTGCTTACCTTTACGTTACAGAGAAATAAGCTTCTATCTTGCTTAAGCTACTGTATTTTGCATTTTCTGCCACATGTGAGCAATGCTAATCTTAATAAAAACATCATCATAAATGAAGGCAGATGATGAAAATTCATCTTAATTACTGGATCTATAAAGATAATAATGCTTATATGGTTTATATAATACTTACATGATTAAGAGTTGGACTAATATTGTCCTCTATGAGGATCATGGTATTTTTATAAAACCTTACTGCTTACAATGCCCGGCACAATTAGAAGTACTTTACTATATTTAAAAACAACATACTATTATGAGGTTGATAAGAAACATAAATCGAGAAATACATTCACTCATGGAGCAATTACAGGCTGGATTATAAACAAAGGATTAATATAAAGATGAATTTTTATAAATGTTATATCTCGATTTCTAGGCTTTGAATTTCCTGAGTCATGTATGTAGTCTTTTTTGTGAGTGGAATGATAAATCAGAATAACTGAGTTTGCTCTTTAAATATTTTATTTACTATATGATGGTCATTGTAGAAAATGAAGTACGTGTTTTAAAAAAACATTTAATTGGTAAGCAATTTTCTAATTCAAAATTGTAAATATTTGCAGAATAAGCCTCATTTTAAAGTCAAAGACTTCAACTTTAAAAGTACACGTTTCTAGTTCTATTTCTCTTTATATTAAGTAACCTATTTTGGAGATATAATTCAAATCACTCCAAGGGTAAGGGAACGTTTTAAAATAAATACTAAGAGCCTCATCAGGCAAAGCATTTTTTGCTTTAGGACCATCTGTCTTGACTCTGACATTTTATTCAAATTGATGCACTTATCCTGTTTGAAGGGCCTCATAATAAATGGTGCATTTGTCTTAATAAATAGTAGTAAGTGCATCGAGTGGACAATGCATTAGCACCAGTAAAGCAAAACATAATAAATAGGATGTATGGGGAAAGGCTGGATAAGCAGCGAAAGAGAAAGAAAGGTGTCACAAGGATGGGGTATTATTTCTTTGTCCAAAACAGAACCAGTAGCACAGATGACTTTAAACAAAAGACACTGCCAACACTTATCAACGCAACTCGATTCCCAGAGGAAAAGAAAATGCCGCTACCGAGGTGGAGGCTGAAGTTTCGGGGCAGATCGCAGGGCAGCAGCTCTGCGCGGTTTGCCGTGCTGAATGACTTGTGGAATTCGGCCGAGCGGCCCGCCCGCTCCGGGGCGCGGACAGGTGGACGGCGAGGCGCGCCTGGGGGCCACCTGGGGCAGTGATGAGCTGGGCCCGTGCCCGGCGCGCGCGGAGCGCCGTCCCCCGCCAGCCCGCCGCCGCCCTCCAGCGTCTTCAACACCGCAACCTTCCCAGCCGCGGTGTGCGGCGCCCGCCGGCGGAGGTTGCCATGGTTTCCGGGGGTCACGTGGGCGCGCTCCGACGCTCCCTCCCGCGCGGCGCGGCGGGGCGGGGGCGGGGCGGCCCGGGCGGGGGGCGGGGGGAGGTGGAGAGGAGCGGCAGCGGCGGGAGCGGGAGGAGCCGGAGATGCTGCCAGCCCTCCCGGGGCCGCGCTCGC
This sequence comes from Phoca vitulina, assembly GCF_004348235.1. Taxonomy (NCBI): domain Eukaryota; kingdom Metazoa; phylum Chordata; class Mammalia; order Carnivora; family Phocidae; genus Phoca; species Phoca vitulina. The sequence goes on from NW_022589707.1 coordinate 81,580,962, forward strand.
TCAGCCGCCGCCGCCGCACGGAGCAGCCGCGCCCCGGGAGCCGCGGGCCGGGCCAGCCGGGCCGCCGGGGCCCAGAGCGCCGCGCTCGCAGCGGGTAGCGCCTCCAGCGCCGTCCGCGCTCGCTCGGCGGCCGCGGGGCCGCAGGCCGGTCCGGGGAGGCGGCGAGGGCGGCGCCCAGGCGCCCGCCGCCCGGCAGGCAGGATGAGCATCGAGATTCCCGCGGGACTGACGGAGCTGCTGCAGGGCTTCACGGTGGAGGTGCTGAGGCACCAGCCCGCGGACCTGCTGGAGTTCGCGCTGCAGCACTTCACGCGCCTGCAGCAGGAGAACGAGCGCAAAGGCGCCGCGCGCTTCGGCCATGAGGGCAGGACCTGGGGGGACGCGGGCGCCGCCGCCGGGGGCGGCACCCCCAGTAAGGGGGTCAACTTCGCCGAGGAGCCCATGCACACCGACTCCGAGAACGGGGAGGAGGAGGAGGAGGCCGCGGAAGCCGGGGCGTTCAATGGTGAGGACCCGACCCCCTGCGCGTCCCCGCTCGCCCGCACCGTTCCCCCTTTGCTCTAGAATCCCGCAGCTTTGCTCACCCTCCTCTCCCCGCGTTCGCCGCCTTCCCTACCTTCCCATCTCGCGCACCCCCTCAGCATCCATTTCTGTCTTTCCCACTCGCCCACCTTCCTACTCGGCTTTCGAGTCGTGCCCTCCCCCTCCTCCCCTCCTCTGGAGGTGGTGGGGCGCTGAGAGGGTACGGCTGTCTGTCCAGGTGCCTCCTCTCGTCCTGGGCTCGCCGGCAGAGGACGGCGGGTGTGGGGTGGGCATCTGAAAGACAACTTTCACTGTGGTTGGAGAGATTTCGCTGGACGGATACCATTGTGCGTAAAGGAAACTGGCCCACTTGGCATCCTCTTGCAGCCCTTGTATTTATTAATGGAGTGTCCAAACAGAAAAGGCGAAGGGTATTCAGTTGGATTGGGTTTGCTGTCGTTAAGACTGCATAGTCACTAAAAGGAGCATGAAATTGTATTCACTGGGGCAGAACAAAATTTATGGTAATAAATAAGTTCATCCTAAATGACATTCTTGGAAACAGAGTAATCTATTATTTTCCAATTTACCAGTACTGCGTTGTGTTATTTTTGGACACACAACAAAGGATCCTGTTTAGCCTGCAACTCATGGGGTCTTTGGAATGAGGAAACGGACTAATGGTTTGCTTTTTATTTAAAACAAACATTCAATGATTTGGTGCCTTTTTAAAAAAAAGTATGTGAAAAACGCTGTAGGAAGTTCTGAAAGCTTGTTGGTTGTCTTTAGAATGAAAAGTCAGTGAGTAATTGTAAGGACTGTGCCAGACACAAGCTAGAAAGAATGAATGGGAAAGAAAAAGGAATTTTCTCAAATAGCTGCTCCTGGCAAGTCCCACCCCTTCTGCTTACAACCCCTTTTCCCTAACACACACAGACACACACTCACAGTTACAGCCTCCTGTATTTACACCACATGCCTAAATCCCATCTTTATGACATCCCAAGCTAAAATACCACGGTGTGCAAGTGTTTTCTCTTTGTGGTGGAAGACAAACAAGCATTTCAGCATTGCACCAGTCTGTATTTATTTACACTGCTTGTGGTTTGTGTGTCTGCAGTGTATTCCATATAATGAAAACGTTTTAAAGTGTCATTTCCTTGAGTGTTCCTAGAAAGGTGTTTTCTTTGTAAATTTGTTGAAATGTGTTTTAGAATTAATGTATTTTTAGCTTGTCTGAAATGATCACAAAAACCCTGGACATTAGTGTTCTATGAAGATAAAAAAGGGAAATTGTTACTTTAAAAATGTTAATTTTTGACTCTTTAGTGTTTCCAGGGATAATATGATCACAGTCTTAATTGTTCTTTTTGCACAAGAATTTAATCAAATGCTTTCCTTGCTAGAACTAAGGAAAAGGTAAAAGAAGGCATATTTTAAATAGAGGGGAAGGAGAAGCTAATAACGGATGATACAGAAAGGGCAGAAGCATATAATACTTCTTTTATGCTCCTGGCACAGGCATGCACACACACGTACATGCACTTGCACACACACAAAGGAAGAAAAGAGGACTCATTTTCCAGGTTGCAGGAAACTAGGAGCTAAGGGAGGTGGGAAAAAACCTATATATGTTTGGTACGATTTATTGTTAGTATAACTAAAGTATTTTCTTTGTACTACAGGAGTTTTGAAGTACTTTGCTTTGATGATTCCGTTTTCTCCTTACAACAATGTAGATTGTACACAAAACAGATTTTATTTCCATTTTGTAATGAATAAGCCATTAACTTCTGAACAGCAGGAATTGTTTTATATGGTTTTATGTTCTCCAAGGCACCTTTATTGTAAAAATTAGTCTGTGTGAGTTGTAATGAATACTCGTTAACCAGTTGCACTATTTATTTCCCACCCTTACCCACAAGGACTTTAAAACTTTCTGACTGCAACCAAATACAATTTGATCATTATCCGATACACATATATGCGTATGTAACAGAAACTTTGGCAGTGGTACTTCCCTCTATTAGGTGCATTAGAAAATATCGACTAGAGTATCTCCTATTTTAACAGATTCTCTCTTATTATTACTATTTTTAAGTATGTAAATTGTGTTGAGACCTGCAGTTAAAAAAAAATTATAGGCTACCATGGGTTGACAAACGTTTTTGTAAAGGGCTAGACAGTAAATATTTTAGGTTCTGTGAGCAACATATGGTCTTCATCAAATATTCTTTTTTTTTTTTTTTTTAATACATATTTTCTCTGGAAGTTGGGGTTGTACAAAATTAGCCACAAACCAAGGCCATAGTTTGCTGGCCCCTGGCTGGAGGGGGGGAAAAAGTCAAAATAGTGCTGTTGGAAAACAAATAAACAGAAATACAAGTGAGCCTATTAATTTAATGTTTAGGTGCAAAAATTGCCAAAATATAAAAACATCAGATACCAGGTAATTCTCCTAGCATAGCATAGTAAAGAGTAAGTACTAGAAGGCAAGTCTTAATTTACTGTGACCCAGCACAAAACCAACTGGGTCACTAATTTCTTAATTTTTGTATGCATCTCAAGGAAGTTTGATTTAGAAATGAATATTACCTGGTACTGCTCTTGGAGAGCGGTTTTGAATAGGTTGGGGAGGTGGGACATAGGGTCCTTTTTTTTTTTTTTTAACAGACATCCCAGGTCATTCTGATATTCATTGTTCCCTGACCACACTGTGAGAAACACTGATCAACAGATAGTGATCATAATGTCTTTGTCTTATCAACATTTAAAAAAGTGGCCACCGTTTATTGACCTTGGCCGTGTGCTAGGCATTATCTAAATGCTCTGATTCATTATCCTGGCTGTATCCTGGCCGTCACTTGCCCAGTGTTTCATAGCTAGTGTACTACAAAACCGGGATGGAAACACAGGTGGGCCTGGCTCCATCCCTCTGCTCTTAACTCCCAGGTTTTATCTCTGGAAGGGGCTGGGGCCAGCATCACTTGAGCATCCCTTTTGTGTCAAACTCTACCTGAGACTCTTGATGTGTTTTGTCTATAAGGCTCTGAAAAGTGAACTTGTTCAGGGTTACACACAGGACTAGTAATTAGCAGAGCCTGGTTTCTTACTCACATCTGTCTGACCCAAGACCATCAGAGAGTTCATCCTAAATGAAACTTGTCCAATGGACTGACTCACAGGTCAGGTTTTCCTGGTTATTTTTCCAGTAATGGTGATGAATTTGCATGGATTGGTTAGTACCCACTCTCATGAATCCCTTTAAGACAAGTGATGGTATTTATGAGAGGTTGGGCAAATTTTTGACCATGAGACTGCTGCCCATTTGACTCACGTAGGGGATCAAGCATATGACCTTGACCTCAGTGTGGTGGTGGGATCAAGTAAGTGAGCTAGGGTCTGGTAGCATGACCATTGATAGCACTGGGCAAAATGGTCAGATGGGTGAAGGTGGTCTACTTCCTTCCCGTCTTTGCAAAGAATCCCTTTCTCTGCTGGTAGCTGTCCCATTTCTTTCCTGTTTTCTAAGTTTATTCTATTCCTTTCAGTTTGCTATCAATTCTGGTTAAAAGGGCAGCCTTTAGGTGTTAGAATGATAATAGCGTATGGTAATAACCCTTCCTGGGAACTCTTGAATTTCTGAAAGAAGCTATAATGGCCTACCTCAGCCCCATCCAAGGGAAAGCAAATAAAGCATGACATGTCGCTTCTGAAAGGATAGTGTCCCCAGGCTTAGACTATATTAGAAGGGTTAACAGCAGGCCAAAGAGTTGGATCAGTACTAATTTGGAGTGGAATCTGTGGTAATTAATGGTTTCGTGCAGGCATCATTGTGAGATCTTGTGTTGCTCAATAATTTCTTCAGTGAAATTGCTGAAATTATAAAATGAAGTAAATAAAATTCCAAATTACCCCTATAAATTGACAAGTGGTCAGAAAAAAATTAAATTACATGTGGGTATGAAAAGCAATCAAACTGGAAGAAAAAGAACTACTGTATATAAAATACAGAAGAACTAATTTTCCATATTGTGGAAGAAAAATCTAGAGTTCAAAGTAAATACGTCAAAAATTTAAATATCTTATAAAGCAAGCATGTCAAGATATATAAATAGAAATTCACCATGTACAAACTATGATTTAATCCTCTTAACTTTGACCTATGTCAAACCTTTGTTGGAGAATCAGATCTAGCTATGATGTTTTTTACAATTTAAAGGGAATGTGGGGAATTTATAAGAGGTCTTTAAAATCACACAAAATATCGGAAAGTTGGAGCTCATGATGGTGGCGGGGAGATTAAGAGAACAAATTTATTTCATGAGAGAAATGGTTGCTTAAGGAGCGGTTGGAAGAACAGTCACGTGTCGAAGAAGTTTTCTTAGAGGATTATGAGCAAATATTCTTTACCTCTATGTCTCTGCTACAGAATCAGAAGAACTAAGCTTCATTGTAACTTGAAGAATAGAGCTCAAAAGTTCAGCTGTCTGAAGTGGCTTATGTGGTCTTCCTGAAATGAGTTGGCAAAAGGCATCTGGGCAGTAGATATATTAGCTCCCTAAGAATCTGCTGTGAGAATGTTCTTCACCGAGCTCAAACTGGGAGTACAAAACACTTTGACTGATTGACTTCTTGGTCTCACTGAGAGCAGGAACTTGCAGAGAATCATCATAGCTGTAATGAATTGCTCCTTTGGCTGATTTATTAGGCTCCCTTTTATCTCTGTGTTCTTACCTAAGAACCTGCTCTCTCGGTGGCTACTAGAGATGATTATGAGACAAAGCAGCCAATTGTTAGCTCTTCATCCACCTCTTCAGTTCATTTCACTGGTCTGAAAATGTTCATGAAAGTCAGACGACATTCAGTTTCCTTCACGTATGAAGCGCTGTGCTAGGCATAATGACATATTATCATACTAATAGTCCTTACCTCATAAGGTTGTTAGAGGATAAATGGATTGATATTTATAAGGGCCTCAGGACCAGTGCACATAGCCAGCATTGTTTCCGTGTAAGACAAATGATCTCATTAACATGAAATCTTTCAGAAGTGTAAACTTCTTGCAGAATAGCAATTTCATTGTTATTTTGGGGAAATGAATCTAGTGTTTGCACTTTTTAGAGAAATGAAGTAGGAAATGAGCTTACGTGGCATTTCCCACTTAGGATTTAATGTGAAGTTATGTTGCACAGTAATAAAACCCACATCCTTTCAGCTCATAATTTGTAGCTGAGAGCTGCAGAATTTTATAATTAATGAGACTTTATGGTCTTTGGCTATTAGAAATTTACATGGTAAGTTTTAAATTTATATGGTAGTTTTGAATCCTCCTGAAATGGGAATCACATCATTCATTACAATGGCTAAAATATTGAAGCCATTATTTTAATTATGAGCATAAAACAATGATAGAGAAGATTTAAAAGAGATTTTGAGTTTAGATGGTAATTGTGATTTTCAGAGTTGAACAGTGAGGAACATTATCCATTTTAATAGTAGTATTAAGTGAATAGGGAAATCAAATGACTTGAAATAGTGTCCTGTCTCAAACTCTTACCCATCTGTTAACTTTAGACCTGGAGAAGAGGGAGGAAGGGAGGAAGAGAGGAGTAACATCAGTTGGGACTTGCGGAAGGTTCTTCGACTAATTTATACCTTGAAGAGAGCATAGAATGAGAACACCTGAACAAAAAGTGAAGGATACTTTAATTTGTCTACCGGTCTTAAAAATCAAACTGTTCAACCATTATTTAATGTAAGACAGTTATAAGCTTTCCATTTGAGGTTGCACGTACAGTGACATGCTGTGTCTGGGTGGGATGGAATAAATATTTAATGGTTATTATTGTTGCAAATCCCATTCCATGGGTTCCAGTAAATTTCCAGCTGTCAAGATTTTGTTCCTAGCTGCCTCAAGAAAAGCAAATGTGTTTCTTTTTCAACTGTGTAAATACCAACAAGAGACCTTTGAATTCCTCAATAAGAAGCTTATTTGTGGACCCATTAAGGAAGTCATTTAATGAGAGTAGTAGCAATTAGAGAAAAGCCTGTGGTGGAGCTTGGGATTCAGTGAAGGAGTTTGACCGCGGGGTCTACCTGAGTAGTGTCTACACTCAGTTGATACCAGCAAGGGGCTGGGACCTCGGGTGGCCTGTTAGCAGAAGGAATGTATGAAAGTTGAAGATAGAATGCTGTGCTCATTCACTCACTCATTTACTCACTGCAGAAATACTGAGTGCCAATTCCTTCCTTTTATTTATTTACTTATTTATTTATTTATTATTTTTTTAAAAGATTTTATTTATTTGACAGAGAGAGACACAGCGAGAGAGGGAACACAAGCAGGGGGAGTGGGAGAGGGAGAAGCAGGCTTCCCGCGGAGGAGGGAGCCTGATGTGGGGCTCCATCCCAGGATCCTGGGATCATGACCTGAGCCGAAGGCAGACGCTTAACGACTGAGCCACCCGGGCGCCCCTCCTTCCTTTTTTTTTAAAGAAAAAAGAAATGATTATTCTCTTAAGTTTACTATCTCTGGACTTAAGAAACAATCTTTTTGTCAGATACTGTCTTCTAGATAGTATATGTAATCTATTTCATTTAACAGATGGGGCAGCTAAGAGCCAGAGAAGTTCCTTGCCCCAGTTTAGTTGATTTTGGTCTTCTTTGTTCATAGAACTAATCCTTGCATTATTTATATTAACTTACATATAAATTCTCTCTTCCATCAAGGTGGTAGTTAAGGTTTAAAAGCCAAGGCTAACAAGAAGTACTTTTGTACTCTTACCTTCAGAATTACCAATTTTTTTGTTCTTTAATTTTTTTTTTCATTGCAGTGAAATCTAATACAAACTTTATTTTTATGTCAATTGCTTAAGGACAGACAATGGGAAAGAAAACAGAGTGCGGTGATTTTTCTGAGTTGGATGAATTATCACTATGTTCTTGGTCCTATTCTTATAGTCCTTTCGGTTTCATCCATACCATTTAGGTATGGTTGAAATAGTCGGAAAAACCCATATAAAAACCTCACTATGATGCTGATCATTATCTTTATTTTATGGGAGCGAGTTTTGTGTTTCGGAAATTCAAAATGACTCAGACTGTTCCATTATGTAATTATTTTGTGGAAAGAATTTGAGCTAAATTTTTTAGGTCATGGCTTATATGAAAACAAAACAATCTAAAAAAAATCGGAACTATAAACACAGTTGGTGTAATATTTATAAATGTTTCAGCAATAGGCAGTGCCATGTGTAACTTAATATGTTTGGAAACTTAAAAAAAATCATTCCAGTTGCTGCTGTTTTAAATGCTGTTTCTGCTTAAAAAAAAGACAAAAGGTCAAAATATAAACACATGTTCCACATAAAAGTGAAGCCAAGAAGATATACTGTATACAGTTATTCCCGTATCCGTTTGGCTGGGGCCTGACATTGTTTAATTTACATTAGCTGTTCCAAGACAAAAAAGTTTCATGGGAGTGTTACTGAGGGATTTTTTTTTTTTAATATAAAAAAGAAGGCAAAAAGCTTCCATGTGCTTAAATACATTTCAGTTGGACCCAAAAAGCATCTTTCCAAAAGGTGAAGCTGAATTAAAACATGACTCAGTTGTTTCATTTCAGTTACTGTAGAAAGCTAATGTTTGTTAAATGATGCTCCTTTTATTTAATAATAATTGTTAACATTTTTGGTGGCTTAAGTGCCAGACACTGGACAAGGCCATTTATACATGCACCATTTAGCCTTCCCCAAGTTAAGTGATGGAGTCAGGATTTGAACCTGACCTTGAGTTCAGAGCCCATCTCCTTAATTGTGGTACACTTCATTTTCAGTAACTCCTATAGCAGGACCATGGTTGAAAAGAACCACAAATCAAAAAATAAGCTCTCTACTTTTGCCTCTAAAAATTTACAGTCTAGCCAAGTACTGATCTGTACCTTTTACGATTTGTTTTCTCTGTTTCACTCAAATTTGCACTTCATATACTTTAGAAACTTGATAAAGTATTTATTTTTAGAAATGAACACCAGATATACTGAGCTGTTTATTTCTCAAAACTTTTTTGCTACCTCACTAGCAGAAGGTATTTGAGTATGCACTCTCATTATATGTCTTTATAAGTGTTACACATGTACCATTTTATTAGCTTATTTTGTATATGATAAAGCACCCCACAATATGAACTTTGAAAGGAAGAAGTAAAAAGTAAGAAGTAAAATGCATGCCAGAGATTGCCTTATGCTCTGCATGAACCATTTTGGAGACCACAACTTAACTTGATAGTCTATTGTATGTAAGGTGGCTCTGATCAACTTTGCTTTCCTGATTTAAGCTGCTAGATTATAAAGGACCTGCAGGTAGATAGGGTCGTGTGTGTGTGTGTGTGTGTGCGCGTGTGTGTGTTAATAGACATTCATTAGATAAGTTAATTGTTTGATTCAACAGAAGTTTGGCAGAATAAAGAGGAAAATCCTATCTTATAAAAAGGAAATAAGGTAAGATCCAGGCTTTTTCTTTTAAACCTGTATTCCTGTCTGCATCTCGAAGTCCAACCTAGATTGTGGAGTACTTGTGCCCTTGGTGCAAATTTTGGGGATGTGACAAAGAGAATCATCTCATATTATAGGTGTTTAGTTAAGAATCACTAAATCATGCACATGCGAATCAGAATTAGAAGAAAATCAAAGTTTAAACAGTTTAAAGAAATGCAGTTCCATAGTGTATCTCAGGAGGGACAGCTCTGGAGATGATAGTTGGTCAGGAGGGAGACTTTTCAAGAGCTCCTTTTTGGTAACCTTTGAAAAAATGATTATGATATACTTGTATTACCTATTAAATAAATTTTAACTGTAAAAAGACATGAAAGGCAAGTCTTTTGTAGATATCCACTAAATAGTAAATAAAGGACAGCCTTTAGAAGCACACGATAAGGTGCTCAGTGGATATATTCTTCACAAGTACTCTTGTGTGAGTTATTTTCTTGGTTCTTAGTGCCCAGTCCTCTGTCCTTAACGTTCTGCCAAATCCTGCTCCTTTTCCAGAGGTTAACTTATATTTCACCCTACGAATGATCTTCACAGGATTCTCTGTTGCATTAATGCTATATAAGGATGGCAGGACGAATATGCTATACATCAGCATAAGCTTTGTGGCCGTGAGGTGTCCTCACCACAGGCGGGCGGGAATATGTAGGCACATGCTCTCTCCCTCCAAAGCTTTCCTGCCCACAGGAGGTGCTCCAGTGTATCTTAAATTAACGTCACTTGAATACTAAATGTGTAATAATCGTAAAGGTCCATAAATGTGTATTTCTAAAGTGATTGAAACCTTCTGAAGGCATGTAAACATTTAAAATAGTCTCCTAATAATCCATTACATTAATGCATTTTAAAATGTTTTCATGAAATGGAAATGCCTTAGCCTATCTTCAGATTCAGAGAATTACACTTCATTATATTAAGAAATGAGGTTTTATCATATATTGCCCTGATATTTGGTCATTCTGCAAAATGCAAAAGAACACAGGTACAGAGGTTTGTCTAGTGGGTAAGGATTTCTAATGGAATGTTTCTTGTTTTTTTTAAGATTTATTTTATTTTAGAGAGAGAAAGAGAAAGAGCGGGGTGGGGGGAGGAGCAGAGGGAAAGAATCGCAAGCAGACTCCCCGCTAAGCGGGGAGCCTGTTGCGAGGCTCCATCTCAGGACCCTGAGATCCTGACCTGAGCTGAAATCAAGAGGTGGCCGCTTAACCGACTGAGCCATCCAGGCACCCCTCTAATAGAATGTTTCTCATTGAGGACATATTCTGACCCACCCAAACTTCCATGTCACTGCTTCTGCTTTATATGAGCCCCATGCTAAATCTGAATCTTGTCTGTGGCCCTGAACCTGCTTTGTCCTTTTTTTTTTTTTTTAATCTCTTGGCCTTTTGTCATCATTCCTACCCTTTATTGCATGAATCCTGCCCACCCCCCAAGGCTCGCTTGCCCTTTGGCTTTTCCCCCAGCACCAGCACAGACCTCCCCTGTCTTTGAGATTCAGACTGACATGTCTGCATGCTTACCAGCCATCTCCACTTACATGCTCCAGATAATTTTGTCCTAAACTGAAAATGTGATCTTCTGCCTCAGTCCCTCCCTGTACTACCATGTCATTCTCTTTTTTTTTTCCCCTCCACTAATGTGAGAAATATGGTCAGTAGAGCCCCTTGTGCTCTGCCTCACATTTGTTAAACTCGGTAGTTTGTGGAAAACAGATAGATTGCGTTTAGTTGCTGAAAATTTATAGTGACATGAAAAATCAGAAACAACGGAAACTTAAAAAAAAAAAAGGACTGACTTCGGCACGAATTCTGGATCTGAATCCTGGCTCTGCCACTGATAACTTTTGGCACCTTGAGCGAGTTACTTTGCCATCTGTGTCTCAGTTGCCTCCTCCATGAAATGGGAATAACGATAGTACCTACCAGAGAGGGTTGTTGTAAGAATTAAATGGGGTAACAGTGTTTGGCATATACTAAGCGTTATATATAGTTTTGTTAAAGAGAGGGAGGGAAAGCGAAAGAGACAGTAGGCGAGCTCTAAAAGTCAGTGAGAACATGACACTTTTTAAAAATGAAGTTTGATTGGAAATGTAAGAATCTAGAGATTGCAATCAAGGCATAGTGATGGTGCTTTTTCAAAAAAAAAAGTTATTAATGAAAAGTATAAAGGTAAAGTCTTTTAGCTAAGTGTTTCAGACTTTAACAAGCCCGGGCTCCTTTAAATCTCAAGTCCTTCTTGAATTCCATTTGAAATGCAAGGTAAATAGTCCAACTTAAAAAAAGTTTTAAAAACAATGGCATAAAGCTCTGCTTTGTTTTCACACCATCCCCTCCCTTGGGAATCCGGGGTTAACTGGCAGAATAAATAAATACGTGTGTGCAGTAGCTCCCCTGTTTATGGTTTCATTTTAGTTTTCACAAGTCATTTTAAAACATCTTAGGAAGATGTAGGTAGAAGTCTTGAAAATAGTCACTTTATTTAAATGAGGCAGATGCTTATAGTAAAAATATGAATATGTGCCTGAAATATAAATTAATTGGAAAAAATAGTTGTATTAAATTGACAGCTTTTTGCCATTTCCTTGTGTCATAATATTTATGAACACTAAGCTCATGGTGGGACAGATTTCTACCTCCCGAAGTTTTACATTACAATGTGGTTTTATGCTGAAAACCCAGAATTCTCTACTTGCTCCACTACATATTGCTATCTCTATATATTTTTAGAAGGAAAAAAAGACCGTCCTTTTGGATACCTTTGTTTCTCAATGGAGTTGTTCACAGGTCTTTGATTTCTTATTTGACTATCACTAATGACAATTTATCGACAAGGCAATATTAGGACTTTTGATCCATAATAAGTCTTAAAATGATTTCTTTGTAATCCCTTAAAAAGAATCCAAAAGGTATTTCAGTGTTTGAATTCTAATCAAAACTCATTTGTAAAAAGTGTTCTGTGAAAAATATTTTAAGAGTACGTTTAGCATCAAAAGGGTACAAAGTTTCAGTTAACACAAGATGAAAGAGTTCTGGAGATCTTCTGTACGGCATCCTCATGATAGCTACTGATACTGTATCATATACTTGAAATTGGCTCAGAGGATAGGGGTTAAATTAAATCTTCACACACACACACATACACAAGGGTAACTATGTAGAGGTGATGGAGAAGTTATTTAGCTTGACTGGGGTAATCTTTTCAAAACATACATATCAAAACATCAAGTTGTACATCTTAAATATCTACAGTTTTTATATGTCAAAGATCATAAAGTTAAAAAAAATACAATGTGAATTAATCTGATAGTGTCAGAGCATATTTGAGAGATTTTTATCTGCCAACACTAAGTAGAGCAGAACATTTTTTCCTTTTGTTTATTGTGAGACATTTCCACTATACAGAAAGGAACAGAGACTAAGTAAGGAACACTCACGTAAGTCATCTCCTAGCTTTTACAAATTTTAACATTTTTTAATGTTTTATTTTAGTCTTTTTGAGAGAGAGAGAGAGAGAGAGAGAGCGAGAGTGTGCACACAAGGGTTGGGGAGGGGCAGAGGGAGACGAAGAGAATCCCAAGTAGGCTCCACATCCAGCATGGAGCCATCATGGGGCTTAATTTCAAGACCCTGAGATCATGACCTGAGCCGAAATCAAGAGTCAGATGCTTAACTGAGCCACCCAGGTGCCCCTGTTTTGCATATTTTCAAAGTTTGTAGGAATTGGGTCATAAAAGTTTCATTTATGTAAGTTACAATTTTCCACTTTTCCACTTTATTTTTGAGAATAGTTTTTGAGATGATGTTCCATTGATTCACGTAGCTTTAGTTCATTTATTTTAGACTGCTATGTAGTATACCTTTGTATAAATAGAAGCTTTATCTACTCTTTGATAAATACTTTGGGTATTTCCAATTTGTTGGAAACAAATTACAGTCTGTAGCGAATATTGTGTGTGTGTGTGTGTGTGTTATGCACATGTACTAGAATTTGAAAGGTGGTTTTCAAAGTGTGGTCTGGGGACCCCTTGAAGGATCATTCCCTCCCAATCCTAGACTTTTTCAGCGAGTCTCTAGGGTGAAAACTATAACAACAACAACAATGTTCTTTGCCTTTTCCCCCTTCTCATTCTGTCATAAGTGTGTATAGTAGAGTTTTTCAGAGGGTACATGATATATGATATTGTAACATCTGAAAGTAGCAGCAGATATGAGAACCCAATTTTCTTCCATTATATTGGATTTGCAAAAATGTAAAACAAAGTCATTCTTTTTCTAAATTTTGCTTGTTTTGGAAAATATAGTGATTTTCCCTAAAAAAATGTTATTTATAATACCAGGTGTTGTTTTGCTGTTGGTAGTTTTAAATGAAATACTGTTTAAATTTATCAGTTTTAATTTCTAGTACGACAAATAGCAATGGATATGACCCATAAAAGCAAATAATTTTTAAGAGTGGACAGAGATTTTGAGACCAAAAAATTTGAGAACTGCTAGTCTAGGATAAACACCTAAGTGAGGAAAGGCTGGTTGTAGGGGGTGCAGAGCTGTAACATACGCCTCATGCTGCCATTTTGCTCCGTTAAGTTGTTAAACTACTTCACTTCTCAGCAGAGTGTAAGAGTTCCTGGTTTTCCACGCTAACATTTGCTATGGTCAGATTTTAACAAACTTTGCCAAGAGGATGCATGTTAGATAGAATCTCATTGTGAATTGAATTTGCTAGTTCCTGATTACTAGTAACACTTAGCATCTTTTTATGTTCATTGACCATAATTCTAGTTTGTCTTCTGTGGAAAATTTTTTTGTTCTGTGCCATTTTTCTTATCCAACTGATGGTGTTTTTCTTACAGATTTGTAGGAGGATTTCTTTCCTTCCCTCCTTTCTTTTTCTTTTCTCTTATTAATATTCTGGTTATTAATCCTTTGTTGGTAACATGCATTGGGAAAATCTTCTTCCAGTCTTGGGTTGTCTTTTCATTTTGTTTATGGTAATTTTGGTTGAACAGAATTTCGTAATTTTAAGTTTCTTAATTTCTAAATTTTAAGTTGAGTTTCATACTTAAGATTTTAATCCATTGATAATATATTTCTGTGTATGGTTTGAAAGGGGAATTTCATTTTATTTTTTAAAATATGCATCATTTATTGACCTTTTTCCCCACTGATTTTTAAATATCAAATTTCCATATATACTTTGTGAATGTACTTAACATCTCTAGTCTGTTCTGTTGTTTTTTTCTATCCTTCATCAATACCTCTTTACCTAATTAAGATTAATATGACTTTATATGGTCTTGGTATATGGTAAGGAGGGTAACTCTCACCTTAGTTTTTTTTCAAAATTGCTTATTCATAGGTTTTTATTATTCCATAGATCTTTTTAGGATAAGCTTTTTAAATTTTGTGAAAACTTTATTGGCAGTTTTATTGGAATTATACTTGATTTATAAACAAATTTGGAGAGAAAAGACATTTTAATGATATTGAGTCTTAAATTATCCGTGAACATGATATATCTCCATTTATTCAGTCTTCCTTTAATTTTCTCCGTAAAGGTTTTTCCTATCTTTTCTTGGTTTTATTTCATTTTTGTTCTTACAACTAGGATTTCTTTCTATTATGTATTCTATTATATCGTTACTGATAATATATAAAAGGAACTGTTAAAACTCAATAATGAAATTCCAATCAAACTGAGTAAGAGACTTGACTAGTTCAATGAAAAAGACATCAGAATGGCCAGTAAGCACATAGGATGGTGCTCGGTATTTTTATTTATTTTTTATTTTTTATTTTTTTAGATTTTTTTTTATTTATTTGACAGAGAGACACAGCAAGAGAAGGAACACAAGGCAGGGGGAGTGGAGAAGGAGAAGCAGGCTTCCCGCTGAGCAGAGAGCCCGATGTGGGGCTCGATCCCAGGACCCCGGGATCATGACCTGAGCCGAAGGCAGACACTTAACGACTGAGCCACCGAGGCGCCCCGGTATTTTTAGTTATCAAGGATATGAAAGTGAAAACCACAAGGATACACCATTCAACACACACAAGAATGGCTAAAATAAGAAGACATTCCCTATGTTGTCAAAGATATGGAGTAACTAGAACTCTCATATATTGCTGTGAGAGTGTAAAATGGTACAAACGCTTAGGAAAACTGTGGGTTTTTATGAAGTTAAACATTTCCCACCTATGACCCAGCAATCCCACTCTAGGCATTTACTCAAGAGAAATAAACACATATGTTCACAAAAAGGCTTGTATATAAATATTTATAGACACTTTATTCAAAATAACCCAAACTGGAAACAACCCAAATGCCCATCAACAAGAGAATGGGTAAACAAATTGTGATGTACTTATGCAACGGAATACCCTCAGCAATAAAAAAGAACAAACTATTGGGGCACCTGGGTGGCTCAGTTGGTTAAGCGACTGCCTTCGGCTCAGGTCATGATCCTGGAGTCCCTGGATCGAGTCCCGCATCGGGCTCCCTGCTCTGCAGGGAGTCTGCTTCTCCCTCTGACCCTCCCCCCTCTCATGTGCTTGCTCTCTCTCATTCTCTCTCTCTCAAAAAAATAAATAAAAAATCTTTAAAAAAAAAAAAAAGAACAAACTATTGATCCTCTGAACAGCTAGAATGAATCTCACATTTATATGAAATTCAAAGAAAGGCAAAGCTAAATATGGTGATAGAGATCCTAATAGTAGCTTCCTATGGGATAGTGGGGATTGACTGTGTAAGGCGGCTCATGGCACCTTCTCAGGATGCTGTAAATGTTTATATCTTTTTTTTAAGATTTTATTTTTAAATAATCTGCACACCCAATGTGGGGCTTGAATTTACAACCCCGAGATTAAGAGTTGCACATTCTACCGACTGAGCCAGACAGGCAAAATGTTAATGTCTTGACTGGAGTGTTGGTTACATAGATGTGTACATTTGTCAAAATCCTTCATATTGTGCATTTCATTGTATGTCACATTCACCTTGATTTTTTAAAAAAATGGAAACATGGATCTCTTGAAGTCCTCTTTTCCATATTTTAAGTAAAAATTACCATTGTTTTCTACACTAATTGTCTTGTGAAATTTTTCATTATTTCTGTTGGACACTAACATCTGGGTTACATTTTCATAATTATGAGGCATAAATGAGATTGCTTTTTGCTCCTTGTACAAAAAGCCAAAGGTTAGTTAAGCTCTACTGTTTTTAAGTCTATTTTATATTTTCACCCAATACTGTATTTTAATTTACAGGTTTCACGAATTTAATACTTGTGTGAATATCACTTATATTTGCCCATATAATCGCTGTCAGGGAGCACCTCTATTGTATTAATTTCCATCGGCACTATTCATTCAGTATTTGTTGAACCTGATGTATTTCAAGCAGTGTTCTAGACGCTGGGATGCAGTAGTGAAGCAGACAGACGAGGAAGGACCCCGCCCTCACAGAGCTTACACATGGGGGCGGGGAAGCTGACAGTAAACATAATACCCTGAATCCCTTGAGATAGCACTTATAGCTCTGGGAGGAACTCTTTTTTGTTTGTTTGTTTGTTTAAGATTTTATTTGAGAGAGAAAGGGAGCACAAGTTGGGGGTGAGGAAGGGGAGAGGGAGAAGCAGACTCCCCACTGAGCAGAGAGCCCGATTCCTTCTGGGGCTCCATCCCAAGACCCTGAGATCATGACTTGAGCCAAAGGCAGATGCTTAACCGATTTGAGCCACCCAAGTGCCCCTAGGAGGAGCTCTTGAGGGGAACTGGAGGGAGCTCCTCTCAACTGGGTGTTCACAGAGAGGCTTCGGAGGAGGCATCTGAGCTGAGACTAGGATAGCAGGAACATCTTCATTCTGTGAAGCGATGGAGAGGGTTTGAATGTAGGTATTTTCTATAACTGTACCTTTATGATTAGACCAACCTTAATCATATCCCCAGATTGTTTTCTCGGTTGGTCTCCATTTCAAAGCCCTTATATTTTTCTTAATTACCTTTTTCTGAGTCTGTTTTGTTGTGACTTTATGAATGTGTGACACTTAGAACTCTTGTAACTTTGGGCTTTCTTGATATTAGTAGTAGTCCAGTCTGGATTGTTCACTCTTACCAACAGACTATTCTGTCTCCAAAAATATGCCCTTTGTACATATTTAACCACGTATGTTTAGAAGAGACCATTTCAGGGGCACTTGGGTGGCTCAGTTGGTGGAGCATCCCAATCTTGATTTCAGCTCAGGTCATGATCTCAGGGTGGTGAGATTGAGCCCTGTGTAAGGGTTCCGGCTGGGTATAGAGCCTGCTAGGGATTGTATCCTCCTCCCCCTCCTCGCCTCCCTCTTGCACATGTGCACTCTTGCTCAAAAAAAAAAAAAAAAAAAGCTGTAAGAAGAGGGACCATTTCAATATGCACAGAAACAGAGATTGAATTTATGTAGTTTGGACAGTGGCCCTTCTTATATCTTACTTCTCTCCTGAGCTCACATTTTAGAATCCTGAAAGTATTTGGGATTCTTTCTCTCAGCATTGTTACTACATCCACTCTCTGTGTCGTTCTGTAAGTTCAGCAACCTTAGGACTCTCCTAGCTGAGACTATTTTTTCTGTTCCTTAGAGGGCATTTTGAGTAAAGTTCTCATGAATTAAAAAGTTGAGAATCAAGTTCATTCATAAGCAAGAGCAAGTAGGTGTGGTTTTTTCCTAGTGTAATAATATTTTATTGGTATTTTAAAATATCAGTTATATTTTGAGGAGTTTGGTTTATGAATAGAAAGAACGAAAATGTGTATCTTTTTAGTGGTCGTGCAAGCTCTGGTACTTTCTAAAAGCTCGAGTGTCTGTATTTTATCTGACTGTGTCAGTCTCCAGCCATGTTCCCTATGTCTAGGTGGGTTGGACACCTGACCTCATGCTGTATAATCAGAAAGGAAGAAAAAAATTGGTTCCCCAAATGCCTGCCTCTCCCACAATTCCCATTATGTCGGATCACAAGTACTTTGAGGGTACATGGCTTATAATCTGTGTCTCCTCGGGACCAAGACTGGGAAGCTCTGGAGAGTACCCTCCAACTGTAGTTCTGTCCTAGTCCCCAGCAGCCCCTCTAGGAGCCGAATCCCAGTGGATTCTTGGGCACCATGCATCCATCTGGAAACAAACTCAGAGGCTCACAAGGACAGCACAACTAGAGTATCTCTGATTACTTACGAAGATGGTCAAAGCTCCTCATCCTTTAACAAAAACATATAGAAAATAAGTGGTCCTTTTCAGTGTCAGGAATTAAATATGTATAAGAAAGTTTGAAAAGGTGCTTGTTAGGTTAATGAGCAAAATATTTCAGGCTTTGTTGTTTATTTGCTTTTTTTGCTGTCCGTCTTTTAAAAAGTTAATTCTTCCTTGGTTCAAGGGTGCAGCTTACTTCACTTTTAATTTTCGAAACACAAGCATAAAAGAATTTAATTCATTCTGAGCTAAGTGTTTACTGTGTCAAAAATAATTAGCTAACATGGTCTCAATTTACATAATTTCTAGAATCTTTTATTTAGACAGTTAACAGATTCAGAAAGTGTTTACTGCTAGAAAACGCAACTAATAGGAAAATAGGGATGCTAATTATTTGGTCAACTCCAAGATTATTGTGTACATCTCCCTTCAGGGTATAGGAACACTTCTGCAAAAGGTCCATTTCACTGATGTGGCTCCAGTATAGACAGGGTGATTGTGTGTGTGTGTGTGTGTGTGTGTGTGTGTGTGTGTGTGTTTAGTGACCAAAGACACAACTTAGGGCTCTTATTTCTTTAACTTGGAGCTTCTTTCCCAGTATTATGCTCAGAGATGCAAACTATATGCACTGCTATCGACCTGGCTTGCTTTTTTTTTTTTTTGGAAGGAAACCAGAAGTAGCTTTATTATTTTTTTCAAACTTAATTTTTTAATTTTTTATTAACATATAATGTATTATTTGTTTCAGGGGCACAGGTCTGTGATTCATCAGTCTTACACAATTCACAGTGCTCACCATAGTACCTACCCTCCCCAATGTCCATCACCCATTTCCCTCCCTTCCCCTATGATCCTCTGTTTTATTGAATTCCACATATCAGTGAGATCATATGATAATTGTCTTTCTCTGATTGACTTATTTTGCTTAGCATACCCTCTAGTTCCATCCACGTCATTGCAAATGGCAAGATTTCATTTTCTGATGGCTGCATAATATTCCATTGTGTGTGTGTGTGTGTGTGTGTGTGTGTATCCATTCATCTGTTGATGGCCATGTAGGTTCTTTCCATAGTTTGGCTAATGTGGACGTTGCTGCTATAAACATTGGGGTGCACATGCCCCTTCGGATCCCTACATTTTTATCTTTGGGGTAAATACCTAGTAGTGCAATTGCTGGGTCATAGGGTAGCTCTATTTTCAACTTTTTGAGGAACCTCCATACTGTTTTCCAGAGTGGCTGCACCAGCTTGCATTCCTACCAACAGTGTAGGAGGATTCCCCTTTCTCCACATCCCCGCCAACATCTGTCGTTTCCTGACTTATTAATTTTCCTGGTTTGCTTTTTTGAAGACCAAACTCATTGGATCACGCTTTCAATTGACTGCTTTTGGTTTTTTTGTTTTTTTTGTTTGTTTGGTGGGCAGCAAAGCAAAGTTTATTGAGTGAAAGTACAAAGCTTGAAGAGGGGCACCTGGGTGGCTCAGTCAGTTAAGCAGCTGCCTTTGGCTCAGGTCATGATCCTGGAGTCCTGGGATTGACGGAGCCCCACATGGGGTTCCCTACTCAGCGGGGAGCCCGTTTCTCCCTCTCCTCCCAGCTTGTACTCTGTCTCGCTGTCTCCCTCAAATAAAATCTTTATAAACAAAACAAAACAAAGCTGCTGAAGAGGGAGGGAGGGGACCCTGCTTTTATTTTTATAGAATTTAAGTTGTTTTAGTCTTCTATGGAATTTCTAATTTACCTGAATTTTTTGGTTAGGTAGCTTTTTGGCGTGGTGTAAGCCCTTCAGTCATTGTATTTGGAAATATGACGGAACTTGGTCAAGCTCTTCAGGGACAAGGACTTTTACCTGTTCAGGGCCCCACATCCACACTCAGTAGAGCAAGTAAAATGACTGGGACGAGGAGACTTGCTCTGTTGATTCATGCTGAGGTGTTCACTTAGTGTTGCTTGTCTGCCAGGCATAAAGAGGTGAGAAGATAAGTAGGTCCTGCTGGTACCAGTGGGGGCTTGAGTCACAGGTGTGGGAAGCTCTTTTCACTGCCAGGAATAGAGAGGCTCATTCAGTTTACGTCATATCATGGAGCATTTTTCTTGTAAGGACGCTCTGAGATGAAAGAAGGCTTGAATCAGTTATACTTCTGGGTCTCCTGGGAGCAGAGGAGTTAAGACTAATCTGGTGGGATATAGTTTAGGAATGGAGGGGATCACTGGTTAGACAAGCATGTAGCTATTCAGAGAAACACAGGACTCTCAGTATTCCCCTGGGATGGCATTTGGGAGAAAGTCAAACCTGTATAAATATTTCTGTATTTTTCCTTGAGGATTCACTAAGATCTCCAAAAATGTTAGGAGTTTAGTATATTCTTTAATCATATTTGCTTGTTTTTTCAGGCAGATAATACATTTCCTATTTTTTTAGTTCTGTATTCTCCTAGTCTCCATTAGTGTGTGTGTGTGTGTGTGCGCGCGCGCGCATAGGTAAATACACACAGAATACCCACAGGATAGGAACATCTGAAGGTGGAAACCGAGAGTCTGGGAAAACTAAATTTGGCTTGTCACGTTTGAAAACATCATCTGTTAACCTTTTTGTTTTTGTGAGTTTATACTGCTTTTTACATAGTATATTTTGAAAGTGGTAATTTTAAAATTGATCATATTAGCTCACAATAAATAAACCTGTCTCTCACATTTGAATAGGAATTTGTAGCTTACAGGCACTTTCAAAGATTTTTTTTCTTTTTTTAAGTTCTTCAGGTTTTTTTTGTTTTTTGTGGGGTCTTTTAAGTTCTTTTCTGAAGTTCTTTTAAAATTCTTTCCTAAAGGAGGCAGACAGGTCTTCTTTTCATATTTTAGAAGTTGAGAATTTAAGTCAGTGTGACACCATCCATTCCCGGGCCCCCTGACTCCAGTTGGTGGCCCTGCCGTGTGGCAGCCCTCGCTGTCAGGGGCTCAGAATGTCAGCAGTGTCCTTCTTCGCCTTCGTCCTGCTCCCGTTCTCTGCACTTAGTTCCTGAGAGACAGAGTGGCATGCACACTGGAGCCAGATGTCCATGGCTTTCTTCGCAGCAAGGCTTCCACCCTGAATCGCAACCTTCTTCCCCGTTTCAGTAGCTAGACTGAAATAATCTAGAGAAATTGTGGAGGTTACAGTTAGTTTGCCAAAAGTTTGTGCAGGGAACACTTGTGCTCCATCCCTGCAAGTGGGCATGGAGGGATGTGGATATAAGGGATGAAGTTCTTGGTAATTGTTGTCAAAACCCAGTGTTAACCGGGACGCATGGGTGGCTCAGTTGGTTAAGCATCTGCCTTCGGCTCAGGTCATGATCCCAGGGTCCTGGGATCCAGCCCTGCACTGGGCTCCTTGCTCGACTGGGAGTCTGCTTCTCCCTCTGCCTGCCGCTCCTCCTGCTTGTGCTCTCTCTCTCTCTGTCAAATAAATAATAACATTTAAAACAAAAACAAAACCCAGTGTTTACCTTGACTACTGCACTACTTGCCTGGTGCGCCCCTCTCCGACCCCACACCCCATTCACTACGGGGAGATGGAAATGATGGTCATATAACTCGTCTACCCACAGTTTAAAAATTGAGACAAGTTCTAGCAAAAATATAAAGAGAGGCATAAAGGAAAGTAATTTATAGTCAGTAAAGTGAGGACATTTTTACAGTAAAGCTCAAAGATCCTGATTTGCTTTAGATCAATATATCAGCAGGTGTGTACTTCAGTATGTTCATGGAAGACATAATGTAGTTACGATTGTCCCACTTCCATGTGGAGTCACTAAGAATATAAAAGCTGCAAATGCCATCCAATCAAGTGTATTGTACTGGTGAGTCAGACACCTTAAGTGGCTTTGCAGCAATGACCTGATTTTTTGAAATGATGAATATCTATTAGTAAAATTCCAAACAAAACAAAATACAACCCCCCCCCAAATTCCTTGGATTTATATTGTAGCTGTGCCGTGGAAAATCTAATGTAAAACCGTGTAAAATAACTGTGTTTATATGTAAACACTGTTAGGATCTAGGATCTGATGGTTATAAACTGACTTTTTTGCCACTTCGAATGTCCAGATGTCCAGTGGGATATTTGAAAGCAGTGCAGGATACAGTAGTGGGATTCAGGACGTCCCAGATGCCAGCAACGTCCTCAGAATTATTGTGACAATTGAAAAGATTGCCCCCCACAAAATCAGAATACACCTTCGAGATGGTGATGGCACTTGTGTTGAAAATCTCTGTCTTATACATGTCAGAAAGACTTGGAAACGTAAGGGATCCCAAGAGAACAAACACTTCCGAACATTTCAGATCAGAAGCTCCTCGTGCTGTGATTTCATTGTCTCGAGAGGCTGGAGAGGGCAGGAGGAGAACGTCTGCTCTAATTTTTCTCCAAGGCTGATAGGTTTTCTGTCTTCCTCTGCCTTTGTCAGCCTCCACTACCTCGTCTGCCTTCTTGTGGTGAAGTGTTTTGCACCCCCTCCATTCCCTGTCCTTGGAGCTTGCCAAGGAGGCTTTCTTCAGACTAGGTTCTGAAGGACTTGTGAAAAAGGGGTTTGAAAGTGTTCAAGAAAACTGATGGTTTTTTTTTCTTTTATGTGGTGAATATACGTGACACACAGTTTACCCGATTCAAGGTTTTATATAATTTGTCACTTTGCAAATATATGACTAAATTATTCTGGTATATAAATAATAATTTTATCTCGGGCATTTTGAAAGATACAATTTTCTATAAGCGGTAGTATTTTAATAATTGGGCTTGTGACTCACTTCACCCAATTAATCCTTCATAACAGTGGGAATCAATATGGAAGGAAATATTCACCTATTATTGTGTAACTTCAGCAGTCAGTATTTTTGCTTTCTGTTCTCTGTGAGGCAGCATTTTGGTGTGAACCTAGATGTGTCTAGGTTCAAATTCTCCAGCTCTGCCACAAAGTGGCTTTGTGATCTAGAGCAAATCAGGATCTCTGAGCTTTACTGTAAAAATGTCCTCATCGGTAATACAGAGATGCCGATATTTAATACAGTGGTTGCAAGGATTAATGTAAAATATTTGACACAGTTTTCTTTTAATACTCATTCCTGTGCATCCACATTTTTCTTGTAGTATAACCACAGTGCAGATAAAATCTTCGTCTTCCTGGGCGCCTGGGTGGCTCAGTTGGTTAAGCGACTGCCTTCGGCTCAGGTCATGATCCTGGAGTCCCGGGATCGAGTCCCGCATCGGGCTCCCTGCTCAGCAGGGAGTCTGCTTCTCCCTCTGACCCTCCTCCCTCTCATGCTCTCTGTCTCTCATTCTCTCTCTCGCAAATAAATAAAATATTAAAAAAAAAAAAAAAAAATCTTCGTCTTCCTTTTTAACTTGACCTATTTCCGTAGTGTAAACAATTTTTATAATTACTGTTTTAAAAGTATCAAGTATTAAAAAATATTATAGTATATAATGACATTCTGCCACTAAATATACTGTGGACATGATGTCCTTTCTCTGTATAATTTGAACCTTAAATTTATCTGCTTACCTCAAGAAATAAAGTTTTTAAAAAGCTCCCTTCTTGACATAACTGTAAGCAAAACCAGGAGGAAACAGCAGACCTGAGTTGAGTCTGGGCAGCGGGCCCATGGGAGGCTTCCCAGGTGAGTGATGATGCACTTCCGCACACCGCCTTGAAATTGCGGCCTTCAGCGTACAGATTTGGAGGCCTTGACCTCTGGGTTGCACAAAAATGATCAAAGCTATAACTATGAAATCTGAGAATAGCAAGGATATACTCACTTAATAATGATTTCAGTATACATGGGCATTTTTCATTTTGTTTCCTGTTTTTTTTTTTCCATTTTAAAAGTGATGCTGCTAAATAGAAGTATACTGTTGACCAAGAAAGAATGCACTGAAAATTTCAGCAAACAGGCATTTTTTGGGGGGCAATTAGAATTGCAGTTCAGGAGGCACAGATACAGGTAGAAACCTGAATCTGAGGTTGTTCCTGGACCTGAGGAAGCCAAGGAGAGGGCAGGGTTACAGCGTCAAAGGGCTGAGGGTGTCCTTCTCATTCAGGTCCTAGGTGCAAAACAGGGATTGAAAAGAAGGTAGCTGGGATTGGTTGGGTTAATATGCAAATGAGGGGCTGTGAAGCTTTGTTAAACTGCTCTGGCTCCTTTTGAAGTGAAGAGTGAGGATGATTCAGGTGTCTTGATGAGAAGGAAAGTTAAGTCCCAGCTGAGAGCTTGCAGCTGGCCGAAGGGATTTTTAAAAAAAGTTGATGGTTTTTCCAACGAGGACGTGAATAAATTCCTCTTCCTTTAGGGCCTCCTGATCCCGATTTAAGAGACTCTGTTAGCTAGGGTTGCTTGCCGCATTTTGAAATCTCCTTTCACAAGACATTGATTTTTCCTTCTCTAGTAGTATTTCTGTAGGATAAATCTCTAAAAGTAGAATTACTTTATTAGAGGACCCAAGAACCTTTTATGGCCCTCGATGTGATTGCCAAATTGTTTCCAAAGATACTATATAGATTTACATATAGGTCCCCACTTCAGTAGTTGTAGCTGTACATAAGTTGGGATTTTTTTTTTTTAATTTAAGTGTTTTGTGGGGGACTAATTTAACAGGTGAAATACTGATTTTAATTTCTATTTCTTGGCCACTGGTGAATTTAAACATCTAATCTTCATATATTTGTGATATTTCCTCTTGCATTGCTTATTCGTTCGTATTTTTTCTCTATTTAACTTAATGTAATGTGTATAATAATGTGTAATCATATTATTCTGCTTTTTTTCTTTTAGCTCCTGTAATAAACCGATTCACAAGGCGTGCCTCGGGTAAGTCAGACCATATTATGGATTTTGCTTATTAATGGTGACATTTCTTGAGTAATAGTGGTATTGGACAATAAGGTGTGATGAGGATAATTGCTGTGGAGTAATGATTTATTTGTCGGTCGTTTTCCCCGAAACCAACCATCTGATATAATGATGAACAAGGACAGAATTGGAAATAACCTCTGCATGGCTAGATTTAAACCTACACTGTGCACTGAGGCTGATGCACCTTTTTAAATGGAGCCTCTCACCCCAATTTGTCTATATCTGCTCTTGATCAGTTATTATCTGCATGGTTATCGGAGGTATCCCAGCCACGGTTCAGAAGCAGTGATTTAGAAGGTGGGTGAAGGACATCCTAGAAACAGTGGTGGGTGAGCGATAGGAAAAGGGACAAGGAACAGGGAATGAGCATGAGGGACAAAGGATAAGGGACAGGAAAACTCTGAAAATGTAGGTACAGGAACTTCTCCTCAATGGGGCCCTTTGTTAATGGCCCTGAGGCTCTTGCTCTCTTAAAGACAGCATGGTAATCTGACGCATATTCACCGTGATAGACCTTAGCCACTAACAGGTGCTTGAGTCAGAGCCACGAATACTGTGTACCACCTGCATTGGTGGAGAATACCGGCAACGGTTGAGAGCATTTCTGTCCCAAATGGCTTAAGTAAAGTGAGTTTGGGCCTTGAAGGGGATAAACTATTTGGAAAATCTACTTCTGTGGAATGCCTTCTTCTCTGAAGATAGAGGACAAATGAAGCATTACTATGTTTGATGTGAGAAAATTACTCTCTTTTAAATACACTAGAATTTTTTGTTGTTGAAAAACACAAGGTAAACATTTCAAGCAGATCATTTCTGACGTTTATATAATACAGTTGAGTAATTTATTTAATAAAATTACCTCATTTCCATCTGTGATGTATTATTATTTTTTTTTTTAAAGATTTTATTTATTTATTTGAGAGAGAGAGCATGAGAGGGGGGAGGGTCAGAGAGAGAAGCAGACTCCCTGCCGAGCAGGGAGCCCGATGCGGGACTCGATCCTGGGACTCCAGGACCATGACCTGAGCCGAAGGCAGTCGCTTAACCAACTGAGCCACCCAGGCGCCCCATCTGTGATGTATTATTAAAGGTGTTTTAAGGTTAAGTTTTATTTTTAATTTGTCATCAGTTACTGGTACAATTTATTCTTACTATATAGTGACCAGGGCTAAGAGGAAAAAGACCAGAACTTAGAAAATGTGCTATATTGGGATAGTGTCTACTTTATCCTCCTGAGCTTTTTGTAATCTGAAGACATATGTATTTTATTTATTTTTGAAGACGTATTTATTTTAAATGTTGCAAACAGAGAGTGGATTGCAATGACTTTTGTGGAATGAGGAATCATGTTTATGTCAGCAGGGTATCAGATGATATCCCAAAGTAGAGCCGCAGAGTGTGATGGGGTTGTGGTGCAGGGATATAGTCTTTGGTGAGCAGTGGTGGGAATAAGAGGGGAGCAATGAGAGACTCCGTAGTGTGATATCTTGTCTTCATGGTGTAAAATGCTTTCCACAGGCACATAGGTAGGAGTCTTAGAGTAGATCATCTCCCTTTCTGTCTCAAACTATATGACATCAGACATTGATATCTGGGGAAGTTGCATTAGTGTTTGTTGTACGATAAACTTATCATCAGTGGATGTGTCAGGGGCTCTAGTGTGTAGGTTACCTTTGAAGCATCATTATTTTAGTATCTCCACCACCACTAAATCTGTGTCCAGTGTACCTTGGTAAGGCTTGGCTGGAAATGTAGAGAAGATGGAATGCCAGCAAAGAAACCCACAGTAAAGTCAGATGTTGTGTTTATCTCTAGAACGACAGGTATAGGAAATGTCAATGAAAACAACAGGAAACAGTTTGATTTAAAGAAAAATAAACAAGGTGATATCAAGTTCAGGAGTTGAGTTATATCTAGCAGTAAGCCTTAAAAGGAGTAAAAATTGTTACCCTAGGAGTATAACACACTGGAGTTCATTATGAGAATGAATCTGGACCTTGATTATTTTATGTGCATCTTCAGTGTTTCGGGTAAGGGAAATAAAATTATATTTACTGCCTTAGATAAAAAGAACAGTGGTATAGGACGGAAAAAAAGAAATGGGAAAATGGGACCTATTAATCATTTACCTGTCTATAATTTATTTGACTTCCTTATTTTTTATAAAAGTTTCTCTGACACTTTTCTGGCAAAGGAGAATACAGAAACAGTTTTAAGCCATCTTGAGGAGGAAGTCCTGTAGTTCTCTTTGTTAACTTAGTGGCTAAAAGGAATTTAATTTAGTAGTAGACATACACATCAATTTATTTGAAAGTATCATTTCCTGAAAATAATAACTGTCTACTTAAAATGTAGAAATTCATATTTGATAGTTAACAATATTTCCTAGCATGTCTTTTTCTGATGGAGTTTTATTTCAGAAATACTTTTTTCTTTTCAGAAATGAACTATAAAACTTAGGTAAGACCTATAATTTAGGGGAAAAAAATAAGCCAAGTAAAATCAACCAGAGGTTTATGTGATATGAGAGTTTGTTTCTTATTCATCTATTTTTTAATAATGATTACAACAATGAATGCTGTGTAATATACAGTAATATACTATGTATAGTGCTAGGTATTCAGTCACTGTTGATGGAATGAAAGTGAAAATGTTACAATGTATTTCTAAACTTCTGCCTGAGTTCTCTAAATCTTTGAGGTTTTGGCTTTTCTATTCCTACTGCATCTTGCAAAAATAAATATTTCAACTGGAGTAATTCAAACAAAACATTTCTCCCTTTTATGCCTTTTTCTTTTGTTATAGTTCAGGAGGATGAGGGGATGTTTACATTAAGAAAGTGTTTAACAAATACATTATTTGGGATCATTTTTACACCTTCCACCACGCTGTTTCTGGTAAACTCTGTCTCCATGTGTTTTCAGTGCCTGTCCACAAACCTGTCAGTTTTTATTTCTATAAGTAGACGTGTCACTTAGCATTTTCAAACAAATTTCCTAGAATCTCAAGAGTCTGTAGAGGTTTCAGGGTTTCCTAAGCTCATTTTCCACTAAGTGCAGGAATGAAAGGCATACAGTAGGGGATTTTTAATGGCAACGAACACAGGTGGGCGTTAGATTGGGTAAGTTCTACAAAACATGATTGAAACTGTCAGGTGTCTTCTCTTCTGAAATCCAGATGAAATGTATCTTTGGTATCTCCCTGACAGCACCCCATAACCTTAATTTTATTACTTATTTTTTATTGAGCTATAGTTGACATATCACATTGTGTATGTTTCGGGTGTATGGTGTATTGATTTCATATATTTATATAATGCAATATGATTACCCACAGCCTTATTTTTAAACAGTACCCCACAATTCTTTTTTGAACAAAAGAAATACTACTTTTGTTCTTTTTTAAACCCATTTCTACTCTTAGTAATCACTTCTTATCAGTATGTCATTTTTAAATACATAGAAGTCACATATAATCTATTTATAATCACATAAACTAGTATGTGATTATAAATAACATACATAAAATTAACATAAAATACACATAATCTCTTTTAGAATTTTGATGGAATTAGAATTAACATTGATAGTTTGGAGTATTTTGGAAGATTCTTCTTGGTGGAATAATGGAAATATACCATTTACTCTTATAATTATTATTAAAAATTAAGGGTAGTGGTAGACATAGTCGCTCGATAAATCTTTGAAAAGTAAAACGTTACACAGACAACAGTCCTGTTGTTTCTTTGTTCATCTAGTGTATTATATGGGAAAGACTCTAGAGTGTGGGGTTTCACAGACTTGAGTTCAAACCACCCGTTTACTGTGTGAATTTGCACGTAAGTTATTTACCGCATTGAGTCTTACTTTCTTATTTCCACTTTCTTTCAGTTTGGGATCATAAGAGCTATAACCATGCTTGTTGTAATGGTTAAGCTAGATGGTTTTTATAAAGCAGAGTGGCTAGGCTCTCAGAAATATTAGTGGTCAACCGTCTTCTGAACATAGTTTAAAACAATAAAACCCTCAGTGCTGTGCCTTAACCTGTCATAAATAAGCCTTAGAGAGTCCTAACACTCTTTGATATAATCCTGTAATATGGGGCCTCTCCTTTTACTGTTTGCACGTTACGGTTTTTAGAAAGATTATAATGGTTTTCCTCTGTGGTTTTGTCTCTGAATTGGAAAGAAAAAAGAAATTTCTCGTTACTCTTGAGACAGCTCCTTGCAGTATGAAGTTAGACCGCTCTCTGATTTTGTTTTAACCCCATGATTTTATTTTGAAAAAAGTCAAGCTTATAGAACAGTTTGAAGAATTGTTCAATGATCACTTTTCTCTGGATTTCCCAGTTCATATTTTGCCGCATTTGTAGGCCCTTCTCCTTCCTTCCATACACATGCTCATATCCACACTTTGTGTTTTTTCACTGGATCTTTTAGGAATTCTGAATACTTCATGTGTATCTCCTAAGAACAAGGTCATTCTTCTGCATAATATTACACTCAAGGAATTTAACCTTGATACAACACTGTTATCTGCATAGAGTCCAGTGTCCTTCGTTGTCTTAGTGTAGCCTCTGTTCTCTCTATCTAAGCTGATTCAGGGATTTTTTTTTTTAAAGATTTTTTTTTTAAATTTTATTTATTTGGCATAGAGAGAGAGAGAGGGAACACAAGCAGGGGGAGTAGGAGAGGGAGAAGCAGGCTTCCCGCTGAGCAGGGAGCCCGATGCGGGGCTTGATCCCAGGACGCTGGGATCATGACCTGAGCTGAAGGCAGACGCTTAACCGCCTGAGCCACCCAGGCGCCCCTGATTCAGGGATTTTGTATTGCATTGAATTTTCATGGCTCCGTTTTTCTGATCTTTCATAAACGGACTCCCTAACATTTTTGAAGTCTGCGTTTCTTGAAGTTCTGAGGGTTATCCCTCCCAGTGAAACAGTTCCCTGTATCACCAGGTACGACTTCCTAGCTCGCAGGAGTGCATCCACTGTCTGGTCACAGTGCTCCGTTGTTGTTGGTGTGAAGCCTTGGCTTGGAGCATTACTTTATTTAGTACTGCTTTCCTGGACTGCTGTTGAGCACGACTTGCTCTAATGCATAATTATTTCTTATGATAGAAGTGAAAATGGAACTCCAAGTTATGAATTCAGTAATTTTCTTTTCTCATGTAGATAATTAGCCGCACTTCAATTTTTAGCCATAACGTGAGCATTGAATTTTATAGTATATTTTTAACAGAGCTAAAATTTTATAATTTTCCCTGCACTAGCATTTGGAGTATTTCAGAGGTGAAATTAAGTCTTTAAACTTCACACACCCACTGTGTAAAACGGTATATTAAAAACTCTGTAAAATCACCAAAAACAGAAAATGATTAGTCCCCAAGATAGTAGTGAAATAACAGAAGTTCAGATCTTTTATTGATTCCAATTCAGGGAACATATGCTTCCTTGATTCAGGGAACATATGTTTCCTTTTGTTTTGTCATGGAAATATTTTGTAGCCTTGGTGTTCTTTGTTTTCTTCTCTAAAGTTGCTTTTTAACCCTCCTATTTTTTTTTTTCAAGAGGTCATTCTCATGTTGTCAGACTAATTTGCTGGAGTGAATATATTTATGTTTATATTTTATTTTTGAAATGAGCTTCATTTTGAAAGCTCGTTTCAAGCTTGGTAATTACCAACACTATAATGCACACCGGGAGCATATTCCTTTAATTAATTTCCTAATTCATTCTGCAGACATTTACTGCACCCCTACTGTGTGCCAGATACAGTGGGAGGCATGCAAGAAGAGTAAGATACGGCCTTTAGGAAGGTCACAGTCTAGCAGGGAAGCTGGCTGTGACGGGCTCGGTGTGGTGAGCACCGTAATATCCACAAAGGGAAAAGGAGAAAACATACAGTTCTTGCAGGGCATGGTTCACAGAAAGGGTGCTGGCCATTAGGGCTTATAATGTGGGTTTCAGCAGGAAAACAAGGCGAGTATTTGTGCCTTACCACTAATAGCAAGCTATTTTTATCATGAAGTCCTTTCTCCCGGGATGCTGCCCTGCACCTTGCCTCAGCATCGAGTACCTGTGGCGTGGAGTAAGCAGATGCCCACGGCCACGGATGGCAGGGGCTTAAAGCCAGGATTTATTTCTGCCATTAACTTACCATTTCTTCAAAACCTTAGTGTCCCTCTTATCAGAGGAGGCAGAATAGGCTCTGGATTCAGAGAGACCTAGGCTGGAATACTAGCTCCGCTACTTACATATCCACTTGTAAAAGCTCCCACTGTCTGCTTCTCTCACTGTGGACTGCTGTGGGAGGGGCCGGGGGGGGGGGGGGCTTAGTCACCTTGCTAAGGTTCAGTTTCTGCAGGTATAAAATGGGGATAATACATGTCTCACAAGACTGTCATAGTGATTAGACAGCAGATAATCCATGAAAAACACAACACAGTATTCTCTCCAGTTTGGTTTCTCGGTGTGAGCCTGTTGTCCAGTTGTGTCCCCTGCATAGGCGGGGCTGCCAGGAGCCTGGACTGGACGGAGAGGTGGGTCCGAAGTAGCTGCAAAGCCTGCCATGGAGAATTCATTAGAAAGGTGACACCCGGGTGAGGCCGAAATCAAGAGGCAGACAGTTCAACTGGGGCAGCAGGATGAATCCACAGGGAGCAGCACTGGGCAAGGGGAGCGAGAAGAGAGGGTGGAGGGTGGACCTGAAGAGCTTCTCTGAGATGCCAGAGTACAGCCCCCAGGCTTCTCCCTCCGGTGGGCTGGAAGTGGTTCCAGGCCTCTCTCTGTACCTGTTGCCTCTCTGTGCCCAGACTAATTCTCCCCTGTGGTTCTCTACAAATAAAACCAAGTGAGCAGAGGGAGTGCTGCTCCCGTCCTCTTCCCTCCCCTCCTTCATCCTCCGGCAGTACTGATTTCCTGGCCCTTGTAAGCACGGCATGTTCTTGCATGCCTTAGCATGCTGTGGGAAAGAGAATCCAGTGCAGTCTGTGGGCAGTGTTGTCTCTGGTTCTTTCTTGTTAGGCCCAGGAATGCTGATAGGCCTCTCTCAAGGCCAGTGAGAAATTCAATTATCTCTTGAACGTAATTGCATTTTCTTCAGAGTACTCTGAGCCCTCCGGGGAAGGGAGAGAAGGCCGTAGTAAAAACCTGATCAGCAGTTCAGGGCAGCGTGGGGCGCAGGGCTGGCTGTCTCCTCCTGCTCCCAGGGAGGTGGCCTCAGACTCGTCACGCCTGCACTGGTGGAGGGGCTTGGCAGATGGCTCGGGAAGCCCTTGTAGCCCACTGGGGCCCTCGTGTGTCCTGGTTACTGGACCCTGCCCTGTAGTGCAGACGTGAGTAGATAGAAGGCACGGCCGTTCTCTGATTCTGATCAGAGTTCCGGTCACTGTTGCACAGACTCTCTGTGTGAAGGATCAGCCTCCCTGCCCCCAGATCCATTGCAGACCAGGGCTTTTATAAAATAGGGTAAGACTGCTGCTGCAGATGGCCCCGGAGTGCTCCCACTCTCACTGCGGACTGCTGTGCGTTAGGGGCCGTGACTTGGGTGTGCTCTGTAGGAGATTGGAATGTTCTCGTCGTGGAAAATTACACATTCATCCCCAAATAACTGATTATTAAACCCAAACCCAAACCCTTGTTTTACTACTTTTGCATTTTGTGAGAACAGACGGCGGTGTGAACAGTGCCCCCTGGAGAGGGAGAAGGGTGGCGGGCGGCCTGGGCCACGGGGACACACGTTGCCGCCTCTGCCTGGCCCCTGCCCGTTCACACTTGGAGCACTGCAGAGGCTTCGCTTCTCTGGCCTTTCTGCAGCTCGTCCCCATCCATGTCCCCTTGCCCTCTCAGCATCTTTCTTTCTCTCTGCATGCCGCCCGTCTGTAGAGCGGGTACTCAGACTGCTGTTACTGCTTACACATCATTTAATACCATTTAATACCATTTAATATCATTTAATACATTGGCTGTTTGTTCGCACATCTCGTTCCCTCTCCTAAACTGTGAGCATTGTAATTAATGTATTGAGGGAAAAGAAAAAGGAGGACGCAAAGTAAGGAAGTGGGAGTCCGAGCAGAATGGGGAGATTTGGCCAGATGTGCACAGTGGGGTTTAAGATTCCTGAGCAGGTGTGTGGTTACAGGTGAGGCTGAGGCTAGGAAGACGTGAGGATGGGCTTGGACACCGAAGTTGGCTGTGATAATGGCAGAACTGGAACGTGAAGAGCATGCAGCCGGATACCTATGAGGAGGGGCCCCTGAACCTGTGAATCCCAGAGACAGCCCCGCATGGGCACGGGGCGGGGGGGGGGGGGGGCGACCAGGTAATGGTGTGGATGTCCGTGTGCGGAGCCAGGAGAGCCCCTCACTGTCTTTTGGGTCCTGCTGTGTGCCTTCTAAGCGAGGTGGTGTTCCCCGAGAAGAACCAGGTTTCAGTTAAGGTGGGGATATGTTGGGAGTGCTTTGTAAAAGCACCTGAGGGTGTGGGGAAAGTGTTGGGAAGGAAGGTAGGAAGGGGTGGGAGGAACTGGCAGGTCAGAAGTTCAATCAGCAGATATTTATGGAGCACTTACTGTTGCCAGGTACTGTACAGGTACCATTGCACAGGGAATGACGGCAGCAGATCCTCCCTGACCTTGAGATGCCGCAGGCCAGCGGGGGAAGCGTGAAGGGGTGTGGACATGAACCTGCGGAGAGTGTGGTTGTCCAGAGTCTTGCATCTGGTGGATGACCAAGGTGACAGAGCAAAGCGGGCACGGTTGGATCAGGGGTCTTCAGGTTACAATGTATTCACTGTGGATGCTCGTTTAAACTTTCTTTAAAGCTAATTCTATCAGATTTCCAATGAGAACACTTTAACTGTCTGATATTTACTGTAAGTACAATGGACAGTATGGTGTAGAAGTGAAGAGCATGGATCTGAGGTCATTCTGTCATTTCTTGATTGGATACTCAATGAGGGCCTGTGATGGGCTTGGCACCGAGCGGTGCCTGAGGCCGACCGACATTGTTTAGGATCTTGGCGGCACCACTTATGAGCTGTGTGACCTTGGGCAATGGACTTAAACTGTCTTTGGTAGGGTTGTTGTAATTCATGAAGTGAATGCAGGCAAAGCTGCCATTTTTTTTTTTTTTAAGCACAATGCCTAGCACAGAGTGAGTGCTAAATAAACTTTCATATATCCATAGGCTCAATTTGTTGAATTTTAGTGTAGCAAAAATACCATAATATTAGTATCTCTGCTATTTTCTCCTATGATGTACCCCACTTAATTTTAATTGGCCGGAGTACATAATTCTGTGTGTCTCCTACAGCTAACTCTCCTACCCCAAACTTGGATTGACATAACATTGTATCAGCATTTGTGGGAGATGGGAAAGATTTCTCTCAGATGTAACATCCTTTAGGTCTTTAGATAAAATCAGAAAAACAACTTTAGTCTCCCCTAGATTTTAAGCTGAATTCTTAGACTGTATTTTGAAAATAGATTGATCTGCCTTTTAAATTTTAACCTTTAATTTTAATCAGGTATATGTACATGCAGCCCTCCTCCCCCCTCCCCGCATCAGATTGGACCAGCTGCTTCCAGGAGCTGATTGCTAGAAGTGTTACTGTTACTGGGTTCTGAGTCTCTGAGAGCCAGCAGTGTATTTTATACTAGCTAATCATTTGGTCATGTTTTCTGATATTTAAAAAATTAATGACACAACTGAAAACCAAAAAGTGAATCTGGATCTTCTCTTTTACTGTCTTCAGCCTTCAGTTACTAAAACTGGAGAACGTTGATTTTATAGTTGTTGTTTTACTAAGGCAATATAATTAAACTGCTAAAAAATTAAAATATAGATTAATTGTATGTTGTTTTCAGACAACATAGAAAAAAGGAACCTTTCATTTGAAAGACCAAATAGCTTAAATAATTGTGCTGTTAGACCTGTTTCAAGGAATTATGAATATTATCTTTATTGACCTCCATCAGAAAAGGTAGAGCTGGCCCTCCTCTCCTTAGGTATTTTAAAACAATTCCAAGTTGTAGCTCCCATTTAAAAACAGACATAGATAGTTTAATATGCTCATTGCATAACATAAAGTAACAGGGTACCAGACACAAGGTATTCCAGAAAAGGTACGTGGCTTTCTGCTGTGAGGTCATTTTCAGAGCTGAGTTTCCACAGGTTGCTGGGTCGTATTTGCAGTAGAAACTGAAAACTTAAACTTACGATAGGTACTCTGATGCTTTCTAAAAGTAGACTGCTACTTTTGGGGCTCCTGGCTGTGTCACTTGGAGGAGCATGTGACTGTTGATCTCAGGGTCGTGAGTTTGAGCCTCACATTGGGTGTAGAGATTACTAAGAAAATAAAGAAAATTCAAAATAAAAATAAACTGCTGTTTACAAGTTACCTTTTTATTTGGTCTTTTCACTTCCTTCAGATCTTTTGGTTCTGTTAGAGTGTTACTTTTCTTTCTTCAGTGCATTTACATGAAGGGGACAGTTTATTTCGTAGATTGAGAGCTATTCTTGGAATTAGAATAATGAGAATGCTTATAATCCAGAATTATATTTCTGTGTATTAAAAAAATAAACATTTATGTTGTATCACATAGGCAATAAAGTTTGAAGTTAAACGAAAGTAAAATTTTTCTTCAGTAAAATGGTCTTTTTAGAAGGGATTCTTGATGTTAAACTATGTGGTCGGTGGGCCTGAAGTCTCTTGGATGGTTGTCGTAGCTGTAGGAGGGTCACACTGTGGGCCCACCCTGGATGGGAATTCTGAGGCAGATGTCATTGTATGTTTTCAAGGTAGCCTGTGAGTCCTGTTAAAAGCTAAACTGAGGCATATTAAAAATTTGAAGAGTTTATTTGAGCAAAAATCTATTCAAATTGGGCAGCATCCAGTCTAGCAGATAGAAAGGAGCTCCGAGGACCTGTGCAAAAAATACTTATAGGCAGAAGGGAGCAGAAACAAGGAAGTTATGTGTGGCACAGAAGTGGGTTGGTTACTGCGGGGTCACTTTCTTTTAGGGGATGGCAGGGGCTTGCCTCACTGGTGCTGACTAGGTGATTCCTGATTGGCGTAAGAGTCCATCTCTGGGACAGCTGGAACTGTCATCAAGTCTCAGTTCGGTGACATGGGGCTTAGCATAAGTGACTCCATTTTGGGCCTTTTGTCTTGTTTTTCATAGTCCCAAATGTTTTTCATGAAGTTGTAATCCCCAGAGCTTTTTTCCCTCACTTTAGTCGAAGAATAAATTTCTCTAACAAGGGAGGTAGCTCAAAGTGTGAATAATGATCAGTTATTTTGGTATTTTGGTTATGAACCTTAGCAGTCTCATTTGTGAAAGTAGATGACGATGGTGGTGTTAAAAAGTGCACAGGGTCAACTGTGTGCTGGGCCCTGTTGCTCAACTTTGCTTTCCTTGGGATAATCTATGAGAATCACTACCACCGTCTGAAGGGATGTTTTCTTATTGTCTTGAAAAGGGAAGGGGAGAATACTTAAACTTAGATAAAAATTAATCTGAATCGGGATGTCAAGGGGCAGGGGCAGAGCACAAGTCACACCAGAAACTGCTTATTATACATTTTGCACAGGCCGAAATCAAGAGTTGGATGCTCACCTGACTGAGCCACCCACATAACCCCTCATTTAAAGACTTTTTTAGGGGCACCTGGGTGGCTCAGTCAGTTAAGCGTCTGCCTTTGGCTCAGGTCATAATCCCGGGGTCCTGGGATCGAGTCCTCTGTTGGGCTCCTTGCTCGGCGGGGAGCCTGCTTCTCCCTCTGCCTCTGCCTGCCACTCCCCCTGCTTGTGCTCTTTCTCTCTCTCTGACAAATAAATAAGTAAATAAAATCTTTTAAAAAAAAAAGATTCTTTTTTAATGATAAAATGGCTATATGGTCATGGTAAAAGTCAAATAGTACAAAAAGCTATAAAACGAAAACTAAAGGTGCTTGTTTCTCATGCTGTTCCCACTTCCAGCCCTGGAGATCACCACAGCTAACAGCTTCTTGAGTACTTTTCTGGACATTTTTAGGCACATGCATATGTAGTTGGAATTTAAATGATATCCAACTTCCCACATTGTCTTTTTCACCTGACAGTATATCCTGGATTACTTTTCATGTCCTTACATCTAGAGGTGCCTCATTCTTATTGTAATGCCTGAATGGTATTCCATTATATGGATGTATTAAGATTTATGTAACAAGGGTGTTTAAATTTCATGTATACTGTGTACTTTTGTGTAATCGTGCCAGTAAATCTGTAAGTGGGATTGCTTAGTCAACGGTGTGAGCGTGTGAAAGTTGTACAGGTATTGTCAGATTGCTTCCTACAACCGCATACTAATTTATACTCTCATCTTATGTTTAACATAGTGTGAAACACTCAGTATTACAGGATTTTTAAATGTTTATCAATTGAATAGGTCCATTATGTTTTTAGTGGGCATTTAAAAAAATTTATGAGTGAGGCTTAGCATTTTTTCATTACTGTTGACCATTTGTATTTTTTTTTTTAGTGAAGTGCCTGT
Organism: Phoca vitulina; assembly: GCF_004348235.1. Classification (NCBI taxonomy): domain Eukaryota; kingdom Metazoa; phylum Chordata; class Mammalia; order Carnivora; family Phocidae; genus Phoca; species Phoca vitulina. The sequence goes on from NW_022589707.1 coordinate 81,618,663, forward strand.
TCAGTTTTTTTTACCCTTACTGATTTGATAAGTGTTTGAGCTCGGAGGTCAGATGGCTTTGTGTTCAGATTTGGTCTTTGCTACTCACTAGTTGTTTAACCTTGAGACGGTTATTTCGTCTCTTTGAACATTATCTGTAAAATTGGTGGTAAGTGTACTTAACTCATTGGGTATTGTTAAGTGATTAAGGAGCTAATCGGTATAAAATGCTTATAACACATTTCCTAAAGTACAGTAAGAATATATGTTTGCTAGCAGCATTACTAATACTACTGAGATCTTTTAAAAATTAAGAGTGGTATTTGTCAAATGCCTTCATAGCATTCATATGATCGTTTGGTTTTTGTCTTTTAACATAATGATATGGTATTGTGTTAATAGATTTTCTAATATTGAACTATTCTTACATTCCTAGGATGAACTCTGCTTGGTCGTAACATTAATGATTAATCTTGTTCTTGAAATGTCATTAACACATACCAACTATTAGTACAAATCAAAGCACATTTTGTAACACAGAATCAAGCTGTGAATTTGAGGTATATTTCAGAGAACATTGTTGGATGTGCTTTCCTGATTTAGGTGAATAATTAGGGATCAGAGCTAGGAGTGATCTATTTAGGAACTGTTGGTTGAAGCACCTGCTGATCCCAACAAGAGGCATTTATCATGGTTTGGATGTGCTTTCCAGGTCTTGGCTGACATGTCACCTCCCGGGAGAGGCATTCTCCTGCCTGTAACCAGGCGTCATATGTCTACTCATGGAAGAACCAAGTCACCTGCTAGTGGAATGTTAGCCCCTGAAAGAATATGTTCTGAGAAGTGCACAGTCAGAGGGAGACTTGCTGGGTTCAAACTTTGCACTCCAGATGGGCTGAGGGACTTTGGAGCAATTATTTAACTTCTCTGGGCCTCAGTTTCCTTGTCTGTAAAATGGGGACAATAACGGTGCCTTATACAAACAGTTGATGGGAGGATTACATGACATATTTCAAGTCAGAGAATGTTAAGAACACTGTAGGCAGCCACAGCTTGGTTGGCTAGTAGAAGAAGGGGTTACAGACTGAGGAAGAACAGGGTGGGGGTCTTGGAAGGGGAGCTTTTGGTGGGGATTTGTGTGCAGAGGCCTGGAGCTTATTCTTCGTAGGCCAGTTTGAATGTTTATTCTACTTCGTCCTGATGTTTTTTGATAGCTTAGAACCAAATATATCAATCTATTTTCAAGGCTGGCTTCTCATGGAATTCCTATACAGGTGGCATTTATTTATTTAATCACAGCAATTCTATGAGGTAGGTCTTTTTTTTTTTTTAAAGATTTTATTTATTTGACACAGAGAGAGAGACAGCTAGAGAGGGAACACAAGCAGGGGGAGTGGGAGAGGGAGAAGCAGGCTTCCTGCTAAGCAGGGAGCCCGACGAGGGACTCGATCCCAGGGCCCTGGGATCATGACCTGAGCCGAAGGCAGACGCTTAACGACTGAGCCACCCAGGTGCCCCTGTGAGATGAGGTAGGTCTTAATCGCCACATTCTAAAGATGAGAAAAATTGCATTTAATAATGCTTAGTAATGTACAAGGGTCACGCAGTTAATAAATGGCAGGGAAAAACAGCAGAGCTGGGATGTGCTTTGGTCTGTCTGAATCATGTGCTCTTTCTCCACACTATAAACCAGTACTTCTGTCTAATCACAGATAGTAATTTGTATTCCTGCCTTAACAGATGAATTAATCTCCATAACCAGCTGGTAGAGGGCAGGGACCCTATTTAGCACTTCCATCATCATAAACACCAGGCACAGCTTTACAAATGAGGAGTCAATAAATAAGAGTGGTTTTCTGTGTGTTAGTTTTGCTAAAGCTAGAGGCATTTTATATGTGATAAAACAAACGTTTAATAGTTAAGAAATGAGTTGTTTGCAGGGTGTATCATCATTTTCATAAAAACGCTGAAACAGTTTAAAAAGAAATACCAGCCAGTGGTTCTGAAATGCATGGAGCATAAAACAAAGTTGAAGACCCAAGGCCAGCTTTGCTTTGCTATGGCAGCAACATTTGGTGGAAGAGAATAATTTCAGTTTTGCAGAATGCCTTTATCATTTGTAATCTCTGGTTAATATCCCAGATCAGCAGGGATGGATACTCTTGTCAGAGCCACACTGGGCCCTGACTTAGGTGTCACCTACTTTTGTTGTTAGAATTCCATTGAGTTTGAACTTATCTTGTAAATACCACTTTCTTATCAACGACTGCTCTGGGGTTTTAGTCTTAGTTCCTTTTGGACCTTTGTCACCTTGTTTTCCTTGTCCCAATCTTTTTAAACCAGGGTTCCCCTTCATTTCTGATGTTTCCTTGGCTGGCAGTAACTGAAACGCACATTGAAATCGGTCAAGCGAACATGGGAAGTTTATTGTAATAGTGATGGGGGCGGGGTGCTCCGAAAATCATCAAGCTGCGGGGAGGGCAGGCCTGAAGCTGGGCCTCGGGAGGAACTGGGACCTGGGTTTCCAACACTGTTGAGAATATCTCTATCTCTCTCCTCTGACTCTCTCTTGCTGTAGGCTGCTCTCTCCAGGTGGTGGGGATAGGACACCACAGCTCCACATTTTACAGTAATAGCCACCAGGAAGAGACTGACCTGGTATTCTCTGTGATTCAAGCCCCCCAAAATCCCAGGAAAGGGTTCTGATTAATTAGCCCGCCCGTCTTGGGTTGATCTGGAAGCTGTCTCATTTGCCCCTCTGGGGTCCTCTAGGACAGAGGGCTCAGAAACCCTGACCTCACCTGGGACTGATTTCAGCCGACCCATTTTGGATTATTAGAATCATGTCTGCTAGCTGATCATTAGGTTGGACTGGCTGCCCTGAGGAAGCCCTCTATCCTTCCTTGTCCAGGGCAGCTTCTCCATTGGCCCACGGAGCTTCCTCTCCAGCCTCAGGGGACATCTTCAGCAGACTCCCCGCTTTTGCAAGTCAGAGACAGATGTGCCCTGAGCTCTCTGTGAAGGAAGCTCAACTCACTTGTTTCACCACCTGCTTATAAGGCTGCAGGTGACCCATTTGGATGTGTCTTTTTTTCTGTTGAGAAACATTACCGTGTTGTGAGAGCGTAATACTTTACACATAGAATGGCAGTAAATAACAATCCAGGCAAATGTCACTTCTTTTTAAAAGAATGGAACTATTATCTTGCATATCAGTTCATCTAGCTACTAAAGGAAAAAAGCCCCAAAGAAGAAATCATACTTTACATTTATACCACCAAGTTTTCAAAGAGATAAAGTGGGAGGCTAAAAGGTGACTGTAATTTTCTTCTTACGAACTGTTTTTTGATGTTCTTTTCTTCAGAACAGTAGAACAGCCAACCACCTGGTTCCCTCCTATTACGCAAAATTATTGCATTTTTAAAGTCAGATTGGGTTTTTCCCCCTAGACTTGCAAGGGTTTGTAATTTGTGAGGGGACGGCTTTTTTTGTGTGCATGAATGTTTGTTTTTGAAATGTTTACACTCTAGTAACTATAGAAGAGATTGGCTTCATAGCTGGTTGGTTGTGCTGTCTCTTCACTTAAATTAAGAAGCATTTATCGTTCACTTTATGCAAGACAGTATTCTGTGCACACTGTGAAATTGTTGGAGGTAAGACTTAGCTTTGTGTCCAAGCCCCCTGGAGAGCTGACCAGGTACCCATGAATTTGGACCCATTGATGTGGGGTTGGGAGCCAAACAGTTAAGAAAGAATTCTTGAGATCTTTTCCATGCAAACGGGTGCTTTTTATATACCATGGAGACAGGTTCCTGTGGGCAGAAAGAGCTGCATGAAGCTGGTGCTTATATGCTTGGTGCTCAAGCGGAAGAGGACATATAGGGAGTATTATTTCATAAATGTTTCTTTTCATTTCTGCTCATAAAACTACTTTGGCAAGATTCCTCTGGTGCTTATCATTCAGCTTGATATTAACTATCGGTGAGAGGTACAGGCAGTCATGAGACCCTTTAAGAATGTAGCAACCAGTACGTATTTGATCCTTATCAGAGCTATGCAGGCTATAGGTCAGCCTTCTGGGCTAAAGGTGGACATTTTTCTGCATCTGCCCTTCATCACTGTGAGCCAGTTGGAGGACAGCACAGCAGAGTTGGTGGTCATGGTGAATTCCACGCTGATTTCACTATATATATTCTGCAGAGAGCATGAGCTCAAAGGAACAGCTAGACATTCCACTCTGAGCTTGTGCCCTCAACGGGTGAGGGGGAGATGTGAATCTACCCCTCCCACTGGCTTGCTCAGTTCCTGCATGCCTTTTGGAGTATGAGCATATCTAGGTGTCAATTTTTCATACAATGTAGCTTCTAAACCTAAGCCAGCGATAACTTCTAGTGCTCAGCAGAAGAAAAAGCTGTCAGTTTTAATGCTGCAGGGAAAACCCACTGTTGGGGACTTACTGTGGGACCATATGACCATCTTCAGCAATGGCTTCCTGTGGGATTTTCAACAATGACATTGGCTGTCGGAGATGTTCCCTCTTATATTTAGAATTTATCCCCCACATAATGTGTGATTCCACTGAAATAAGGACACAAACAAGGTGCGTTCCATTTTCCTACATGGAAGGGAGCATTAGTCCTAACTTGTGTGCTTAGGGAAAGTGACAGGGAAGATGTGGCATTTGTGTAGAGTTTTGAGGGAAGAGTAGGTTTTTGATAGGGTGGGAATGGAAGAAATGAATTTCTAGTTGAGCAAACCATGTGAAATAAGTAATAGTGAATATTCTAATAAGGTTAGCAATTTATGGGTTTTGGTAAGAGTTTGGGCTTTATTCTGTATGTTGTGGGAAGCATTATACATTTTGGGCCAGAGATACATCATGCCCAGGAGTGGTCAGGTTGGGATCCTGAAGTGTCAAAATGGGTCCATATTATCCCCCTCACCCCTTTCATCTTGATCATTACCCAGGAACAAATTGAGAAGAGGTGGTGTCTTCCTGGGGATAGCCATATGTAATCATCAGACTGCCTTACCAAGTTCTGTGAACTAGGAGGAACTGAGGGAGGGAGGTAGACCATCAGCCCATTGTGCTGTTATTGACATATGCATTGTATATGTTATAAACCCAGCAGTGCAGTGTTGTATTCCTTTATGAAATCTTGTCTTTTAAAGTAAAAATTAAGAGGGAAAAAAACCCAGCAAAATATGTTTTTACAGTCTTTCATATTTACTCACGTTTACCTTTTCCACTGCTCTTCATTTCTTCCTGCCAATTTGAGTTAGCATCTGATGTCATGTCCATTTAGCCCAAAGGACTTCCTTTTGTATTTCTTGTAGGGCACAACTGCTAGCAACAAATTTTCTCAGTCTTTAACTGAGAATGAATTCATGTCATCTTCCTTTTTAAAGGATAGTTTTGATGGGTATAGAATTCTTTGTCAGTTTCTTTCAGCAGTTTGAATATGGCATTAGTGCCTTCTGATCTTTATTGTTTCTGATGAGAAGTTAAATATTAATTATTTTATTGTTTCCTTGTATATAATTTTTTTGGTAGTTTTGAAGATTTTCTTTGTTTTTGATTTTTAAACAGTTTACTAAAATGTGTCTAGGTATGGATTTTTGTGTGTGTGTTTTGTTGTATGCTAAGTTTCATTGAGATTCTTGGACCATTAAGTTAATGTTTTTCATAAAATTTGGGAATTGGAGGGCCCTTATTTCTTCCTCTTTTTTTCCTGCCCTTCCCTTCTTATTTTTTGGAACTGCCATTATGTGTAGGTTAGCATGCTTGATGTTATCTCACAGGTCTCTGAGGCTCTCTTCATTTTTATTTATTCATTTTTTGGTCTGTTCCACAGATTGAGTAGTTTCTGTTGCTGTGTTCGAGTTCCTCAGTTCTTTCTATTGTCAAATCAAACCTGGTGAGCCGATCTAGTGAATTTTCTGTTAGTAGGCTTTTGAACTCCAGAATTTTATTTGGTTCTTTTTCATAATTTCTCCCTCCTCCTTGAGGTAAAGGTATTTGTTGAGTCATTGTCATCATACTTTAATTCTTTAAACCTGGTTTCTTTTAATTCTTTGAACAATAGCTGCTTTGGGGTCTTCATCTGCTAAGTCCAAGAGCTGGGCCCACTCAGAGATAATATCTATTGATGATTTTTTTCCTGAAAATGGATCACCCTTTCTTGTTTCTTTGCTGTTCTTCCCATTCTTAAAAGTTTGCTGAAAACTGGCATTCAGCAATTCTGAATTTTAATTTCTTCCGTCTCTGGGTTGTTGCTGTTTTTTGCTCAGTAACTTTCCTGCAGTAAATGTGTGGACTCTTGTCTCCACTGAGTATGTGGCTGCTAATGTCCCTGGTTTTTTTGTGTTTTTTTTTTTTTTTTTTCTAGTGAAAAAAATTCACTCTGGCTTTCCAGGTTTAGCCCCTGAGTGTGCAGGGCTAGTGGTCTGTCAGTGATTGGTTAGAGGTTATACTCAAATGCCTTGAGCTGATGGATCTGTGTTTGAGTTGGGAAGCATGTTCAAATTTCAGATAGTTTTAAAGGGTGCTCCGACTTCTGACTACCATCTTGGTCTTCTCTACATATGCTACATCTTTTTTTTCTTTTTTTTTTTTAATTTTTTTTTTTTTTTAAGATTTTATTTATTTGTGAGAGAGAGAACGAGAGACAGAGAGCATGAGAGGGAGTGACAGGGAGGAGGGTCAGAGGGAGAAGCAGACTCCCTGCTGAGCAGGGAGCCTGATGTGGGACTCGATCCCGGGACTCCAGGATCATGACCTGAGCCGAAGGCAGTTGCTTAACCAACTGAGCCACCCAGGCGCCCTACATGTGCTACATCTTTAAAACAGCCAGGGATATGTGGATGTCCTGGGTCCTGTCTGGTTTCTCCTGCATGCCCACACAGCCTTCCAGTCAGCCAGGGACATTTGAAGAGCTTATGAAGCTTCTCTTTGAGGTCTCATGTTTTTGGTTTTATTTCTAGTTAATCTGTTGATCTGTTGCTTGCCACAGCCAGAACCACGACCTATGCTAGGCAAGCTACTAGCCTTCCTGTTTGTCTACCACCAAGACCACCATTACCAGCCTTGCTGCCGGACATTGGTTCTTTTGTGCTCTACCCTCGATCGGGTTAGCCTCCTGCAGCAGCTGATAGAGCTGCTCTGGTAAACAAGCTGGGGATGGGGGATCTGGGATAGCAGCTCCAAGCAAGAATGCTGTGGACTTCCTGTGGAGGAATGGCAATTATATATAGCTCTCTGTCCCCAGTTCCTAGCACAGAGCTCCTAAATGCCCCTTGTAATATCCTAAGTGATAAGAGCCCTGGGAACATCTTTTGTGCTACTATTTGGTCTTTGATTCTGGCTCCTGACAGAGAACTTCTAAATCCTTTGGAATTTCCTGGGTGATAGGAGTGTCTTTTGTTCTAGTGGGGTGACTTGGTGGGCTTCTGGATGGTTTCAAGATGGGGGCTGGTCACCAGAATGACCAAGCCATGATCAGAAGCTTAGAACTTTTGGCTCTATTCTCCATCCTCTGGGAAGAGGAGAGGGGCTGGAGACCGAGTTATGATCAATCATGCCTATTTGATGAAGGCTCCATAAAAATCCCCAAAGTACAGGGTTTGGTGAACACATCTACATGCTGGAAGGGTGGCACACTCTGACTCAATGGGAACAGAAGCTCCTGTGCTCAGGACCCTTCAGACCTTACCCTATGCATCTCTTCACCTGGCTTAACTGTTAAGCTTCATCCTTTATATATTCTTTATCATGTAATAAACTGGTAAACATGTTTCCTGAGTTCCGTGATGGACTCTAAGGAGGGGGTCGTGGCAGGCTGCAATCTGTAGGCAGTGTACCCAAGTTGTGGGTAACCTTTGTACATACTACTTGCACTTGGCATCTGCAGTGGGGGTCAGTCTTGGGGACCGAACCTTTGCCTTGTGTGATCTGATGTTAACTCCAGGTAGATAGTGTCAGAACTGAATTGAATTGTAGGACACCCAGCTGGTGTTGGAGAATTAGTCATTGTGGAAATAAACCCACATTTTTGGTGTCAGATGTGTTTTGAGTGTGGTGGTAGTGTAAGTAAATGAAGAACATGCCTGTGTTTTTTCCTGTGTGCTTCCACTGTTGTAAATTGAGGTTCAGTAGTTTTGTATGAAAAAATGCCTCTCCATTCGTTGGATGCCTTTAATTGATCTCCAGAGTCCTGAAATTGTTTTGGTTTTTTGTGGAAATTTTGTCTTGTTTTATCATTGCTTTTGAGGTGAGGATTTGCATACTCTTCACTCTCCCGTACTGCACCTCTGAGGGTGGTTTTTTAAGTATTGAAGGCTTAGAGGAAGCCATATCATTGTAAGATTGAGGTAGACATTAAGCCAGTGTTCTCATTTTATGTGAAAAGATTTATTAGAAAGAAAGCTTTCAGTGATAGAGCAGTCTTGTTGAAATTATTTTTCATAACTACTTTCAAATAAGTTTTAGTATGTTGATTCTGTCAGTTGTAGAAGCTTATGTTTTTAGGAGGTATTATATTATAAAAGTAATTTTGACAGGGGATCAGATGCATTAAAAAGACAGACTGATTATTAGCAGATAACTTCGCCCAGGTTTTTAAGCCATTTTTATGTTTGAGATGTGAATGGGAGTTTTATGATCATCTCTTTAAAAAAAATTCTTTATTTCTGATTATAAATACAGTGCTTTCTGTGTTGAAAATGAGGAGAACCTAGGAAAGCACAAATAGGGAAATAAGCATCATCACAACCATACCACCAAGAAACAACAAACTTCGATGTCTGCCCTGCCAGATTGATGCACACTTTATATGGGCTCAAACCGTGCACCTGTCTTGAAATTTGCTTTAAAAAAACAAAAACAAACTAATAAGATTTAGTGACCATTTCCTATGTCATTAGTTACTTCTGTAAAATGTAATTTTTATTTTTTATTTTTTAATCTTTTTAAATGTAATTTTTAAATGGCTATGTATATATGAATATCTATCATTAATTTATTGTTTATTGTTGGAATTCAGATTTCTTCTATTTTGAACCATCATCTCTTCAGATTACTTGCAGGGCACTCGCTGAACTGGGCATGAGCATTTTCTTTTTTTTTTTTTTCAATATTGAAATATGGTTTTGAAATTTATTTATTTTAGTTAACATATAGTGTATTATTAGTCACAGGGGAAGAGTTCAGTGATTCATCAGTCTTATTTAACACCGAATGCTCATTACATCACATGCCCTCCTTAATGCCCATCACCCAGTTACCCCATCCCCCCACCCACCTCCCCTCCAGCAACCCTCGCTTTGTTTCCTAGAGTTAAGAGTCTCTTATGGTTTGCCTCCCTCTCTGTTTTTATCTTATTTTATTTTTCCTTGCCTTCCCCTATGTTGGGCATGAGCATTTTCAAGACTTTTAACATTTTCAGACTGACTCTTCCATCTTTACAGTTTCCCCAGTTTAGAATTTCATCAGCAGTATATGACAGAGCTCATTCTAAAATAGGCACCCTCTCTAAAACTGGATTTTATTTAAAAAATGAGTAATTTTGCTAACTTAGATTTTAAATGTTTAATTGCCATTTTACCTTATAGGTATATTTCCCATCTTATTGCCTTTATATTGTTTTTCTTTTTTTTTTTAAAATTTTTTTATTGTTACGTTAATCCCCATACATTACATCATTAGTTTTAGATATAGTGTTCCATGATTCATTGTTTGTGCATAACACCCAGTGCTCCATGCAGAACATGCCCTCCTCAATACCCGTCACCAGGCTAACCCATCCTCCCAACCCCCTCCCCTCTAGAACCCTCAGTTTGTTTTTCAGAGTCCATCGTCTCTCATGGTTCTTCTCCCCCTCCGATTTCCCCCCCTTCATTCTTCCCCTCCTGCTACATTCTTCTTCTTCTTTTTTTCTTTCTTAACATATATTGCATTATTTGTTTCAGAGGTACAGATCTGAGATTCAACAGTCTTGCACAATTCACAGCGCTTAGCAGAACACATACCCTCCCCAGTGTCCATCACCCAGTCACCCCATCCCTCCCACCCCACCCCCCACTCCAGCAACCCTCAGTTTGTTTCCTGAGATTAAGAATTCCTCATATCAGTGAGGTCATATGATACATGTCTTTCTCTGTTTGACTTATTTCGCTCAGCATAATACCCTCCAGTTCCATCCACGTCATTGCAAATGGCAAGATCTCATTCCTTTTGATGGCTGCATAATATTCCATTGTATATATATACCACATCTTCTTTATCCATTCATCTGTCGATGGGCATCTTGGCTCTTTCCACAGTTTGGCTATTGTGGACATTGCTGCTATAAACATCGGGGTGCACGTACCCTTTCGGATCCCTACTTTTGTATCTTTGGGGTAAGTACCCAGTAGTGCAATTGCTGGATCATATGGTAGCTCTATTTTCAACTTTTTGAGGAACCTCCATACTGTTTTCCAGAGTGGCTGCACCAGCTTGCATTCCCACCAACAGTGGAGGAGGGTTCCCCTTTCTCCGCATCCCCACCAACATCTGTCATTTCCTGACTTGTTAATTTTAGCCATTCTGACTGGCGTGAGGTGGTATCTCATTGAGGTTTTGATTTGGATTTCCCTGATGCTTAGCGATATTGAGCACTTTTTCATGTGTCTGTTGGCCATCTGGATGTCTTCTTTGGAAATATGTCTGTTCATGTCTTCTGTCCATTTCTTCATTGGATTCTTTGTTCTTTGGGTGTTGAGTTTGATAAGTTCTTTATAGATTTTGGATACTAGCCCTTTATCTGATATGTCATTTGCAAATATCTTCTCCCATTCTGTCAGTTGTCTTTTGGTTTTGTTGACTGTTTCCTTTGCTTTGCAAAAGGTTTTTATCTTGATGAAGTCCCAATAGTTCATTTTTGCCCTTGCTTCCCTTGCCTTTCGCGATGTTTCTAGGAAGAAGTTGCTGCGGCTGAGGTCGAAGAGGTTGCTGCCTGTGTTCTCCTTTAGGATTTTGATGGACTCCTGTCTCACATTCAGGTCTTTCAACCATTTGGAGTCTATTTTTGTGTGTGGTGTAAGGAAATGGTCCAGTTTCATTCTTCTGCATGTGGCTGTCCAATTTTCCCAACACCATTTGTTGAAGAGACTCTCTTTTTTCCATTGGACATTCTTTCCTGCTTTGTCAAAGATTAGTTGACCATAGAGTTGAGGGTCCATTTCTGGGCTCTCTATTCTGTTCCATTGATCTATGTGTCTGTTTTTGTGCCAGTACCATACTGTCTTGATGATGACAGCTTTGTAGTAGAGCTGGAAGTCCGGAATTGTGATGCCGCCAGCTTTGCTTTTCTTTTTCAACATTCCTCTGGCTATGGGGGGTCTTTTCTGGTTCCATACAAATTTTAGGATTATTTGTTCCATTTCTTTGAAGAAAGTGGATGGTATTTTGATGGGGATTGCATTGAATGTGTAGATTGCTCTAGGTAGCATTGACATCTTCACAATATTTGTTTTTCCAATCCATGAGCATGGAACGTTTTTCCATTTCTTTGTGTCTTCCTCAATTTCTTTCATGAGTATTTTATAGTTTTCTGAGTACAGATCCTTTGCCTCTTTGGTTAGATTTATTCCTAGGTATCTTATGGTTTTGGGTACAATTGTAAATGGGATCGTATATTGTTTTTCTTTTTAATAAAAAATTCATTTAAATTCATTGTCATTTATCACCTCACAAATCTTGACATTGTTTTTCAAGTTTCCCTTAAAAAAATAGAAATGGAATTTTTCTTTTCTTCAAGAGGCAAGTCCTATTAGGCTTTTATAAGGATTTATTTTTGACTTTAAATAATGCATAAGCTAGACTCAGTTGCATCTACTTGTAAATATATACCACATATTTTAAGTTGTGTATTGATATTGGGTATTGATATGTATTGTTTTGTTACAATTTGGTCATATTTTTCTAAAATAGCATTGGAATTCTTATTAGACTTCTGATAATGATACGGAGAGGCTTGATTGAAAGATGTTCCCCTGATGCTCAAATTTGATAGTTTTATTACTAAACCTGGAAGCTGGGAATTGACCAAACTCTTTTTCCATAATTCTGGCTATATTTAGTCCCCACTTCACATCCTAGAACCATCTGGTCAAATGGTACTGGTTCTGAAAATTTGTTAATAATGAGAAGAATCCTTTAGTGTTTCTATTCCTATGATTTTTTTCATAGGTACATGTTAGGCAGCATTAGTCTCAAAAACAGTAAACAGATAAAATTATTCAGAAGCTTTAAGTAGCCCCAGCTCCTCTGCATCTGAAAGGCAAAATTGTGTTTTGATATATGTGAGCGTATCATTCACTATCAACTAGTATTTATATTCATATTACTTTAATGTGATCCAAGGTCTCAGACCAAAATAAAATGCAGGAGTTGGGCATTTGCACAGACTCTTAGGAAGCTGTTTGTTGACTTTTAATCAAAGCATGAGAATTCTTTTTTGATATCTCCTTGGCTATTAATTTCTGAAAATTCATAAGTCATCAAATATAATGCTCAGAAATCCTCATTAGACTATTTCAGCAAGACACAAATGTAATTTCTATGATAGTGCTGTCCTCTAAAACAGATGGATCTACTTACTGTCGGCTCCTCAACAGTTCTGGAGAATATCATTGAGGAATTATGGTGATTAATAGTAAACACATACATGGGCTTTAAAATATTAATGGTTATCAGAATATATTCTCCTCAGAATTATTCTTCAGGCCCTTTTTATGGTATCTCTTTATCTTAGTCTTGGTCATTTGTAAGTTTTTATTCTTTCGCTTAAAGAAAATTCACTTGGAATATACTATTTGGAAAATACCCGTATGTTGGGTCCTTAGATTACATGCACTCACCATTTCCTGGACCTTGCACATTGTTAAATTTCCTTAACTAATGAAAGGAGCATTAGTAGCTACAGGGGGACCACTGTTCCACATGAGAGGGAGTGGGGGCTCACGTGGCGCTCCTCCGTTCTCTGAGTCCCACAGGCTACGCGTAGCGTACGGACGGTATTATGTAGAATATTCAGAAACATACCTTGTTGACGTGATTCTTTTTATAAACCTGTTGAATGCTTTGTCCTCTTAATTGTGCCATACTCATAAATGAGTTGATTTTATAATAAAAGGTGATGGTTTCAGGGACTGAACACATATGTGTAGAGCATGTAGTGGAAAGACGGTGGATTGGGGATGGATCCAATGACTGAATCCACACACTTTATAACTAACGTTTTAAAATACTTTGGAACCTAAGTCTAGAATAAAAATTCACCTACCATATGTATATGGGTTCTGAGATAGTTGGGACTTTGTTTTTCCTTTGGAGGCATTTTTGAAGAAAAATTCATACATTTTTTGGAACAGATTAAAGAATGTTTTGGTTTCCATATCTTTAATAATAGGGAAATAGCAAATGATGGACAGATTCTCATTTGTTTGAAGCTCTCTATTGTGCTCAGTTATGATCTCAATGACACAGCTCCTCTGGTGTCCTGTGCATGATGGTTTATTTGTGAGGTGTGAATTGCTCTTGATTTACAGTCACTTAAAGAGGACTGGTATACAGATGGGGGAAAATCGTTTTTAGAAACAAAAACATAGAAATGAATTGGTAAGTTATGAAATCTTACTCTAAATATATCTCTTGTTTTTTTTCCTTAAGATTTATTTATTTTTTATTTGAGAGAGAGAGCACGCGCACTGGGGAGAGGGGGCAGAGGGAGAGGGAGAGAGAATCTTAAGCAGACTCCCCGCTGAGTGTGGAGCCCAATGTGGGGCTCAGTCTCACGACCCTGAGATCATGACCTGAGCTGAAACCAAGAGTCTGACCCTTAACCAACTGAGCCACCGAGGCATCCCTAAATATCTCTCTTGTTAAAGGGCAACAAAAACAATGGGTTTGTAATGAATCAGGGTAGTTGAGTAAAATGTGTGGTATAGCTAAAAGGCTTTTGTGACAGTAGGCTGTTTTATAGTGGAAATAACAGGAAAAAATTTATAGCTTTTAGGATTGGTAGTTACATGTTGGGGATGATTCAAGAACCTCCCTGAATGAAGATTTATATTGCTCTTTTTGTAGCTGAAATGTAGGCAGTAATGGTAGATTATAATAACTTTTAATGTTTCAATGCAGGAAATAGTAAAATATTAAGTGAAATGTTCAATGACTAAATATTCAATGAATATTTGGAAGGCAGTTTTAAGGAAATTGTAATGATTCTGTTCAGAGTTTATGAGACTTAGTCTGTAGATTTTTAAGCTAAGAACATTTTCCCCTATTTTTAAGTAAACCATATGGTTGATTTCAGTACTCTCCATTCCCCTTCTAAGCCCCTGGTGGAGAGGACGAGAGAGGAATCCTTGAGCTTAGGGCCATCAGGTGGTTGTGTTGGTCATTAGGACTTTTCACAATGTTCTCGTTTTCTCTCCTCTGAGCACCTGCAGAGATGCACGTCCCTTGTGTCCTTGAAGTTAGGAATGGCCACGTCACTTGTCCTGTGAACTGTCATTATATATTCCTTCTTGGCAGAGGGGACACATATCACTTGCAGGCAGAGGCTTTAGGGGTGCAGGGAAGGAAAAATTCTCCTGCACCCTCTTTGGGTCTCTGACTGGACCTAAGAAACTGACATAAGTATAACAAAAGGTCTTACACACATTTTATTGAATTTTTACATGTTTATGGGGTCCTTCCCAAGAAAATGAAGACCCAAGCAAGTGATTAGAGCAGGAAGCTTTTATATCTTTTGGGCAATAATAAATCTGTGAAGGGTTACAAGACCAAGGGGTTCGGGCTCCTGGCAGTAAATGGGTAAGGGTTGTTTATGCAGCCTTCTCGGCCCTAACTTCCTTGTCTCGGGTGATAAGGATGTCCCCCTTCCTCCTGGTACAGGGACGGTACCTTTCACATGGGAGATTGCTGGGGCAGAGGGCGGGGTGCGGGAGGTCAGAGTGACCTTCCTTTTGCTGTTTTGTCGATGGTCAACATGAGGTGCTGTGTTCTGGGGTGCTGTATCTTGAACCCATCAGGGGCCAGTGAGCAGTTCGCCGCTGCCTCGGGGACTGGTGACATTCTAGATGGTGGTTACTCTTTTGGCCTGCAGCCTTCACAAAGATGACTTGGAGCAAAGTACCCACGGTCCTGAGATGGACCTACCCTGTGAGCAAGAAGGACACTTCTGTTTGAAGTCCCTTGGGTTTGGGGAGACTTGTTACTATAGTGTAAGCCACCCTGACAAAGGCAGTTTCCCTAGGTCTGAGATCAAAAGGAAATCCTACTTTCCTCACCACTACCATGACTATTCCTTTTCCTAACCATTTTTGTTAACCGTTTACTGTGTGCCAGTCACAGTTCTAAGTGCTAGAAATACAGCCCCGGACAAAACCATCGCCTCTCTTCTCAGGCTTGTTCCCACCACTCCTTCGCCGCCTGGGGGCTTCTCTCTCTGTGGAGCCTTCTCTGTCCATTGAGCAGCTGCTCACTGCTTTCTCCTCTCTGTGCTTCTCCAGCATTCTTTCACTCTGCATCATCGCCCAAATTCCACAAACTGTTTTTTTTTTAATGGTAAATAAGGATTCCCATGGGTCCTTTCCCTTGACTGTGCTTTGGGATCAAAATAGGAGCTTCTCTACTGTGGTCGTGTCCAGATGCTTTTGCTCTGTGAATTTGAAGTTAGGATTGTCACCGATGTGTCAGAGCAGATGTATAGCACACTTCCTGGACAGACGTGTGGATGAGGCGGAGGAGGGGACAGACTCTTGACTGCCACTGTGTCGTCTCTTCCCTTTACTTCACCGGAACTAGTGTATCTTATCCCCGTGCTTCTTGGTCTTATTTTTGTTATTGGCTCTCTCCCAAAGTCTTTTTTAGGCGCTTTCCCCTCATCCCTCTCACCCCCACAATGAGATTTTAATGCCACAGATACACTGTGTATCAGTTTCTGTACTGTGTGTATGTGTATGTGCTTTATCAAAAAAAAAAAAAAAAAGACTAAGTTTTTTTTGCCTCCTCCCCCAACCAATCTTGCTTGAGAATGCATGCCTTAAACTAGTATTTGTAAAGGTAAATTTTTTTTCCCTTTGTAGGAGGGCATTTCCACTTCAGTAAGCTAAGTTTAACCATATTGAAGCAGAACTCTGTTGTCTAATACACCTGTGCTTTTATCATAGCTTTCTTTTAAGCTGATTATCATTTAAATAAGTATGCTAAAATCTTAGTGTATTGAGAACATTGGAAAAGTAAATTTTATATGTTTCCAGAAGTCAATTTTTTTTTTTTTCTTTCCCTAGGTTAAAAGCCTATAAACCACGTAGTTTTTCTGTACAGGCCACATTTGCTTTTTGCTCCTTCAGCAAATATTTATTGAGTGCCTACTGTGCGCAAGGCTCCGTGCCAGGTGCTGAGGCCCAGTGGAGTGGCTCATGGAGTTCAGGCTGGTTTCTTGATGCTTTAGTTAGGCAGAGAGGTAGCACGGGTTATGTGAACTGGTCCAGTGCAGAGCTGTTTGTACTAATTTGTATACATTACCAACAAAGTACAGTGCCCCTGGGAGTTGCTGTAACCCCTGGGTGGTATGATAACAAGGGTACTTGGTCTTTGTCCTGAGTGGTGAGAATTTCTTTGGTGCCCAGTGACTCTTGGCTGAGGGGCTTCTAGATAGCCTCAGAATAGGGGCTGGTTGCCAGAAAGACCAAACTTTGATTAGAAGCTTGGAACTTTTCGGCCCTTTTCCCCCCTTCCAATTCCGGGAAGGGGAGGGCGGCTGGAGATTGGGTTAATCACCATTGGCCAGTGATTTAATCAGTTGTGCCTCTGTAATGAAACCCTGGATGACAGGGCTAAGAGAGCTTCCAGATTGGTGATCACATCGGGATGCTGGGAGGGTGGCATACCCAGAGAAGACTTGGAGGCTCTGTGCCCTTCCCCCATGCCTCGCCCTAGGTATCTCTTCCATTGGCTATTCTTGAGTTACTTCCTTTATAGTAAACCTATAAGAGTAAGGAAGGTACTTTCCTGAGTTCTGTGAGTCATTCTAGTGAATTATGGAACCAGGGAAGGGGTCATGAGAACCCTCAATTTATAGCTGGTTGTTCAGATGTGTGGGTGGCCTGGGAATCGAGATTAGCATCTCAGGTGGAGGCAGTCTTACAAGACTGAGCCCTTTGACTTGTGGGACCTGACACTAACTTTAGGTAGATAGTGTCAATTACACTGAATTGTGAGACAGCCCATTTGGTGTCAGAGAGAGGGAGGAGTGCTGTTGGAAAAAAACAACACGTATTTGGTGTCATGATGGGAAAAAATCCCTTACCTCTTGTCCGTCACTGCAGTTGACTCTTGAGCAACACAGTTTGAACTGCACAGGTCCATTTATACGTGGATTTTTTTTTTTTTTCAGTAGGCACAGTATAGTATTTTCTCTTCCTTAAGAGTTTCTCAATAACATTTTTTTCTCTAGCCTTCTTTGTTACAATACAATATATAACACACATAACATACAAAATATGTGTTAATCAACTGTTTATGTTATCAGTAAGACTTCTGATCAACAGTAGGCTCTTTGTAGTTACGTTTTCAGAGGGTCAGAAGTTATATGTGGATTTTCAACTGTGTAGAGGGTTGGCAGCCCTGACTCCTACATTGTACAAGGGTAGAGGGGTCAGCTGTACACAGCTGTGTGTGTGTGTGTGTGTGTGTGTGTGCGTGCATATTGCATGAAAAGATCAAGGGTCAAGCCCCAGAAGATGCAGAGTCAATACGGTTCTCACTTCCCTGTTCTGTCTTGCTGACTGTGTCAGGTGTCTGGCCACACAGTGCATGCATATCACAGTACAGTGTGGAAATCTTGGCCCATTCTAGATGACTGGCGTATTGACAATATATGCAAACATAACAGGGAAACCTCAATATAGGGTTTACTCAAAGAATAGGGCTCTATCCTTCACTACTGTGTAATCACCAAACCAAGAAGGGAGTATATAGTTTCAGGCTCAATTTCACATTGTCCAGGAGGGATAGGGTAAATACATTTTAGAAAACATACAGAGTAGCTCATATTCTCTAGAGGCTTTGGTTTGAGGGTCCTTCTGGGCACAGAACCTCTCATCCATTCGTTCCCTGTACAGAGAGTTACTGAGCTTCCAGGGTGTGTGCCAGGCTCTTTGGTGAACAAAACAAAAGGTTCTCATTTCACTCTGTTCCTGTTTCTTGGACAAATGGTGTTAGACATTTTAGCAAAGGACAACTTTTTATTCATTCATTCAACTTGCGTTTGAGAGTCTGTCATGCAGGTAGAATATCAGGAGATATTTAAACAACATATCATCTCTGTCCTCAAGGACCTTGCAGGCCTGTTTGTTCATTAATCAGTCGTTCATTCAAAAAGTGTGTGTTGAGCCAGATCGGTGCTAGGGAAATAGAGTTCCAGGAGCACACAGTTAGTCCCTGAAGGGCTGTAAGTCTCAGCCTGGAGGGTGAACACAGAGTAACCGCTCTGGTAGAGTACAGTGTAGTAAGAGACAAGAATGAGCTTTGCCCACGGTATTGGGAACACAGGAGCAAGGGGAGCACAGAAAGTGGGTTTTCCTAACTTAGCTGTAAGGAGGTGAGGCTCTTGTCTTGACTTTTTAGTTGGGGCTGGAGAGAAGGGATGGCTTGGAAAGGAGGATGTGGTGGGGTTCCAACCCGAGGAAACGGCGTAAGTGAAGATGGCAATGTCCAAGCCCGCAGGTGTTGTATTTTGCTCTGGCTGTCGGAGGTGGTGGTAGATGGACTGGAATGTAGTGAAACATTGCACCTACATGCCAGGAACTACATCCTGGTAATACTGGCACAGGAAATAGTTCAAGGAAATGGGCAACCGAGAAACAAGTAAGTGATAAAGTAGACACCACAAATCAGAAGAGTGTCAAGTAACAAATAATACTGGGACAATTGGTAAGTTATTTAGAAGAACAATAGAATCTTACTCCTCATGATTTTTATTCAGAGTATAGGAGCTCGGAACTTAGAAATCAGAGCATGAAGGTTTCCCTCTGTGAAATAAAATTTAAGATCAACACTAAAGTGTCTTACCTACTCTACTACCTCATTGAATATATTGATCCCTTAGCGGGGCTGACGGCCTGGGCCCCCTGTTCACAAGGGCTCCGAGTTTGGTCTAATGTTCTCTTGGTGCCCTCTTGAGATTCTGAGTTTTTGAAAATGGGGCTGTGTCTTCATTTTGCACTGAGCCCTGCTAATTAGGTAGCAGTCCCGCCTGTGAGATTGGTCATCTACGGAAACAAAGTCACAGAGCCACGCTTTAAAGAAGTAGATGTCCTCATGCTTTCTGGAAAGTTGGAGCCAGCAGGATTAAAGTGTCTGGGCCCCATGAGCAGGACCATCTGTATGGTGTGTGTGGAAGGCTCAAGCTGTCCCAGACTGATGCCCCCTAACATTCATTTTATTAGACAAACTCTCTTCCTCCTAGCTCACTCTCAGCAAGCAACCCTTTAACTGTGATTTGGCTTCTTCCATGGTCTTCCTGTGTGGGCTAGAGAGCTGGTCATGCTGACTCCATACTTGATTCAGGGAGTTACTAAATTGGCATTTTGGTGATATACATCAGTGAGGTTCTTTAATGAGAGCCTGCCCCTGAGAGACAGGTCCCCTTCTGTTCAGTTTCTGAGACAGAAGGCTGAAGCCCAGCCTCGATGCTGGTGACTTCACCAGAGTCAAATGCAGGACAGTAGTTAAGAGCAAGGGCTCTGGGGTCAGCCAGACACTGCTGGGATCAGGTATGGGTCCTGTCGTCCTAGAATGTGTGATCTGGGCCAAGATACGTAACCTCTGTCTGCCCTAGTCTTTCATCTGTCAGGTGGTGATAGGAAACCCGTCTATCTTAGGGTTGTTGTGAGATTGAATGAAAAAATAGACACTAGGTCAGGGTTTCTCACCCTCAGCACTGTTGATATTTTGAGCCAGGTGGTTGGGGGTTGGGGGGGGAAGGGGATCCTGTCCTGGGCATCGTAGGATGTTTATCAGCATCCTTGGCCTCCCTCAGTAACCAGTGGCTTCCCCGACAGTCCCCACGGTTGTGACAATCAAAATGTCCCCAGACATTGCCAGCTGTCCTCTGGGGGCCAAAATTGGCCCAGGTTAAGAATCCCTCACTCACTGGCCAGTGTGTATCTAGAGTAATGCCTGGAGGAAAGAACGCTAACGTCAGGATTTATAGTAATAATGGCAGTAATAGGGCTAATGATGATAGTACTCTTCATGCCGTCTGGGCCTCTATGAAGACATTTGTCAGCTTGTCGCTGATCCTCTGTTCTTTATATTTCTACATCTCTGGCAGAGTAAAGTCCTTACGAAAGGGTAAATGTAAAAAAAAAAAAAAATCTACTTTTAAAAAACCAGAAGAGAAGTCATCTTTACATTTGCAAAGGAGTTTCCTAGCTCAAAACCAGTGGTGTTTTTGTAATGTTTACTGTTGAGTTTAAATCATATTAGGGAATTTTCTTCCTTGATCTCATTGCATTAAAAATAAACATGCATAACCTGTGACAACTTTGTAATTATAGTGAAAAAGCAAACTGGATAAAATGATTATGAGAAATATAACAAAGTGGTGTTAAGAAACTGGTGTAAACCAAAAAGAAAATCAAATGCATACCAAGATTCCTCATAAAGGCAAAGGCAGAAATATAGTCAACTTTATAAACATTTGAACATAGTTCAAATTCAAAATAATTTTTTAGAATTTCAATAATTTTTCATCTAAATTGCCAAGATTTAAGCAGTAACATCCATTTCTGTTTTACAGTTTAAAGGAATCTTCTTACACATTCTTTGTTAGGACAGTGGATGGGTATAGTCCCTCTAGAAGGAAGCTTGGTAATAAGTATGCCTTAAAAATTGTCATAACTGTTAGCCCCCCAAAAATAACATTTGGGAATAATTCCTACAGCATAATCTGAAATGTAGACAAATATTTATGCATGAAGATGTTTATTGCAAGCTTATTTTAATAGAAGCCAGCTAAGTTTGTAGCATTAAGGGAGTGGTTAATTCTAGCTTATGGTAAACAATCAGCAGTCCTTAAAACGATTTTTTTTTTAATTTTTTTATTGTTATGTTAATCCCCATACATTACATCATTAGTTTTAGATATAGTGTTCCATGATTCATTGTTTGTGCATAACACCCAGTGCTCCATGCAGAACGTGCCCTCCTCAATACCCATCACCAGGCTAACCCATCCTCCCATCCCCCTCCCCTCTAGAACCCTCAGTTTGTTTTTCAGAGTCCATCGTCTCTCATGGTTCTTCTCCCCCTCCGATTTCCCCCCCTTCATTCTTCCCCTCCTGCTACATTCTTCTTCTTCTTTTTTTCTTTCTTAACATATATTGCATAAATGTTTCTAATGGCATGTGAAATTCTTACAGTGTTAAATGAAATAAGCAAGTTTTAACATTGCATATGCAGTATGAAATCCACTCAGTGTAAAAACTAGAAAGGAATATGAACACGTTAATCGTATTTGCTCTTGAAAGATTGGGTTGTGGGGCGCCTGGGTGGCTCAGTTGGTTAAGCGACTGCCTTCGGCTCAGGTCATGATCCTGGAGTCCCTGGATCGAGTCCCGCATCGGGCTCCCTGCTCGGCAGGGAGTCTGCTTCTCCCTCTGACCCTCCCCCCTATCATGTGCTCTCTCTCATTCTCTCTCTCTCAAATAAATAAATAAAATCTTTAAAAAAAAAAAAAAAAGAAAGAAAGATTGGGTTGTGGATAATTTATGAAAGGTACTTATAACTATGATTAAGTTGATCATTTCATAGCAGACTTGGGCTTTTTGGGGGGGTCTGTTCTTTAAGTAATTTTTAGATCTCATGCATTTCTGTAGCTTAGAAACGAAGGTGGAAGAGGTGAAGCTGTGTTTCTCTGAATAACAGAAAGCAGAAAACAGTTGTCATTGTCTTAAAGTGCAGCTTTGTATTTTAATAAATTTGTTATAGATTTCAATAGGGAATCGTTTTTTCAGTGCAGACTGCTTGCCCTGGATGAAATGAATTAATGTTGTTTTATACCATGGTTCTCTTTTTATTAATTTTTAAGGTATATTTATTATAGTATATTTCTTGATGGAATATCTTTCAAATGTCCATTTTTATTTTTATAGTATGTGCAGAAGCTTATAATCCCGATGAAGAAGAAGATGATGCAGAGTCCAGGGTATGTAATTTACTTAATAAATTAATTCTAAATTATATTCCAGTACTGGATCAGGAATATAATAACAGAAAGAGGTTAACAGGCATATAGATTGACAGGAAGCATAATGGAATTATTTTGACTGTTTCTTTTCCTAGTCTCTCTGATAGCTTACTTTGACTTCAAGTTCTATAGAATTACTTTTCTCCAAAGAGAAAGCATCTTACTCTTTGGATAAAAGGAAAGATGAACATAAAAATTCACTGCAGTTGTGGTTTTATTTCTTTTGCAAAAATACAGCCTGGTGAGGGAAAGTGTTTTTAGCTATCTTGCTCATAGCATTAATGCTATTTTTCTGACAGTATTTCTAGTAAAGGAAAATACTAGGGAAAGCCTTCTTTCTGTTCCTACCAATTTATAACAACAAAGCTTATTTGGAAACAAAAACAAATCACAGTAGAATTACATCTAAAGTGCCAGTATAAAAGTTCTTACTCTTTAATATCTATGAATAGTTTGTTCAGAAACTGATTTTTTGACGGTCGTAATGTTTTTGTAAGAATTTGTCCAGTTTTGTTTGAAGCAGTTTTTAAGCTATGTCCTCCGTTCACCTATTATTTATTTAGTAAAAAGTAAACTAAATAAGAGATTACTGTGTCTGGAAATGGAAAGTAATAATTTACCTTTTTTTTTTTTTTTTTTTGAGTACTTACTTGGCCAAAGCTCCTCTTTTCTGTTTGGCCTCAAAAGATAAACAAAAATTTATTTCTGTAGCTCTGACAGATACGTAAATAAGATTGAGTTTTAATATGGAAAAGCAAATACTATGTCCCTAAGTCATTACATCATTAAGCTCCCTGAAATATATGTAGAATCCAGTGAGAGAAAGATCAGGAGTGTTATCTTGAAGGTCTTGAAGGAAATCCCATTTCATTCCCATACCCATGGGGGTTCCCAGCAGCCGTATGGGGGGAGCTCACTGTTTGCTACCAGAACATAAATTAACTTGATAATGTCTATAAATTCTGGCTTGAAATTATGTTTCCTTAGGATTAAGATACTGTTATTAATGTATAACATGCTGTTAGTACTTCATGTAGTCGTAAAAACTAGGCCTTCCCCATCGTGTCCTTGATTTATGTATCTAGCAGAAACAATAATGGGTGACTTTGAAGAGTACACACATTCTTTATATTTGCGTATAAAGGTATACACAATAAAACTTAGTAATTGAGATGTTTGATGAAATGGTTTGATTTAGTAAGAATCTAAACTGAAGGACATTTCAAAAGGACAGTTTAAAAACAATACACAGTATCTCATAGACTCAGACTGTTAGCCACCATTTGATCCGTGGGATAGTTGTAAAGTGATTGGCTGGGTCACTCCAGTTAATCCCTAACAGTCTTGTTTGGGAGGCGGTACCAGTTAAGATTCATTTGGCTGTGTCAAAGAACCCAATCACATTGAGATAAAAATAAAAAAAAGAAAATAAGTATTGGATGCATGCTTGGAAATCTTACAGAATTCCAGAACGAATTGGAAAAAAAAAAACACCAAACCCCAAAATCAACCCAAGCCGTAGCTGGTGGTCAGGAGCCAGGCTACATCTGGGGTCCTTCCATAGCCGTGGTGCAGGACTTAGAGAATTGTGTTAGGGGGAGACTTGGCTGCCACTTGCCTTTATTGCTGTGACTCTCAGCTTAAAGTCCTGGTTCTCTGGGAGAGTTTCGCATGGACCCAGCTTCGGGTAGGGGGCCAGGGACAAGGAGTGCAGCCTTTGGCTGCCAGACGCCACTTTTAAATGAAGGCCGTTCCTAGGGAAGGAAGGATCTTTGTGAGTCGGGCATTCGCTGCTAGAGTTGTCCCCTGTAACACCCTCCGTGTTACTTTTAATAGATTTTTTGTAATTAATTTATTATAATTATAAAGTGCTTCAGGTTCTCCATTAGTTTGACTATTCTCTAAACATGTTACTAAAAACTGCACTGTTTTTTTTGGTCGTAGATACTACAAGGCAAATTGCACCATAGCCCTTGGAAATGATTATTACAGATTTCAGAATTAATTGGCTCTAAGCAGATACGGGAAAATGTCTGTAAGGAAAACATATGTTTTGATAAAGTTCCATTTCATTTGAACATTTTGCATTTCACAGACGATGTATCAAATCCTTAAGTCTCAGATTAATGTAGATATTCTCTTGATATAAATTTGAAGAAAATTTAAATACTTAAGACAGATTTTGGAAAAATCACAAATTAGATTTTACCTTTAATAAATGAAGCTATAGGGGCGCCTGGCTGTGTCAGTTGGTGGAGCATACAACTCTACATCTCGGGGTTGTGAGTTCGAGCCTCGTGTTGGGTGTAGAAATTATTTAAAAAAAAAATCTTAAAAAAGCAAATGAAAATGTAAGAGTTATATATACATCTAACATGTAGCTCTTCTGGTAGCGAAGAGCTGGTAATTTTAAGAACGGGTCATGTCCTTGTTGTGTTACCCCTCAGAATTGTGGAGGAGTGCCTTCTGTATATCTGGCCGGGTGCTTAGGATGTTCAGTGGCGAGAACCGTGGGTAAGTCCCTGCCATCTTGGGGCTTAGAGGCTAATAGCAGAATTAGACAACAAGCCAGTAAACTAATGAACAGTTACAAAATATGAAGTGCTAAAAGGAACCCAAACCCCCCATGGACAGGGTCCCTAATTAAATGGAGTGGTTGCAGAAGTGGGGCCAAAGGAAGTCTTGCCCCAGAGCCCAGGAGCCCATTTGGCTTGACCTCAGCGCCCCAGCTCGGGAGCTGTTGGCAGTTCTGAGTGCAGGCAGCTGTGACTGCAGGCTGGGGGGCCGGAGGAAGGACGGGCCCCTCATGCTCGGGAAATTGATAGAGTCCATCCAGGTGTTCTGATTTAGGTTTTTTAAAGGTTACCTTCAGCTGTGTGGACGGTGGCCTGGACAAATAGGAAACTGTCTTGTACGGATATCCCTTGCTTATTAGCAGAATAGATTTGCAGTGTTTTCTTTAGAGAAAGTGTATACCTTTTATTTATTAATTGGTTTTCTAATTTTTTGAAATGAAAGACCAGGGTTTAGAGCAGAGCTGTCTGTAAACCTTTTTTTTTTTAACTGAAAAATTTACTCTTTCTAGGTAATAAATGTTTTAGACTTTGAGGGGCATACAGTTTCTGTCAAAGCTACTTGCTCTCCAGATGTTGTAGCTTGAAAACAGCCGTGGATAAATCCTAAATGGATGAGTGTGGCTGTGTTCCGTTGAAAGTTTATTTCTGGGGGCGCCCGGCTGGCTCAGTCGGTGGCGTGTGCAACTCTTGATCTCGGGGTCGTGAGTTCAAGCCCCAGGTTGGGTGTAGAGCTTACTTAAAAAACAAAAAACAAAAAAACTTTATTATGGACACTTGAATTTGAATTTATATAATTTTCACATGTTAAGAAGTATTAATTCTTCTGCTTTTTTTCTCCCAATCGTTCTTAGCTTAGGGGCCATGCAAAAAGAAATTTGGCCTGCAGGCCCCAGTTTGCTGACCCTGGTTTAGAGCATAAATTCTATAGCCAGCCCTGCTGGGATGAATCCTAGCTCTGCAGCTCTGAACTTTCTGACGAAATGATGTGGGCAAGTTCATTTTAATATATGAGATCATGTGGTATTTTTCTTTCTGTCTCACTTATTTTACTTAGCATAAATTATTACCTGCTTCATGGGGTCAGTTACTAGGATAAAATGAGTTAATATTTTTAAAGCCCTTAAACCAGTGCTTGGCACATAATAAATGCTACATAATTATTTGTTTAACAAATGAGATTTTTACCCTGAAATCAGAAATAAAATTTAATAAAAAAAAAAGTGACTTCTAGTGTAATAAAAATCACTTTTGGGTGTATGGTTTAGTTACACCCTTAGTTATCCAGATGCAGATCTTATATGTAGGCTCACACCAAACCAAACAGAAAAAAATGAGAGTCTTTAGAAGTGGGAGAACATCTTTTGAGCAGTTGGTTACAGGGCAGGGCCACCAAAGCACAAGGAGTCACCTGATTTCTGTTAGCTTTCCAGAACACAGAACAGGATTTTAATGTGGGGTCTGTAAATGATAGAAGACTCTGAGGAGTGAGGGTGGGGAGAGGGGGCAGAGAGAGAACAGAAAACAGGGAGAGCCGTAGACCATAGCAGTGATGGCAGGATTAAGAACCAGAATTGAAAAGGGTTAATGCATAAGAACACAAGGTAGGAGAGAGAGAGAAGAGGAAAAAGCTGTTGTGTGAGGGGTTCCTACGGAGTGAATGGTCATGGAGAAAGACTTAAATTGATAACAGGAGTAAAGCAGGGGCAAGATGGTGCCAAGAATGATTAAAGAAGATAATTTGGGCAATCCAGACAAACCCTGCCACTTTCTGAAGTGGGTTCCCAAGAGTCCAGAGAACTGGGAGATGGGGTAGAAGGCAGGAAGCGTTCATGGGATAAGGAATAAGGGACGAGAAATAAGTATAGAACCCACAGTTGGCTTGGCTTTGGGCCTTGGTTGGCTAACTGGATACGCCACGTTTCTGGAGCATTTACAGGGACACAAAGGCTATCTAAATTGTGGTGTGCTGACGTTGCTCCCTGGGCTGGAGCACCTCCATCTTGGGCCTAGAACGTTTTTTCCGCAGGGCTGCCATGGTATCCCCAACTTTTTCTCTCTGAGGACAGAGCTTCTTAGCAGGCAAACTTTTTTTTTAAAGGTTTTATTTATTTGAGAGAGAGAGAGAAGGGGGAGGGGCAGAGCAAGGGAGAGAAGGCGTCTCCAGCAGACTCTGCCCTCAGCACAGAGCCTGACTCCGGGTTCGACCCCATGACCCTCAGATCACCACCAGAGCCGAAACCAAGAGTTGGCCACTCATCCGACTGCGCCACCCAGACGCCCCTCAGCAGGCAAACATTTTATGATTGCTTCGATTTGAGGTTCTGTCGGAGTGAGAGGTGACTTTTTGTTTTGTCTTATTGTGTTAACCTTCCTTATTTGAAGTAGGGAGATACGAATTTTGGTTGGCATGATTTTTTCAGTGCACTAATTTAAAAAGTTTCTTGTATAGTAAGCAGTGAGTTAGTAGGCACCAGGGTCTGCTTTTTCTGTGTCCATATGTCGTCTTAAAATCTAGATTGAGGTGTTGAGAGACAATGGACTCTGAAAAACAAACTGAGGGTTCTAGAGGGGAGGAGGTTGGGAGGATGGGTTAGCCTGGGGATGGGTATTGAGGAGGGCACGTTCTGCATGGAGCACTGGGTGTTATGCACAAACAATGAATCATGGAACACTATATCTAAAACTAATGATGTAATGTATGGGGATTAACATAACAATAAAAAAAATTTATAAAAAAATCTAGATTGAGGTGAATATTGATTAGATAGTAAATAAAAGTTTGCATATATCTTACCCATATGGGAAAGAATGCAATGACTTCCTCTCCCACTGGCTGATGCTCTTTTGTGTAGTATATAAATAATACACATACATGCATACCTTGCAGATACTGTGAATTCAATTTCAGACCACTGAAATAAAGCAAATATTGCAGGAAAGCCAGTCAAATGAATTTTTTGTTTTCCCTGTGCATATAAAAGTTATGTGTATACTCTGTTTTAGCATTATGTCTAAAAAAACAATGTACATGCCTTAATTAAAAATATACTTTATTGCTAAAAAATGCTAACCATCATCTGAACTTTCAACAAGTCCTAATAACTGATCACGGATCACCATAACCGATACAGTCATAATGGAAAGGTTCGAAATACTGTACGGATTACCAAAATGTAACACAGAGAGACGAAATGAGCAAATGCTGCTGGAAAAATGGCACTCAACGCAGCATTGCCACGCACTTCCAATTTGTAATCACATCTTATCTGTGAAGCCCAGTAAGGTGAAGTCAGTAAAACAAGATGTATGCCTCAATACGGTCAATTTCCTTTATTTGGGCCTATGATTTTCATTAATATTTAGCCACCTGAGATGGGTTTGAAATGCCGATTCTAATTTCCCATTGTGAGTCTTGGTATGTTCATGGGCACAGAACTCCCCACTGCCTGATTCCGGCTGATCCGATGGTGGGGCCAGTGACAGAGGAGCTGGGGCACCTGCTCGTCAGCCGCCACAGCCGCTCTCTGAACATCAGTGCCTAGGTGGTCCAGGAGGGTGACTCTCCATGCTTGCTGCTTTTAGGACTGTCTCTTGCCTCTCGACTCATTTTATAGTTACAAACTACCAATGTTCACAAAAGAATGGGCCTTTTGGTTCAAGTGGGTTGAGCCTTCCACTCGTCAAAAGAGGCTCTGGAGAGTTGACACGCCACACTTACAGAGGGCATTCTGTTGGTCTTCGCCCTCCTGGGATGATGCTTTAGGAAGAATAGACTACACTGGTTCTCTTTGAGCTCATTCTAAATTGAGCACACCAGGACCGTTGGATTCATCTTTCCTCAAATCCACACTCTAGGTACATCACCCTGTGTTTACGTGCTCCCTTTGGAAAACCACTCTCTGTGGTTACACACACATACATAGTGTGTAAAAATATATTTAACATCTAATGCAATATACGTGTAAGAATTTATTGACTTCGAGAGACCGTCACATTTCAAAGGAAAAGTCTACATCCTAAAAGATTATCCCACTCAGTGGTAGAGTACGAGACAGTGATAGAGAATATCGAGAGAGTATTAAACAGAATGAAGGCAGTCTCCAGACCTTCAGCATAGCCGTTGTGGCCTCTTGTCCTTCTGTATGTTCCCACTGGCTGGGAGCTTTGGGGTCTTTAGTGAATAGCCAATCACAGACCTTTACAAAATGAACTTGCTAACCTGGGGGAAAACACCCGTTTGAAAAACATTCCAGCGCTCTGTTGATGAGTGTGCCCCGCCTCCCCAGACAAGGCTGTACTACTTGCCCTTACTTAGGGGGCTGATAGCTTGTGTCTGGTCCCCTAAAGTGAACCTCAGCACTGACAGTTCTTCCCTCTGACATCCTGCTGGGAAGTTCCATCCCTTATCATAAGATGAGTAGACTAATTTGTTTGTTAATTTGGTCTCCTTTTAGATTATACATCCCAAAACTGATGATCAAAGAAATCGATTGCAAGAGGCTTGCAAAGACATCCTGCTGTTTAAGAACCTGGATCCGGTAAGCTACATATCAGTGACCAGAAATGTTTTTTTTTTTCAGCGTCAGAGTAAAGAACGGTTGCAGGGTCTTGGATTTTACCCTCCCAACAGGTTAATGCCACCCGGGATGACGTAAAGGCCCCCCCCCCCCCCCCCCCCCCCGCCCCCCCCCCCCCCCCCCCCCCCCCCGCCGAGATGCCTGCCTGTGTGGTAGTTTGTGTTCCAGGAGAGCAAGGCTAAGCTTGGGAGGTGCATATCCTTGAAGCTGTGAGCACACAGGCCTGCCTGCGCCTTGTCCGCGGAAGACATTATCTCATCCCTCCAGGTTACTTTACAAGCGTAGCCCTGAGAAACGGCCCAGATGAAGAGAGGGTTGCACCTTGCGTTCCTTGTACATCCGGCAGGAACGTGCAGGGCGGCGCAGGGCCCACGGTGGACTGCCTCTCTCACCGACTCGTGATAGTAATGATATTTTAGTGTCTAACTTTTGTATTATATGTATTTTAAAAGCAACATTTTACTTCGTTTTAAAGGTAGAGGGATTTTTTTTCTTTGTAAGGATTTTGAAATTTTTGTTCTTTGGTTCTGGTTTGGTTTTTTTCTAGAAACCCCTGTCCCATGAGCATGTGATTCACATTTTGCCCTGTGCTCGGACCTAAATGTTCTCTTCCTTCATCTCACATTATGCTTCTTTATTGCTAGGTGATTGTTTGGGTTGCCATGATCCTGCTGCCATGACCTGAATGTGGAAACTGAGTCAACTCCTATAGCTTACCTCAACTTTTTTTTTTTTTAATGTTTTGAGGGTTTTTCTTAGATTTTATGTATTTATTAGAGAGCGAGAGCGAGGACACGAGCAGGGGGAGGGGCAGAGGGAGAGGCAGGCTCCCCGCTGAGTAGGGAGCCCGATGTGGGGCTCGATCCCAGGGCCCTGGGACCATGACCTGAGCTGAAGGCAGATGCTTAACAACTGAGCCACCCAGATGCCTCTTACCGCAACTTTTTTTTGATCAAACGCAGCATCTTAATAGTTTTCAGATCGATGCCCTAGAACATTAAATTAAAATCTTTTTAGGATGGGGTTTTCTTAAAGTCATTTTTATAAAGAGGAAGGTACTGTATCTACACTGGGTCATAGGACAGCCTGAAACATTTTTTAAAGATCCTTTGTTTCTAATACCACATATGTTTCTGTCATGTCCTCCAGGAACACGGATTACATTTTGTGACTTTGGAGATGTTGTTTTAGGACCACGTGTATATAAGTTTTGTCCAGTTTGACCCAGGTCCTCTAGAATTCTTACTGAGTTTGTAAAACTGTGAGCTCTAAAGAATGGGGTTGTTGGTTGTTTGCTCTAATAATGGAAGATTAAGAAATGAAATTAAGGGGTGCCTGGGTGGCTCAGTCAGTTAAGCATCTTACTCCTGATTTCAGCTCAAGTCATGATCTCAGGGTTGTGAGATCAAGCCCTGCATTGGGATCTACACTGGACATGGAGCCTGCTTAAGATTCTCTCTCTCTCTCTCTCCTTCTGTCCCTCCTCTCTCTCCTTCTCGGTCTCTCTCTCTCTCTCCCCTTCCCTCCAAAAAAAAAAAAAAAGAGAAATGGAATTAAGATAGAAAATTTAGGAATTTAATTTAGGAATGGGAATACTTTCTTGTAGTATTAAATGCTAGAATAAGTGACTAAAGGGAATTTGTAAAATTTTGATGGGCTTCCACATAACCCCTCATCTCATTTATCTAGAATGATAATGACTCTGTGACATAAAGGACACTAAAATTATGTGATCTCTAATCATCTTCCACCAATAGGAGTCCAAATAATGATTAGTAGAAAGATACAACTTTGTGTGTGTGTGGTATTGGAATTAAACTAATTTAGTATTTAACTCTTTCCTCCAGATACACAGAGAGGACAGCTGTAAAATTGATGCTCAATTTTACCTTTAGGGGTAGGCTTCAGCTAAGGAGATTTCTCTGTTTTTCGACTAGAACTTTACGTGGGAGAATTTCAGAGCTCACCAGAAGCAGGGCTGCTCACACTTTCCTGTGTCTGTCTGTCACCAGAGGATCTTGTTCAGAAGGCACAGTCTGGTTCAGTAGGTGTGTGGTGGAGCCTGAGAGTCTGCATTTCTCACCGGCTCTCAGGTGAGGCCGGGGGTCCTGGCCCCCAGCCCCGCTTCCTGTAGCAAGAACAAGCGCTGGCCGTGAAGGGCTCCAGCTCTGGATTTGGGTGACTACCATGTGTTACTCCATGTGCATACTTTCCTGTTGCATCGAAGCCATGTTTCAGTGCTTCAGCAGTGACTGTGTGGTGCTCTCTGGTGCCCGTGTGCCCGGTGATAAACAGACGGGCGTCGGATAGCTGCCAGGCGTGTTTTCCGGAGATGCTGCTGC
Source organism: Phoca vitulina (assembly GCF_004348235.1). Taxonomy (NCBI): domain Eukaryota; kingdom Metazoa; phylum Chordata; class Mammalia; order Carnivora; family Phocidae; genus Phoca; species Phoca vitulina. The sequence continues at coordinate 81,650,441 of NW_022589707.1, forward strand.
CTTTTCTGTCTCCTCCTTTCTTGCCATTTCACCTTTAACTCTTTTAAAAGCACTGTGAAAATTTTGGATGCATTTAAAATAATTTTTAAAAAGCTTTCACTAGTATATTCTGGCCAGGAACAGCTTTACCTAATTAAAGTGGTGATTTTTATAAACAGTAAATTTTCTTTTAAAAGATTTTATTTATTTATTTGACAGAGAGAGAGTGAGTGAGAGAGGGAACACAAGCAGGGGGAGTGGGAGAGGGAGAAGCAGGCTCCCCGCCAAGCAGGGAGCCTGATGCGGGGCTTGATCCCAGGAACCTGGGATCATGACCCGAGCTGAAGGCAGACGCTTAAAGGCAGATGCTTAAAGGCAGACGCTTAAGGACTGAGCCACCCAGGCTCCCCTTATTTATTTATTTATTTTAATTTTATTTATTTATTTATTTTAATTTTATTTATTTATTTCAGAGACAGAGGGAGAGCAGGAGAGCATGGGGAGGGGCAGAGGAAGAAGCAGGCTCCCCACTGAGCAAGAAGCCCCAAGCGGGACTGGGTCCCTGGACCCTGATACCATGACCTGAGCTGAAGGCAGATGCTTAACCAACTAAGCCACCCAGGCACCCCAAACAGTAAATTTTTTTTAGCCTTTTTTGGCTGCTATGTTGAAGGTCTTCAGTATATGTATTTTAAAGGCCAGTTCTTGTTGGGGGGTGGGGAGAAGCCAGTTCACGAAGTTAACCAAATTCATGAATTATCATTATTGAATATTTTATAGGGAAGAAGCAAATATATTTACATAGTTACTTCCAAAAGATGTTGCTTGTAGCTCAAGCTATCTTGATTTATTTCCCTACATTTCTGGAAATGATGCAAAATATAGATGAGTAAAAGTTTATTCTTCTCAACAGATTACTACCTGGAATAAATAAAAACCTCCCCAAACATGGCAGATTGAAGATTTTAGGTTAAGCTCATGTTTTTTATTTTTTTTTTTTTATTTTTTATTTTATTTTTTTTTTTTTTAAGATTTTATTTATTTATTTGAGAGAGAGAGAATGAGAGACAGAGAGCATGAGAGGGAGGAGGGTCAGAGGGAGAAGCAGACTCCCCGCTGAGCAGGGAGCCCGATGTGGGACTCGATCCCGGGACTCCAGGATCATGACCCGAGCCGAAGGCAGTCGCTTAACCAACTGAGCCACCCAGGCGCCCAAGCTCATGTTTTTTAAACAGTCTTCTAGTGTTTCACGATACACATTTTTTTTCTACAATAACCCAGATGCATTTAAAGTGAATTACATATTCAACTCCAATAACTTGCTTATAGAACAGCTCCTTTCACTTTGATGCCCAGACTGCTCACTGTGCTCCGAAGCCCATGTAAAGCCTTTTTAGGGATGCCGCAGAAATACTCAGACATGGCTCTTGTCCTCTTGGAACTTATAATTTGATGAGGGATTCAAAAGCAGTTTGGTACAACACGATCCATGCTGTGATGGAGTCAGGACAGCTGTGTGAGGAGAGGGTCTCTCCGCCCCACCTGGGGATTCAGGGAGCTGGGGAGGCCACGCGAGCTGAGCTGCAGAGAGTGAGTAGGAAGGAGAGTGCCCGTGGGAGGAAAGCCCAGGGAGTGTTCTCACGGGAGCCCGCACCAGCAGACATGGTGGCGAGAGCTCAGATGTGTGTGTGCTGTGTCATCAGGGACCCTTCTTGAATGCCACCCTGTAGTGTCGGCCACATGCTGGAGGCAGTGGGAAGTCACCATTGAAACTTTTTTTTTTTTTTAAGATTTTATTTATGTATATGACAGAGAGAGACATAGCGAGAGAGGGAACACAAGCAGGGGGAGTGGGAGAGGGAGAAGCAGGCTTCCTGACGAGCAGGGATCCCGATGCAGGGCTCGATCCCAGGACCCTGGGATCATGACCTGAGCCGAAGGCAGATGCTTAACAACTGAGCCACCCAGGCGCCCCACCATTGAAACATTTTAAGCAGAGAAATGAGCAATCAAATGTGTCTGAGGTCACTGCAGTGGCAGGATGGAAGGTAGAAGGGCGGGAAATAGGCTTAGGGAAGGGGACAGGGGGACGGTTTCATAAAATATTCAGGATTAGCAGAAGTTGGCACTTCTTAGGGACCGAATGATTTGTGACCTGTTGGAAAGGGTCTAGGATGACTCCCACTGTCTCACTGGAATGAACACGAGCTGGTACCTTTTTCTGAAACGGGAAAATTTGGAGGAGGAAGGGAAGCAGTAAATACTAACTAGAAAGGAGAATGATCTTGGCCTTTTATGTACTATCCCATCTGAATTCCCTGAAGTTATTGTTTAGCTTGGAAATCTGGCACCTCCTAGGCCTCTGAATATTTTTCCTGGGAGGGCTGTATATTCCTATGTTTGAGCACAGCATTTATAATTATTAATCTCTTTGAAGATACCCTTTTCATGAATATTTTAATGCTCGACTCAGTAGGCCATTTTTCTTCCGAAATATTTCTAATTTGAGGCAAACTGAAATAATTTTCCTATGCTCCATGATAGGTTCTTTCATTAATGGAGAGTAAATAGTTGTTTTTGAAGTTAGAGACCTTTCATCGAGCTCGAATTTGCTTTCTGTAGAATAAGATGTGGATTTCCTACTGTAGTTGTCAGTCATTGGGATAAGCCTCTGCATATTAAATATTTCCTAAGTTCTTTTCACTCTGTGCATAATTATGGGGAAATTACATTTTGATTGATTAGAACAGACACCTGTCACAGTGAGAAGTTCTAGAAGAAATGATTGTTCTGTATTTTACCAGGAATTACTTTTTTTATATATCATGTGTGAATTCCTAAGCTTTATAATGTTTTAAAATGCAGCTAAATACCAAGACAACAAAAAAATTTACTAGAGCAGTGTATTTCATTTTTGTTTTTTCTCCATTTGACATTTAGAGAAAGAGCTAATCAATAAAGCTGATATTCTCTCTCCATCTGGACTAAAAGAGTTGGAATATAAATAGTAAGTGCAACAAAATATTAGTAAACCATTTAATCAAACTTCATAATTCTGATAGGTGACCATATGCTGCCTGGTTGATGAACTCATTTGGGTAAAATGGTCCCCGTGGGGCCGATTAGCCGCACATGCAGACGGCACTACCACACTGGCTGCATCTTCCACAGGGCCTCCTGTTTCACAAGTAGGTGTCAGAGCTCACGCAGGGACCGAGGGAGGGGATGAAAACCGCTTCCTGCAGGACCCACCCCCATATTCCTCCAAAAGCCTTGCTTAGCCCACGGGAAGATGCAGTAGTATGTTCTCTGTTCAGATGGAGAGCTCGGGTTTTTTAATTAAAGGTTCTAAGTCTGTGTGTGTACACAATTTATGAAAATCCAAAAAGAACAAAAGAGTAGTTAGGGAGCGAAAATCCCCCTCGCACCCCAGCTTCTCAGGAGCCACACATGTTTTGAGCATTCTCATGGGTATTTTTCCAGGGTTATGCTTTGCAGGGCAGTATGTTGTTGTTTTTAAATTTCAGTGACAGCAAACTCTCCATAGTGTCCTGCCCCATTCTTCTTTTTACTTAGCAATATATCTGTATTTGTAGAGGTTCTGTATTCTTTTTAAAAATTATTTGTGTCAGGGAGGTGCCTAGGTGGCTCAGTCGGTTAAGCGTCTGCTTTCAGCTCAGGTCATGATCCCAGGGTCCCGGGATCGAGCCCCGCAGCGGGCTCCCTGCTGAGTGGGGAGCCTGCTTCTCCCTCTGCCTGCCGCTCCCTGTGCTTGTGCTCTCTCTCTCTGTCAAATAAAAAATAAAAAAGCTTTACAAAAATTATTTGTGGTAGTATGATTTTATAAAAGTTTAAATTGGTAACATTTATGTATTATAAAGCTAAATGAGGCGAACGCATTAACATTTTGCTGTTGTATCATTTATTAAATTCGTATATATAACCAAGGAGGGCCCACATCATCAAAATAATATTGCAAAAGAAGAGCAAAGTTGGAGGACTCACACTTGCCAATTTCAAAACTTTTGCCACAGGGGCCCCTGGGGGCTCAGATGGTTAAGCATCCAGCTCTTGGTTTTAGCTCAGGTCATGATCTCAGGGTCGTGAGATCGAGCCCCATGTCAGGCTTCATGCTCAGCGGGGAGTCTGCTTGAGATTCTCTCTCTCCCTCTGCCCCTTCCCCCTTTCTCTCTAAAATAAATAAATAAATCTTAAAAAAAAAAAAACTGTACTACAGAGCTCCAGGAATAAAAACAACGTGTTACTGGCCTGGGTAGACACATAGAACAGTGGAATAGAATTGAGAGTCTAGAAACAAACCTATACATTTGATTTATACATTTGATTTGATATCCATTTGATTTTTGATGAGAGTGCCAAGACCATTCAATGGGGAAAGAATAGTCCCTTCAACAAATGGTGCTGGGACAACTGGATATCCCACACACACAGGAACCAAGTTGGACCCCTCCTTTACACTGTACACAAAAATTAACTCAAAATGGATCCAAGACCTAAATGTAAGCTCCCAAACTATAAAAACTCTTAGAAGAAAACACAAGGGTAAGTCTTCATGACCTTGGATTTATTTAGCAGTGGATTCTTAGGTGGACTCCAAAAACAAGAATATGAAAAGAAAAAGAAATTGAACTTCATAAAAAATAAAAAAAATATGTGCATTAAAGGACATTATTGAAAAAAGTGAAAGACATTCTACCAAATGGGAGAAAATAGTTGCAAATCATATGTATATAATGGCCAAATATCCAAAAATATATAAAGAACTCTTACAACTCAATAACAAAATAACAACCCAACTTAAAATTAGGCAAAATACTTGAATAGACATTTCTCCAAAAAAGATATACAAATGACCAATAAGCACATGCAAATATTCTCAACATAGCTGGTCATTAGGGAGATGCCAATCCCGAAACCACAATGAAATACCAGCCCAGCACTACTAAGGTGGGTATAATTTTTTTTTTTTTAAGAAGGGAAAATAACAAGTGTTGGCGAGGATGTGGAGAAATTGGAACCCTAGTACTTTGCTCGTGGGAAAGAAAATGGTTTAGGCACTGTGGAAAACAGCTTGGCAGTTGCTCAAAAAGTTCTAGAATTACCATATGACTTAGTAGTTCCACTCCTTGGTATAACCCAGAAGAATTGACATAAATATTCAAACAAATACTTGAATATGAATGTGAATATGAATAGCCCCACTATTCACAGTAGCCAAAAGCAAAATAATCCAAGTGTCCATTGACGGATGAATGGATAAACAAATTGTGGTATATTTACAGTGGAATATTATTCATCCATAAAAGAGGAATAAAGTAGGATATATCCAGAAAAAGGATGAACCTCGAAAACCTTATGCTGAATGAAATAAGGCAGAAGCAACAGGTCACGTTGTATGATTGCATAGGAAATATCCAGATTAGGGGAATCCATAGAGATAGAAAACAGGTAGGTGTTGCCAGGGGCCAGTGAGGGGAGAATAGTGAGGTGACTGCTTAGTGGGCACAGGGCTTCTTTTTGGGGCGATGAAAATGTTTGGAAACTAAGAAGTGGTGGTTGCACAACTTTCTGGCCCCTGAATTGTTCACTTAACCATAGTTAATTTTATGAGAGATTTAACCTCACGAAAAAATTATGTATATATATATAATTCATCTGAGCACCTTGGTTTCCATTAGTTTCAATATTTAATGGCTCAGATACACTTTGAGGAGGCAGTTAAATCAACGGTTTACAGAATCAATCACTGAAGCACTTCCACAAAGTCCCTGGGTTCCACAAAACCCAATTTGAGAAACACTAAGCCCTTTTGTCTGTTTGAGGGTCTTTGAATTTTTCCTGTATTTGTTCTGAGGAAAGATTTCTTCACCTTCTAGTTTATTCTCACTAGCTGACGTTTATCCTTAAGCCTTGTCAACCACACGTTAGCAGAATAAAAATTTTATGTAGCTTAGGTAGTTGTTGAAGAATAGGTTTGACGTTTCTGGCTTCAGTGTTAATCTGTCCTACGGAGGTAAATGGTTGCTTCTTGAAGAGAACTATAGTGGTAAAGAACAGTGATAACAAATTTGCCATAGTCAATTTTGGATTTGCCTATGTTGTTTTTCTGTTCTGTTTTTTTGTTTTTGGTGCTAAAACCAAACAGGACTGGAGCCAGAATTTGAATTCACTAAGTATTTAGTTCTAGTGATGACTAAACATAGGGAAGTTTTAAAAACAATCTTTAAAAGGCATTTGCAGTCGTTCTTTATGAACCTGGTCATTTTAGTTGCCAAGGTTCTGTTTCGTGTATAAGGTATATGGTGTTTGGTGGTTCGTTGTGCTGAAATATTCTGAAATAGCTAATTATAATTACTTTTATTCAGGTACTGAATATGAAAGGAAATACATAATCATCTCATTTGTTAGGTGATGAGAACAACTGTGCTGTGTATTTTTTCTTTTTTTGACAAGATTTAATGGCAGTGATGATATTTCTGTTTCTTCAAGCTGGTTCACAGAAATATAAAGCCGATTATGGTTAGTTAAAGGAAAATATTGTAGACAAACATAAGGATTGAATCTTTTCTTTTTTAAAAAATAGGAGCAGATGTCTCAAGTGTTAGATGCCATGTTTGAAAAACTGGTCAAAGAAGGGGAGCATGTAATTGATCAAGGCGATGATGGTGACAATTTCTACGTGATCGATAGGTAAGTTTTGCGTAACCTCACTGCTGAAATGTAATGACCCTTCCATATAAATTCTCAGAGGTTCTTATAACGACTGGCAAATTAATATTTGATAGTTGCTGTTACCTCTTTAATATTCGATAGTGGCTGTTACCTCTTTATTCTTGTTACTCCATAATACGCCCTGGAAGCCTGCTGTGAATACGTGTGGTGAAACCACATTAGATCATGAAAAGAGGCCTAGTTTATAGAAGAACGGATGATTTTGCTTAGTTAAATCTATAAATCTCAGTCATTTACTGTGTGCTGCCTCACTTATTAACTTTGGCTTGAGAAGACGCCTGTTACACTTAGGAGGGAGGCAGAGCACAGCATCTGGGGTGTTGAATCATACAACTCAATCTGTTCTTTTTTTATTAACGATAAAATAAAACATGCACATGGTAGAGAGGGTAGTTTATGTTCTTTCCAGAAGTTGTTTATGCATTCTTGTGCATTAAAAACATAGAGAAGTTATTTTAAAACACCGTAGAGAGATTATTTTATTTAAATGAGAAGGTGGGCATTCATATTGAAAATGCAATTTCAGAAAACATCTTTACTTTGTCAAAGAAGAGTGTGCTTTTTAAAAAATTTTTTTATTATGTTAATCACCATACATTTCATCATTAGTTTTTGATGTAGTGTTCCATGGTTCATTGTTTGCATATAACACCCAGTGCTCCATGCAGAACGTGCCCTCCTTAATACCCATCACCAGGCTAACCCATCCTCCCACCCACCTCCCCTCTAGAACCCTCAGTTTGTTTCTCAGTCCATCTAAAGAAGAGCGTGCTTTAAGCAATACTTAGGTAAGAGCCCTAACTGTACTGGGGGAGCAGTCTGAACGGAGGCTATATTTCCTCACTTTGGTAAAGTGATGCTGAAGTGCCCCTCCCGTTTTGGGGGCCACACAGGTCATCTCCCAGCCTGGCCAGATTCATTGGGTTGCATTTGCTTCTCTGGGTAGAGTTGTGCTCAGCTCAGAGCCTTGTGGAAAATCACACCCCATCTGTCTGCACAGCCTCATTTCTTGATGTGGCTCTGTGGTTGGCATCTGTCCCGTATCAGCAGTCATGCACGCTCTCCGCGTGGAGGGCTCTCACCGACTCCCCCGTTTCCTCGTCTTAATGCTGTGCTGACCTGTAGAGCTGTCGTCGAGGGCTGGGCTGAGCTCTCTGATTTTAGAACAGACCCACTTATTCCGTGTATAAATTAAAGTCTTGATTTTCATATCCTTAACAGCTTTCATCAGGGAAACACCTCAGAAATGCACTCAGCTGTTACACTGTATTTAACTGTAGGGTATATGGCAAACCGAAATATGGTTAAAAACTCCATTACGTTTCCCGGTTCACTTAGATCCTAATCACCCACTTGACAGATGAAAACTCCCAGGCACACAGAAGTGACAGGAGTCGGCGAAGGTCAGCCAGCCCGGCATCCGGGTCTCTTGGCCACTGTTTGTGGTCTTTCTGTGGCTCCACTCTGCCCCACGGTTCACGTTATCGGGAAGAAATGTGTATGAGAAGGTGGTACAGGCTTCAGACCACGTGCTGGCAGGTGGACTGGAGGCTCATTTTACTTCTCATCAGCACATTTGTCGTACTTTATTCTGTTCCAAGCAGAAAATGTATAAAATGGTTTTGGTGCTAAAGTGTAAATAGTGTTAATAGAAGAATTAGTCTGAACTTGAAAAATAGTCATGAAACCCATTCTAGAAGGTATCCTTGAAAAGCCCTTCTATCCATGAACATCAAGCCAGTTATTCTCTTATTCGTTAATGTTTGTGTAGTATCTTGTGTTTTTTGCTTTTGTTTTATCTTTACCATTCATAATCCTTTCCTAATCTTAAAAGCTCTCCCTTTTTTGTCTTTGTTAGGGGTTTAGCCAACAGAATAAAGCCAAAGAATCTCTGCTGTCTGTGCTCCCAGGTGTTTCAGCAAGACCTGAAGCCATGTTCTCTGATAAAACACAGTGTATGGGGAGACTGTCGTCCCCAGGAAGGATGTAGTTCTGTAGATACGGGGTCTGTGAAATGTGTAGGACAGCGCCAGGCAGACGGTGGGCTGCTTGCTTAGAACATGAACCCAAATAAAAGATAAGCACAAAATAAAAAGACCTTCAAAAAGACCAGGACCAGATACTCAGTCTGAATTTCTACATTTTGCTCTAGGTTGGGGGTCGGTCTGAGGTAAAGCCCCGGATGATGTAAAGAGCAGACTCTTTAGGCTCTGAGGCCACGTGGTCTCAGCTGCTCGGCTCTGCTGCTGCGCTTCGTGCACATGAGCGTCAAGAAGGCGCAGGTGAACCCGTGTGTTTGTGTTCTGGTAAAACTTTATTCATGAAAGCAGGCAGCCAGTCCGGGGGCCTTGCTCTGCCGGCCCTTCCTCAGATGATACAAGAGCCTTGTAAGTGCTGTATAGTAGGGCTGACCAAGTTGTTAGAGCTCTGTTCTTTTAAAAAAAGTTACTTTCTTCTGATTTCAAGAGTAATACGTGTTCTCTTTAGACACAAAAACTCCTAAAACATCCTTCACTGTTCTTACACTCAGAGATGATTGCAGTCAGCTTCTTCAGAAGGATGTCCGTGCATATTCTGTTTGGTTGGAGTCTCATTTTATCACTTATTTTATTATTATAAACTTTGATCGTTCGGTCTCATTTTCCCCCGGCAGGCACGTGTCTGGTCCTTACCGCAGTCTAGCTGGTGTTCTCTTCCTGCTTGTCTGGCACGGATGTTTTCTCTGGCACATATCGATGTCCTTTTATTACTTGTCATCAGAGGAGAACGGGAAGCTGGAAAGGAGATTTCGTCGCACACAGCTCTTCTCTGAAATGATGTACTCTTGTCATGAGATTTGACTTGGGTTACTTTTACCTCTTCTTTTCCATCTGTCCAACAGAGGAACATTCGATATCTATGTGAAGTGCGATGGTGTTGGAAGGTGTGTGGGGAATTACGATAACCGCGGGAGTTTCGGTGAACTGGCCTTAATGTACAATACGCCCAGAGCGGCTACCATCACTGCTACCTCTCCTGGTGCTCTGTGGGGTTTGGTGAGTGAGAGATTTATTCCACCCGAGTGTTACTTAGGAAAACTGTTATGACGAAAGCCAGGAGGTAGAGTCTTTTGGTTCTAATAGGTGGATTTCTTTGCGATCCTCCTCGGTCATTGCGGTATTTATTAAGCAGCTACTGGATGCTGCACTTCTGGGTGCTGGGTTAAATCTTCATGTTCTTTCCCAGTGAAGTCAGGAGCTTAACCTACTGGTCCTGGGAAAGAGACTCAGATCCGAAATACTCCTCTTTTACCCACCCTTAAAAAACAGCCACCCAGACAATTGAACAAGGCCTCCAGCGCTGTTTTCTCAGGTAGCTTTCTGGGGTATGACATGATCTGTGCTTCCCCAGGTGTGGTCCCCTGACCAGGAGCACCTATATCACCTGGGCACTTTGCTGGAACTGCAGATTCTGGCCCCACCCCCTTACTGATTTGGGCCCACCGAATCAGAAGCTCTGGAGATGGGGCGCAGCGATCTGTGCTTGAGCAAACCCACCACGTGACTCGGATGCATGCTAGAGTTTGAGAAGCCTCCATAAACAGGTTCTCTTGGTGTGCTTTAAAGTGGTAACAGCTTTGCCTCGAAAAGCAGCTGGGTAGCATCCAAATACTTGATGCCTCTGTTTCTCACCTGGATGCACATCAGAATTACTTGAAGGTGGGGGAGGGGGTGGAAATGTTAAAAAAAATTCCTCTTGCTGAAGCTCCACCACAGACCAATTTAATCAGACCCTGCCGGGGTGGGACCTGGGCTTTTAAAATAAATTTGTTAATGGTGATATTTCTACAAGACTTAAAAGTTGGTTTGAAGACATTTGGATGAGGTGGGAAGGGAGATTCTTTTCATACGTGATATCAGGATGCCGAGTAGCTGATTCTAGAAGGCGGTCTCCGATGTGCTTACGGGTCACCTGGGAATATAGTTAAAATGCAGATCCTGATTCACTGGATCTGGAATGAGGCTTATGATTGGCATTTCTCATAAGCTCCCAGGAGACCCCAGTGCTGTTCTGCCCAGAGCACACTTTAAGCAGTGCTGATTTTAGGACGTTTGCAGTACTTGTATTTTCTTTTTAAATTGTTGAAAACGGCCCACTCTCTAGTTTCAACATGTATTTATTAGGTTAGTTCTCTCAAAAATCCTTTTGTGGAAGGAGAAGAGGTTGAGAGAATAGGACATCTATTTGCAGTCTGGGTCCCAAGGACCGTATGTAGCTTTAAGTAACCCGTTACTCCCTGTCGACTCAGCCATTTAACTCTGAAGTCGGTTCAGCTGATAAAAATCTCTTGCTCAGAGAAACCATACATACCATACACTTCTTCTTATTAGAATCAGGCGGTTACTGTTGCCGTGGTAAAAATGTGATGAGTCACATTTTAAGTTGTACAAGAAAATTTGGAATTGTTTCACACGAGAAGAAACTCGTCGTGGTCTGGCGTGTTTTAAGGACTGTTGAAGATTTGAATACCCAGAGCCAGCAAAGTAAGAAACCCCAAACCAGACCGGGCTAGGTGCATAGGACCTGTTTGCCAGTTACCAGAGTGGTTGGCTCCATCTAGAGTCCGCCGTGACCTGTAAGGAAGGCATTCGCTGAAAGTTCGGTCATTCCGATGAGGTTGCCAGCCAGGGTCAGAGGGGTGCGTGGTCTGGAAGCCACCTCCCACACATCCTTGGAACAAGATCACACGTGTAGCAGGTTGGCCCCTCTGAGTACTCATAATTTGCAGCCCTGGCAGAAACCTTAAACTGGGTACCAAGGCCCAGCATTTCCCAGTGTGTGTGATACTTAAGCCATCAAGAAGGATTTAGCATTTTCAGAGATTTTTACTTATCTATGCATGTTATTCAGGTGGGCGGTTTGTGATGATCACCTTGGGGTATGTGCCTAAGTGCAGGAACTTTTTAAAAATTAGAATTAACCTATCACTTAATCCTTCAAATATGTTTTTTAAGAGCCACTTACTGAACTATCCCCTTTCCAGGGAAAGTCGAGTAGAAAAGATGTTTTTCTTTTAAGGCCAGCACATTGGAGCTCTGTCATATAAATGCAGGTAGAAAGATAAGCAGATCCCAAGAGAAAAGTCCTTTGTTAGACTAGTCTAACTTTGTAAATAGTACTCGGTCACTGTTAGCCTTAAGGGTTAACTGATGAGCGTGAACCCTGCCAATGATTCAGAAAGGCAATTATTGAAATGACTAGGATGAAAACATTTGAAATGGGACTTTGTGGATTTTAATTATATGTCACAGTGGGTGTGAAGAGGTGGGCCACTAACACAATTTTTCCTGAGACAAATACCTCATTGTGGTTAATTTTTAATCACTAAACTATTTCTCGTCTTCTCTGTTTTGCAATAAACTCTGTCCATAAAATGGTGTTGAAGCCGGTTCCCAAACCTGATTATATATCAGAATCACTTGGGGAGCTTTTATGACCTATAGGTTAGTGAGCCCTACACGCAGACATTGTTCGAGTCATTGAAGTCTGGGGTCTGAGAACCGTTTTTTTAATACTATAGCTGATTCTGATGCAGACCCAAGCTTGGAAATTATTTCAATAATTTTATTAATTATCTTGCACATTTTTCTCTTTTAAAAAAGTTATTAGGATTACAACTCCAAATTACAACCCTTGTCAAATTGTAATAAACTAAATTGGGGAATGGGATGTTTGCTTTCCTAGAGACTTACATCCATGCTGGCATTTTCCTCCATCCCGCCAGTTCAGCTAAATTCAGCCTCACTGTGTCGGACAGTAATTTAATAATTAATGAACATAACGCAGTTTTATTGGATATTAAAGTGGTGTAATTGTTGATCAGTATATGACAAACCAACATAATTCTGGGAGCTCTTAACTAAGAACCATTATAAATAATGTCTTACAGGGATTTTTTCAAAATAAAGTTTGCAGGAAAACCATTTTTTGAGCTGTTTGTTATCTTTAAAATTTTCTAGTTTCCTAATTGAGTTCTGTATCTTTGAGGTTAAGTAGTATAAACAGAGGAATGTTGGAGAACCCTGAGAATGATAAACACTGGCATTTGACTCTTGATATTCAAGAAAGTTGTAGTTCCTCTATGCACATTTTTTAAAAAAGAAAAACTCTGACATAATGTGGATGTGACAACCTAGCGTACATAATTTTTTCAAGAGCTCATTATAATTGCTTTATGATTAAAAAATTCAGCAGTGTTTTTCATGCATTTTTTTTTCCTGCAACCCACATTTAGATTTCCATTCGGAAATATCACAACCAGTATATTTACCAGTATATTACTGTATTTATTTATGTATGTGTCCTTGTGTATAACTGAAATAAATAACTAAACAACACTTTACTAAAAGGTGTGCATACTGAGATTTTCCATTCTTTATTTTTTACAAAAATGCTGGTCATGGGTGAAGGGGGTCAAAAGGTACCAACTTCCAGTTATAAAATAAATAAGACCTGTGATGTCCTGTCCACCTCGGCCACTGTAGTTCATGCTATATTTGAAAGTTGCTAAGAGTGTAGATCTTAAAAGTTCTCACTAGAAAAAAAGAATTTGTAACTATGTATGGTGATGAGTGTTAACCAGACTTATTGTGGTGATCATTTGTCAATATATATATGAATGCCAGATCATTATATTGTACACCTGAAACTAATACAATGTTATAGGTCCATTATAACTCAGTTTAAAAAAATGCTGGTCATGTTCCACTGACTTGATTTTGGATATCCTAGGGCTGTCATCCACAGTAAAAGAACTTGTGTTAGCCCGAACTCAGAGACACGGAGTGCAGTGGTGGCTTCCAGGGGCTGAGGGTGGGAGAGATGGGGAGATGGTGGTCAGAGGGTGGAAACTTCCAGTTACAAGGTGAATGAGTTCTGGGGATTGAATGAACAGCATGGTAATTATCGTTAACATTGTATTGTACACTTGAAAGTTGCAAAGGGAGTCTCAGATGTTCTCATTACAAAAAAGAAAGGGTAATTATGTGAGGTGATACCAGTATTAACTAACCCTTTTGTGGTAAGCATTTCGCAATATATTAGTGTATCAAAGCAACACATTGTATACCTTAAACTTTTACACAATGTTATAGATCAGTTAAATGTCAATAAAGCTGGAGGAAAACAAAGACAGGGCTAGTGCTCTTTTTTAATGGTGCAATAGCGCCACCTTGTGGGTGTATCCCAATTATGTGTTGGCCAGTTCTTCTGAATAAAAGGAAATCGTTTCCTTTTTTTAAAAAAAAATGAAAGTAATATTTTATGCGGGTCTATATTTTATGCCTGAAGAAATAAAAAAAAATCTGAAAAAAGTATAAATATTAACCTTTTATTTCAAAATCTTCAGTTACTGTTTGTTCCTTATTGGGACTAAAATGAAACTATCTCTTCAAACTTTTTTTCCTAATAAAATCTACCTCTTAACTGTCTTTGTATCTGCTATTCTGCCTTTAGGACAGGGTAACCTTCAGGAGAATAATTGTGAAAAATAATGCCAAAAAGAGAAAAATGTATGAAAGCTTTATTGAGTCACTGCCATTCCTTAAATCGTTGGAAGTAAGTATATGTTTATGCTTTTGTTTTACTTTGCTTTAAAAGTTGTTCTGTTTGGAACATTTAGTTCTGTAGGAAAGTTTCTTTGAATATTTTTATTTGAAAAGATTACATGATGGTGTTTGTATAACATGGTATTTCTTTCACTACCTGTAGCTGCAGATGTTCTGTTTTGCTTTGTTTTACAAGTAATGGACTCCTGTGAGTGTCTAGAACAGATTTATATGTGGTCTTTATCTAAAAGCAGACTTCATAGGTATTTACCCAAAGAATACAAAAGTACTAATTCAAAGGGATACACATGTCCCGATGTTTATAGCAGCATTATCTACCACAACCAAATTATGGAAACAGCCCACATGTCCGTCAACTGATGAATGGATGAAGAAGAGGTGTGTGTACACACACACACACACACACACTGGAATATTACTCAACCATAAGAAAGAATGAAATCTTGCCGTTTATGACATAGACGGAGCTGGGGAGTATAATGCTAAGGGAGAAATAAGTCAGTCAGAGAAAGACAAGTACCCTATGATTTCACTCATGTGTAATTGAAGAAACAAAACAGATGAGCAGAGGGAAAGTAAAGAGAGAGACGAACCAAGAAACAGACTCAACTCTAGAGAACACACTGATCGTCACCAGCGGGGAGGGGTTGGGGGGATGGGGAAATAGGGAATGAGGATTAAGGAGGGCAGGGGGACTTGGTGTGATGAGCACCGGGTGTTGTATGGAGGTAACGAATCCCTGTATCGTCTGCCTGAAAACTAATATAATACTGTATGTTAACTGACTGGGGTTTAAGTAAAAACTTAAAAGATGTAAAAGCAGACTGAAGTAATGATAGAAATGTGGGCAGTAACTAGTTACACCTTTACAGGGAGAGCTTGTCGAAACACGGTGTGTCTTTTCCTTCCCAGTCAACCTTGCTGTTTACCCCTCTTCTCCTCTCCTCTTCAGACTGGCATTCCAGGGTCTCTTCTGTCTTCAGGCTATGCTCTCTCCCTTGGTGAACTTGTCAGATGCCCTGGCTTTAAACACTGCTTATACACTGATGCCTCCTAAAGCGGCCATCGCCAGGCCAGGTCCCTCTGTCGAACAGCAGATGCATTTATCCAACCGCATGGTTGACATTTGTGCTCACGGGGCTAATTGACATCTCAAACCTAGCGCGTCCCAGCTCTCCTCCACCCCTGCCTTCCCCACCTTCCTGCATCTGGGCCACAAGCCTCAGGATTAGTACTGATTCATCTCCTGAAATTTCTCTCTGTTGGGTTGTCGGTACACGCCTGGTGGAGGTTTTGGCCACGTTGCAGAATGTGTATGAGGCAGCTGATCGTGTCTCGCGGCATCTCTTTTAACATGAAAGATCAGGGGCTGGAAATACACATGCCTTCAGAGTTAGGCGGGTGTAATGTAAGGGAGCGGAGGAAGCCAGGGTGGGGCGTCAGCTAGACTCGGCGCCAGCGCCAGAGCGGTCGCCGACCCCCAGCCCGTTGTTGCTGTGTGCCAGTCATGTGGGCTGGGGGTTGCTGAGCTCCTGATTGTTCAAGAGAAGCTGAGAATTCAGGTTCTCCTGAGGGAAATCTATTTTAAAATGCTGGCACTTAATTAATACACACACAAACCCGCATGCTCTATTTATTTGGCCTCTAGGCTACCAATTTTTAACTTCTGAAATAGAAGTTTAGTCTGTTTAATTTAGTCTGTTTAATCATATCTTTTTTTCACTGAAGGTTTCTGAACGCCTGAAAGTGGTAGATGTGATAGGCACCAAAGTATACAACGATGGAGAACAAATCATTGCTCAGGTATAGTGCTTTTTAGGTAATTCAGCTTAGGGTTGTATTCCAAAAGTTTCTTCCACGAGGCCGATCTTGATAAATTTTTCATTTGTGTCTGTAATTAGCATGTAGTGGTGGATTAAATGAATATTACTTCCACCAAATGACCTCTTAAAAGTGGTTTGATTTACAGCCATTAAGCTATTTGAATATTTTTATTTATATAATTAACTCCTGATGAATATGTATTAAATCATCAGATGGATTTCTGGATAATTTTCTACTTGTACATGACATGAAATTTAAATGTATCTACAATAAGATGTCATTGACAATCAGAAAAAACAGGCGAGCGTATTCCTTGAGATAACACGGACCCAGAAGTTGCGCCGGGAGTTCTGCAGAGTTTTGCATGATCAGTTCAGGAGAAAGCCTCCTGGGGCTGCTCCCTGATAAAATTAATCAAGAAGGGAACACACTGTACCGTGTACTGTATCAGCTTCCAGGCACGAAATGGGGGCCGACGTGCTGTTTCACCCCTAATGCTTCTCTGAGATCCCAGTTGGAATGGGTAGGAATACACACCTTGGTTATGACAGAGCTGCCAAGAAGTAGGATTTATGAAGACAGTCGGAGTTCACAGATAAAGCAGACGGATGATAGGGCCCATATTTCTTAGTTACAGTTCTAAGCCCTGGGCGAATGATTTAAACAGATTTTAAGGTTCTCTGATTTTTATATCACAACATTTATGCTGTCTTATAATTTTAATCTAAAAGTATTGTCTTTTGATACATGTGGCATAAGATGCAAGGTCAGTGAGCCTGAGGCAAGAATAATTGTGCTAGAAGGCAGACACACAAGTAAATCACAAGTCCCTCTCTCCTGTACACACACGTGCACACAGATCATAGGGCTTGGAGGGGAGTGGAGTCAAACTAGAGAACAAGGCTGAGGTTCTGCTACGGAAGTTGGAAAACAACCACCCACAGGGCACTTTTGACATGATTCTTTTTAGCCTTTTATTCTGAAATAATTGCAGACGCCCGGTAAGTCGCAGTGATCGTACAGTGGTCCCATGCCCTTCCCCCCTTTCTCCCGGTACCTGCTGTGTCGCTGCAGGACACACCGTCACACCTACCATCCAACATGGCACAACCCACAGACCTAGTGTTGTCACTTCTATGTGCATTTAGAGCGCGCTTTGAAACAGAATGATCAGGCGCCTGGCTCACTTGGTTGGCAGAAGTGACTCTTGATCTCGGGGTTGTGAGTTCGAGCCCCACAGTGGCGTAGAGATTATTTAAAAGTAAAATCTGAAAAAACAATTACACAGCAGTCAACAGATGTATTAGGATTTTAAACACTTGAAAATTTAACAGGAAGCTTTTATGATACAAAATAAGAGAAAGGAGATTATGTATATGTATTAATCTTAGGGCTTATTGAAAGTATTTTTAGGTATCGTCTTTTAAGCATTTATAAATATCTGTTACATAAATCTAGACTCCACATTTTGGTGTGATGTATTCTGATACTGTGTTTCTTGGATTGTATGTACTAAAGAGTTTTGAAATTCCCAGGTTTCTCTAGAATCACTTTGAGAGGCTCAGAAAAGTCAGTATTTGCTGTCATGCATACTGCACTATTTAATTCAGGAGGCGTCATTGGAAATCAAGGCAGAGTTCACCCAAAAACAGAAAGAAGGGAAATCAGGGATGTAGTTAGAAATGGCAACACTTTCAGGAGCCTTTTTGAGGCCCCGAGGTGGAGTGGAGCATCAGTACAAATGTCAGGGTCAGGGCCCCCATGAACTGCCTCCTGATAAGTCTGGTGGTTTTCTCCTCCTTGAGAGTTTCTCCTCTTCGGGCCACCGTGCCGATGGTTATCAGAGGATGACACGGTGCGCATCTGAGTGCTTCTCGGGGAGCACGGATTGGCTGGTGGAGCCGGAGGTGCTGGGACCCAGCCCTGCCATCTCTGACTGTGGACATTGTCATCTGGGCTGGAGTTGGGGCCAAATTCTCACCTCCGTATTTGCCGTATCTCCTTGGCTAGTTTAGCAAGAAGTGCCACGGGAGAGAGTTTATTATTTCAGATAATTTTACAAATGAGCTCCTTATTCTAGAATTGTTGATCATGGCCTCTCAGTGTAGACGGTGAGACAGTTTGTTCCTCCGGGCCCTGGCTTTTCGGGCAGATCATCTGTACAATGGAGCTGGGTTGATCTCAGGGCTACGAGAGGCAAAAAGGATTGCTGTCAACGAAATCTGCATTTCCCCCCGCTGTTTTTGTTTCCTTCTTACAGGGAGATTTGGCGGATTCTTTTTTCATCGTAGAATCGGGTGAAGTGAAAATCACTATGAAAAGGAAGGTGAGTGTTGGCAAGTCCTAAAAATTCATGCTAGCCATAGAGCAACAGGCTTTCTGATGCTCACCCTCAGGTTAACAGAATCTTCATGAGCTGAGTCAAGGCTCACACTCTTCCTTACCTTGTCAGGGTAAATCAGAAGTGGAAGAGAATGGCGCCGTGGAAATCGCTCGGTGTTCTCGGGGACAGTACTTTGGAGAGCTGGCTCTGGTCACTAACAAACCTCGGGCAGCTTCCGCGCACGCCATCGGGACCGTCAAATGTTTAGGTAGGAGTCACAGTGGTGGACATGTCTCTCCTGCTTGCAGTTGGGATGCCTGCATTCCATGTGTTCATGGGGCTGTACCGATGATTGCATTGGGTCCCCAAGTTTTATGGTCCCCACAAAGGAGAACAAGGTCAAGATTCATGGCATTATAGAATCTGTTTGTGGGAGCCTGTTTTTTTCCCCATACCTATTTTGTTCTTCCATATGGGCATGAGAGAACGTCTTGTTTTAGTAAAGAATTCGGAGTATGGAGTTTTAGGTCTCATCTCTCAAGTAAAGTTTGTGTTCCCCAAAGAAAAGCCAGCCAGGACGGTATTTTTATAGCGTTCATCAGGGTCTGCGGGCAAAGCCCGAAGGTCTGTGTGAACGCTTCCTCCTCCTAGTCCTACGGAAAGGAGGGTCGGGTTTGTCCAACGCAGGATGGTTTTCTTTGTTGTCCAGCTGTTAATGATGTGGCATCACAAATGCCACCTTCAGCTGGAACACCTCTATGTGCATCTGAGACCTGACCTAGGAGAAGGAACCCGCTTGAATAGTGAGAAGTGGAACCCAGGAGGAGTCCGTGTAGAGGACCCTGTAAGAAAATCGATTCTGCAGTAATTAGCCACTCTGTGTTCTCAGACCTGCAGGCATCTTCAGAATTCACTTCTTAGAGAAGTCGCTTTTTAAAAGGCTTTCAGTACGTGTGATATTAATCAAGTGTTACACGTGGATGAAAGAGAAGGTAGGTAGAAACTGACAGGTAATTTTCCTGAGTACAGACAGGAAGGAGGAAGAGTAAAGGTGAAGTGAGTGAGACCGCGTTAATTTTTTTCTATAACAAATTTATTCACATTAAAGAAAATCTGAGAAATACAGAAAGGGTAGGAAAAACTCAGAGTCACCCATACCACCACCACCACCACCACCCTGTGATCCTGTTCTAATTCCTTCTCATTTTTTTCTATTTGCATGGGTTTTCTGTTTTAAAGTTTTGTCAACTGCTTTCTTTTTCATTCACTGTAGCTTCATAGGCACTTGCTCATTTTCTCATTTGATCAAATTGTAATGTTGTATGAGGTAAACATATGCGTTATAAGTTATTCAGTCATTTCCCACTGGCAAATATTTTGGGGGTTTGGGCTCCATATTTTGGGGGTGGGGGAGAGTTTTTGGGTCTGTGTGCACATACTCTTTTCCCACATATAGGATTTTTCCTTAGCAGTGTTCTCAGGAGTACGCTTTCTTTTTATGGCGTTCGAGGTGTACTGCCAGCTCTCTTGGTCTGTACTAATTTACATGCTACCAGCAATACAAGAACGTCCACTTCCTCAATTCTTGTGAACATTGTCTTTTGCACCTTTGCAAATTTGAGAGGCAAAAAAAAAAAAAAACATTTTTTTTTTAATTTGGATTTCTGTGGTAGAGAGTGTGATATTTTCCACGTGTATATTACAAATTGAGTTCTTAAAAATGCAGGAGACAGGCAGGGAAAGTGACAGCATATACTTAGAAGTGGACAAAAGCATTTTGGTCGCCATGTTGAATTGACTAGACAATAGGATAAACCAGTAAACATTACAAAAGGTAACACTGGGTCTTTACAGCACAGCATTGTAAACCCTGAGAAGGGAAAACAGTAGAGGAAAAAATCCCTTGCCACCTTTAAGGAGTTCATATTATTGGGGTGGTGACATCAAAACTAATTTATTTTTTAAAATTCCAAGGCCTTGCCGTAACAGCCCTTCATTTTCTTCTTACCGTAGACCAGGAGCCTCCCACCTAACCTAGCATTGCACAATCAGATTATCAAGGGAACATTGGCTGTTTACTTTCTGAGATGGATCATTTTTATCCTTATGCCCTTTTCTTGCATTTGATAAATATCTAAAAATACCATTGCATTATTGACACCTGTAGAATGGGCATCGTAAGTGACTTTGGAATTTTTCAGATTTGCAAAGAATGTTAAATTTGTTTTTCTTTTATTCTCCCCTTTTCTTAGCTATGGATGTGCAGGCGTTTGAAAGGCTTTTGGGACCTTGCATGGAAATTATGAAAAGGAACATTGCCACCTATGAAGAACAATTAGTTGCTCTGTTTGGAACTAACATGGATATTGTTGAACCCACTGCATGAAGCAAAAGTATGGACAAGACCCATAGTGACAAAATTACACAGTAGTGGTTAGTCCACTGAGAATGTGTTTGTGTAGATGCCAAGCATTTTCTGTGATTTCAGGTTTTTTTCCTTTTTTTACATTTACAATGTATCCGTAAACAGAGTAGTGATTTAATACTCAATAGGCTTTACCATCACTTTCTAAAGAGTAGGTCAAAAAAATACTGACATACTGATGAAATGACTTTGTACTCCACAAAATTATGATTTGAGTGAAAGGTTTATTCAGACGATTGTAATATACTGAAAGTATCTGTGTGTAAGAAGATAATTAAAGGATGCTGCCTTGGGTGATCTGTGTTCATTTGGACTTCCCCGGATTGCTGTGTTAGTGAGTGTGCCCATGAAAAGGGACCCTGGCAGTGACTCATGCTGGACAGCCTTGCATCACATTCTTTTTACAACTCACTATATATAGTAAGTACAGTTTTAATCATTTTTGTTTTCTCAAGTTTTTCTGGCTTGATAAGTTATGTGCTGGCCTTGGACTACGGTGAAATGGTAGAACACATCATATGCAATTTTCAAACCTTTTCTATTTTTGCAATAAAGTACATTCTGACTTCTTTGGCATAATGTCAGTAACCTCCGTTCTCCAGTGGTTTTAAGGACAGGCAATGTAGTCATTATGATAATAAGGAAGAGTCTTTTTTAAATGAGAGATCATTGACACAGTTTCCTCATAAAGCATATATCTGCTTCCTTTTTCCATTTTGTAGTTCTCTGTACTCTTTAAAAGTTTGAGTTCGACATGTAATGTCACAAGTAGTTTTTTTAAATGCTATTTAAATTTGTCTTCTAGAAGTCGGAGATCTTACATATGCAAAAAAAATAAAGAGAAAGAAAGAACAGAAAGAAAGAAAAGGGAAAAAAAAGACCTCTCCTATACCAAAAATATTTTGGGGTCCTTATCAACATGCCCACAGGATATTTCTCTGTTCTTCACTAGGTGTACATAATATGATCCTTTGCAGACATCTGCTCCCATGGGTTTCCTTTAAGGTGGTAGAAATAAATTTTTATGAGCAAAACCATATATAAAGATAAAAGGAATTTCTGCCCCATCCAAATGTACCATTAGGCCTTGCCATTTGTGTTAATGTAGACTCAAAAGTGCAGGATGAACTTAACTGAATAGATTTTCATTGATAATATGCTTATTATTCTGCCACATAAGATGAATTACATTCAACCAAAAGCAGTATTATTCTTAACATGATTTCTAGGCCCACATGACCCCAGTGTCTGGAGAGGTTAGTTCTAACCAGTTGTTCACTTTTAAATGAGCCGTTGCATTTTGGGAAACAGGTTTTAAAGAAATACAAACCTGGGTAAAAATATTCTGTGGCTCTTACAGTGTGATGTTATTAGAGAATGTCTATGGTCTTACATATATAATGAAAATATGGTTAAAAATGTGTTCATCAAATAATGTACATATAAAAATTATGTAAAGTATAACTTAACCACATTTTAGAACACTGTTTAACAATTTTGCAAACTTTCTTGTAGGAAGAGAGCTTACGACATGAAGATGACTTGTTTTCTATTTCAGATTTCATTTTAAAAACCAGGTCTGTTAAAAAAGAAAAAAACCACAAAGAACCCCCAGATTCCTGGCTCATCATTCTGTATTCTTTATCCACTTTTTCAAGATACCTTGTTGCATAAGCTGATTATTAACTATTCATGGAGTAGCAAACAAATGCCTGTTTAATAAAGAACTCTGACCAAGGCTGTAAATGCCAGTTACATTATTTTCAGTATTGTTGGTTATATTTAAATTTACCTTATAATAAAGCACACTTTTATAATAAAATGTTTTTAATGAAGTTTGGGGGTTTTTTTGTTTGTTTTTGGTTTTGTTTTGTTTTGTTTCACTTGTTTCTGCCTTGGGATTTGGACAGTGCATATTGTACTATGTGAGAAGCAGGACAGATGGGGGGTACATGTGAAAGCTGCCGCCCCCACCCCTCCCCCCTGGGCCTAATGCAACAAGAGAGTATAGTACTTTATGGCAATAGGGATTTACAGATTTTAACTATTAGTCATACATGATCTAAACAGTTGCGGTATGCTGCAGACGAACTTGGCCGTGTAGGTTCACCAAAGAAGTGTGACTGACTAGGGAATTTACATGTTGAAGCATCTAATTAAAACACCTCACATTTGACTTGTGGGTATGGATGTCATCATTCGGTCACAAACCAAGATTCTTTACTCTTGGAAGATCCTCCACTGAAGTGTCATTCAAGGATACACTCCGTGTAGCTATGAATTATTCTGGAAGAACCTTCTATTAACACAAGTGCTTCTTGTTTTATATAGTGGTGTTTGTGTGTGTGTGTTCTGCATGTCACTATGAACTAGGGCTTGCTGTCTATATCGTAACAAACACTCTGCGACACAAGTTGGGTGAGCATGCTTGGCTTACTGTTAGAAACTAGCAGACCATTTAAAATGTGTAGAAATGCTGCAAGGGAGGCATGGGACATGAAGTAAGGGACTCTGGATTTGATTGAAATATGTCCCATTAAGTGCCAAGTCCTTTTCCTTTCTAAAGCATCTTGAAGATACTGATCTAGTTTTCCTAATTTTCTCAAGCAATGTTATATTTATAACAAGGACTACATGACCTATGGTATTCTTTTTTAAAAATTATTTAAATTCAATTAACATATTACTGGTTTCAGAGGTAGAGGTCAGTGATTCATCAGTCTCATATAACACCCAGTGCTCATTACATCCCGTATCCTCCTTAATGTCCATCACCCAGTTACCCCGTCCCTCCAGCCCCACCCCTCCAGCAATCCTCAGTTTGTTTCCCATGATCAAGAGTCTCTTATGGTTTGCCTCACTCTCCGATTTAATCTTGTTTTATTTTTTCCTCTCATCCCCTATGAGCCTCTGTTTTGTTTCTTAAATTCCACCTATGAGTGAGATCATATGACAGTTGTCTTTTTCTGACTTATTTGGCTTGGCATAATACCCTCAGTTCCATCCATGTTGTTGCAAATGGCACGACCTATATGGCATTCTTAAAGAAAACGTCATGTGTAAGCCCAGAGGGGTAATACATCTGGATAAGCCATGGCTTTGTTAAATAACCGAACAAGGAATTCTAGTATCTGAATAAAATGTTAATACCAAAGGGAGAAATGGAATTGTTCATGCATAAGGGAGAAATAGAGTAACAAGGAATGCTAGCTTCTGAAATTAAGAGAGTGTGAAGTGCGGCCTGATGTTGAATATCAGAAAGAATTTTGACCAAAACAAATTGGAATAGGAGTTGAGACAACACTACCTGCTCCAGGATATTTTTAAAGGCAGCAAAACTGGTTGAGCAACTGAAACTATATAGTTGTTAGTCTTACCAGGTACTTAAAAAAAAAATAGACCTTAAAAGTATAACGAATTATGGAAACAGTAAAGTTTACCAGGTATTGGCAGAGGTCTTGTGTGCCCAACAATAACTGTGGGAACTTAGATCAATTCAGTGTGTGTAAGTGAGGAGAGTCGGTGACTTCGCCCAAATCAGTTACGTGGTGAGTCCATGCAGCACTTGCAGGCAACTGAGATCTCTTGGTTACCTGTGCAGTTCTTGGTCTCATATGTTTTCCCCATGTTGAGCCTATAGAGAAATCTGTATCAGGTTGACAGTGCAGATAGAAAGACTCTTGAGAGGAAAACTTTATTTGATCAACAGATCTGGGTCTTGTGTC
Source organism: Phoca vitulina (assembly GCF_004348235.1). Taxonomy (NCBI): domain Eukaryota; kingdom Metazoa; phylum Chordata; class Mammalia; order Carnivora; family Phocidae; genus Phoca; species Phoca vitulina. The sequence goes on from NW_022589707.1 coordinate 81,675,077, forward strand.
CCTTTTTATGCTGTAAATTTATAAATCTAAAATCGCCTAAGAAATCCTGAAGATGCATGTAACATTTGCATTTGGGAGATGTAATGAAGTATGCTGTGGAAGTAACTGTCGGCACCATAAAAATGAAATGACACTTACTAGGTTGGTGGTTATCCCCAGATTCAACCACAGCCTGAGCCTTGCCACTCTACCCACCCAAAATCCCCCCCAATGTGTACTGCAAATTGTATATATATGAAATGTTTTGTTAGTATCGATTATATTTGAGATGTTATAGTAAGTAAATGAAGTTTTACTCTCCCCTGCAAAAAGAAGAAAATGAGTTTTTTTTCCAGAGGGCCAGAGAAGGTTTTAAGTGTGAGCCAGAAATGTACTCAAATGACAAAAGCAGCCTTGGCTCCTGGCCTCAGCAACCCAGAAGCAAAACCCTAAGTGTTTTCTGCTTAACATGAAAAAAAAAGTTGACAAAGTAGAACCCTTGAATGAGTGAGCAGTAACTATGACCTGCAAAAACCTCGGATAAAGTTGCTTCTGGTCGCTGGTTTTCCATCTTAGTCCTAATTGGAAACCTACCTAGATCCCGCTGAGGGACAAGAGAATAAACGGTCTCCCGAGAACTCTGCCTCTTTGAGGCCACCCTTTACATAAGGACTGTATTCTTGAAATGTATACAAATGACGTGTTTTAAAGCCAAATTATTTTAGAAGAGATGCTATAAAAACATCTTTGGCAAATTTTTTCTTTGTGATTGCTCCTTAAATTAGCTGAACTTAAATAGCCTCCACATGTTTACTGCTATGGCGCATTGTGATAATGCTGTGGAACTTGAAGGAGTTGGAAGTGGATTCCAAGAATCTTGTTTGCCTTTGTGTGAGGGAGACGAATGAGAATAGCGCTTACCTTGTAAGAATATGAGACCGCCCTAGAGCCCTGATGAATGTTCACACATGGAGAGCCCGTGGAAGCTTGCTCATAGTCTGCGATCAAAACAGCACATGACATACAGCATAACACATAACATGCTATCCTCCTAAGAAAGTTCGTGCGGCTTATTTCCTCCTAACTTCTCATTCATATGTTCAGCAGGCACCTGTTGACTGAGTGCTCAGACAAAAAGATGCATAGGAGATGGTGGCGGGGAAGGAGGAGGTAATGTTGGTAAATGTTGGGGCAGCAAATGGAAACAATATTAAGTGTAGTCACAGTGTGAAAAGAGCTGTGTAGGTATTATTCCTGTGGTTTTAGTTGCCTTTTATCAGACTCGCCTCTAAAATGAGGTACTTTTGACTGGCAACTAAAAGAAAATACATAGATGAGGGCCTAAAATAACAGACATGAGGAGAAAATATGTGGGAGTTTGTGTTAAACGGTTCAGATAACGGGAATGGTCTAGAAAACTTGCAATGGAAGACATGAGAACAGTCATTTGAAAGATGAAAACCTTCCTATTTCTGCTTAATTTTATAAATAGAAGGTAGGATTAAGTTGAATTTTTTGTTGCCTTTTCTAAATGCTCACATTTTCATGAATACCAAATTGGGCAACTAACAAAAACGTTTTGAGCGCTCTTGAGGCCACAAAGCATAGTGCCCTGAGTCCTGAGGACACCCAAGTTTATTTCTGTCCACCTGGATCTGAACTCCACATAGATTCAGATGCTTTTAGGAACTCTGTACCTAAATTTCTTGCTTGCACAGAAAACTCATCATCTAAAGTTGAACCCAACCTTTCCCCTTCTCCCAGTCCTCAAGTCTGTTCTCTCCAACATTCCCCACCTCAGCAATGGCATCGACATACCACCAATACCCACTCACAGGTAATCTCTGCACCCAACATGGAGCTCAAACCCACAGCCCCGAGATCAAGAGACGCATGTTCCACCGACAGAGCCAGCCAGCTCCCCCCTTCTTTATTCCCCTTTTCCTTTTCCCCTTGGTTCTTCCTCCTAAAGGTGATTGTGTTAAGACACCCAACATGCCAACCACTGAAGAAAGCCCTTGCTTTATGGTCATCTGAGTAAAATTTAAACTCGTAGTAGAATCAAGAATTACAAGTACAACAAACATATTACTCATTTCTAAAATGGCACTCATCATTAGCTCCCAGGCATTGTCTTACAATTTGAGTATACCTGAGTACTTGGAATTAATTATAAAATTAACATTTTAAAGTATAGTACATACATGGAAGGATATCTGTAAGATTTTAAGAGTCTCATGCTCTACCGACTGAGCTATCCGGGTGCCAAGATTTTAAATAATCTACCAAAAGAGAGACTATCTGAAAAGTTGGGGAACTACTTTCAACCGTATGTGTGTTCCATTTCCTAGTTTTAGTACAGATGGTCCCCAGCTTAGGATGGTTTGACTCACAATTTTTCGACTCCACGATGGTGCAAAAGCAATGTGCATTCAGTAGAAACTGTACTTTGAATTTTGATCTTTTCCCAGGCTAGCAATACACAGGAGGACAATCCTCTCTCATGATGCTGGTCAGGGCAGCCAGCTCCCTGCCAGCCACACGAGCAGGAGGGTCAACAACCCATAACCATACACTTACAGCCATTCTGTTTTTCACTTTCAGGAGAGTATTTAGTAAATTACATGAGATGTTCTACACTTCATTATATAATAGCCTTTGTGTTAGATGATTTTGTCCAACTGTCAGCTAATGTAAGTGTTCTGAGCAAAGTAGGCTCTGCTGAGCTGTGAAGTTCTGTAGGTTAGGTGTGTGTTGTTGTTTTAAAGATTTTATTTATTTGACAGAGAGAGAGAGATCACAAGTAGGCAGAGTGGCAGGGAGAGGGAGAAGCAGGCTCCCCACTGAGCAGAGAGCCCAATGCGGGGCTCGATCCCAGAACCCAGGGATCACAACCTGAGCCAAAGGCAGACACTTAACCAACTGAGCCACCCAGGTGCCCCTGTAGGTTAGGTGTGCTAAGTGCTTTTTCAACTTGCGATAATTTTCAACTTATGATGGGTTTATTGGACATAACTCCATTGTAAGTTGAGGAAGATCTGTACTTGGTTTGAGTGATTTCCTTTTTATCAATTTGAACAGGGATATTCTCAATATGTAAGCAATGCCATGTGCTTGAACTTAATCTCGCTAAGTCCAGCAAAGTAGTCACTGGTGTGCCAAATGTGGTGGAATTGAGGCAGAAATATTGTTTAATTTTACCCCAAATAGGATTTATCTTTTTTTTTACTACCTTTAACAAATTAGCACTTCATGTTTCTTTATGAAAACAGAAGTTTATGTGTTTACATGTTCTTAATTATATCTGCTCTAGTGAAAGAGTAGAATTTGCATATATTAAGATTTTCAAGATCTTACTAGTTTTTTACTTTGATCTTTGCTCTGGGTTATGAGTTGGCTGGTTTTGTTAGTCACCCAAGAATTAATGATGATGATACACCTGTTAAATATACATGAGGTACTAATACTATCATTTAGCTTCCCAGGAAAGTCAAAAGACAGGACTAATTGTCCACTTTAAAGGTGTATAGATTTCAATACTGATATTTAATCAGTTGTGACTGAAATGTCAGAATTTTACTCCCCAATGACTTAGACAAAAATTAAAGTATGTGAAAAGATTTTATATCTTTGTAGCAAAGTGGTCAAATAATGGGAACTAAATATTTTGAATGAGTGAATGGAAAAACTTTACAACGCTATTAAAAGGTAATTATTTATAATAATGTACAATATCTTGATCTGAAGTTGAAATTATTCTTACCATCATAGTGTCGACCAGTAAAGAACATCTCCAGTAAGGCTTTTAGTAAGAACTTTCAAATACAAAACCTTTTAAAATAAGGTAAGGTTCAGGGGTGTCTGGTGGCTCAGTTGGTTAAGCATCTGACTCTTGATCTCAGCTCCGGTCATGATCTCAGGGTCATGAGTTCAAGCCCTGAGTTGGGTGTGGAGCCTACTTAAAAAAAAAAAAAAATTAATTAATAAAATGAGGTAAGGTTCTAACCCTAAAAGCAGGTCTCCTGGTTTATGCAATGAATAGGGGAAAGGAGTGGCTCGAGCTGTTGAGGGCTCATTTTTTGGGGGGAAGGAAAGCTTTTCAGTTTCCCGGTGGGCATAAAACATAAATATTTCAAATTTTAATTTAAATGATTAGGTAAATTTCACAATTTTTTCTTTTTGTCAAAAAATGACACACTGGAGAGGCAGCCCAGCAATCCTCCACTGTAAGGGGGGGAAGAAAGGAAGACAAAAAAGGAAACAAAATAACAGGGTCACAGTCCACTTTCTTTTTTGGATCCCTCTACTAATCTCTGAAAGATAATACATTCAAATCCTGTCCTTTTCCCTCAGTGAAAGATTTAGGCATTTTGTTGGCTCTCAATTATTTTTAGGAAAAAATTACAATGTTACTATTTGTGAATACAAGAAGTAAATCTTTGATCCTATGGTAGGGAGAACTATTTTAAAATAATTTCACTCCAAGGCTTCAAACAGAAAACCCCTAAAAGAATTGGAAAATTTGTTTTAACCCATGAGAGTTGTTTGGGATTTGATTTGTTACGTGGCTTTCCGGGAGATTTAAAAACTCAAGAAATGTACCGGGGGGCGGGGGGGTGGGGGGCTTGTTAAAGGAATAATCAGTTATGGTTAAAGCCTCTTTTCAGTAGTTTGACTATTGAATTCTAACTAATGTAAGTTTTCCTCTTAATTTTAAGCATACACATAGTGATCTAAAGATATAAAACCTGAAGCATAGCTTAAATGATTAAACGTTAAAGGTTCAAAGGAAAAAAAGCTTAATAATGCCTTTGTAATGTGAATGGTAAAAACATCAATTACAGACTCGGTGGACTGTGATGGACAGCCATGTTTAAAGTGAAGCTACCTATAAAGCCAAAGAAGCCACCCTCTCTGGTGAGTCAGAGTATTAGTAACTTAAGGAGGAACTCCTAGTGGCAACGAAGTGGAAAGACATTCTTCTCTCTTTCATCAATGGGAAGTCGTCTGGAGGGGAACACTGGTTAACAAAATCTCACCAAAGACACTTAGATAATGATTCACTAATTCAGTTTAAGTCACACATTATACTATTTACCTTAACCAACGAGCAAGCTGGTCAATACGGAAAATACCGCGTTGACTTGCCTCAGTCTCTAAGTCAATAGTAATCGTCCACCCCTTACAGCTTTGTAAATTCTCCAGACCCTGAACTTTTCTTTCAGTGTTCATCCCCGAGCCTCTCAGTGCCTGGCACGTAGCCGGCATTCAACACATCTTGGGTGAACTGATCAAAGCTGGCAAAGAAACCTTCTCAAGTTGCTGTCCGGGGGGTGGCCAGGCAAGGGTGAAGACAAAGGAATTCAAGTTCTTCCCACTGGAGCCCAACACCACCTTTATTATCCCCATAATGCCCGGAGCTGTGATTTGTGGGTGACTGGGTCCCTCGCGAGGCTGCACTGCTTCCGCTTGTGCAGTCATCTCCTTCCCCTCGCACTAAAACAATACCTTGGCCTCCTGCCAAACTTCGAGCAGCGAGCGACTCTGGCTGTTTATGGCCCGAAATGGGTGCTGCGAGAGACTGGGGCTCTCCGAGTGCTAAGAGAGGCCCAGAGGAAGAGAAGAGGCCAAAGCTTTAAAACACTCCCTTCCTCCGCCCCCCTCCCTTTTGTCCCAGACACCAAAACAAACGAGCTGATACACGTGTCCCTATGACTCTTGTTTACTATCAAGACAGCGCTGTGCAAGCACCTCTGGGATATGTAGTCCAACCGGTTCCTCTTGCCTGCAGTGTCCCAGAACAGAGCAAGGCTGAGACTACGAACCCACAATCCATTTCGGGGGCAAAGTTTGGCTTCGGTCCCCGGAGTCTCGGCAGCAATCCAATCCGAAGCGTTCACTCTTGTGATTGACAGGCCGTCTTCTCCAGTGAACACAACACAAAAGTCAATACAAGCCCGCCTCCTGAGACGGACCACGGTATCACCCAATGGGAAAGGGGAAAGATCGAATGGCAGTTCCGTAGGCCAATAAGAGGGCGAAAGATCTGGGAGGCGGCTCAACCCCCCGGGGGGGTTGAGGGGAGGGGGGAAGACGAAGCTTGAAAGACTTGGTAATGGCGACGGGTTTGGTAAGTAGGAAAGTTTCGGTTGAGGAGTAAGAGCGGCGGCGGGAGCAGTAAGGCGCGCCGGAGAGACCGGCGTCAGTCGGAGAGGGGGTACACGAGCCGCTGGTGGTGTTGTCGCGTCCAGGGCGGCCCGCGTCGGGGCTGCCCGCACTCCGCGGCGGGTTTGTTGTCTTTCAGTTCGGGAAGGGGTGGGGGTGGGGAAGGGAGGGGCAGCATCCCGAGGGGACCGGGCGGCCGGGCGGCTCGGGTCCGCGCTCCTCTTCTGCCAAGGGCTGCTCTCACAGTGGGAGCAGTTAACCGTCCGATAACTGCCCGCGGCGAACCCACCGGACCGGCGCCTCCCGCGAGTTCACCTGGGCTTCGCGGCGGCCGGGCCCGGGGGGTCTCGGGGGCTGGGGCTGGGAGGAGTCGGCGAGGTCGGCCCTCCGGGCCGGGTTGCGCGGTGGGTGGCCGGGCCGGGTGTGGAGATGGGGCGGGCCTGGGCGGGGGGAAGGGGCCGACGCGGCGCCGGGGCTGCCCAGGAAAGTTTGACTTCAACTCCGGGCGTGTGGGCGGAGGGTCGGAGGTTGGCCCCGGGTGGGCGGCCGGCCGGGGGTGGGGGACCCCAGTGAGGCGCCGCCTCTTCTGGGGGCCGAGAGGGGCTCGGCCCGAGCTGGGAAGCTCGCGGAGCCGCTGGGCCCCGGGGCTCATTGTTACGCATTTCGAATGAATGGGCTCCGAGGCGCCTGCGCGGTGCAGCTGAGCCGAGGGGAAAAACAAGCCTGGAGTCCAGGCTGCGGTCACATGATGGGGGGAGGGGAGGGGAAGGCGATGAATGGCGAAAGAGGGTGGGGGATGGACTTGGCTTGAACCGGGAGGCGCAGCCTCTTTGACCGAGAGCCCAAGCTTGGCAGGCGTTTCCAGTCTCCGCCTTCCAACCTATGCTGCCCCAGGCCGATTAAAACAAACAAACAAAAGAATCCAAGCGAAATCGGCAGCGGGGGCCCGGTTTTTGTAGCTTCCCTAAGCGTTGCACGGCGTCTGGGGGATTTCACTCGCGGCAGTGCATTCTCCACTGCCTAGAGTTCGTTCTTCAGGAGTCTTCAGCAAGAATCACTTTTTAAAGGGAGCACTGACAACAAGGCTGTACTCCAGTCTTTAGCTCAGGCTGCTACTCAGGCTAAGACGGGAGGAGGGTAATAGGGAGCTGTGTGTGCTAGAAGTGTTGGAGTCCTACCAGCAGTTCCCGACGAAGTGCTTTAGATTTATTTCCCTCCAACCAGCGGTAACAGATGACTCTCAACCTTGGTTTTGAATTAAAGTCACCTTTTAAAAATTAGAAGAATTTTTGACATCTGTAAATACTTTTCTGGTGTTTAACTATTGATAATGATCTACATTTGTAAGGTATTCCTAGTATTTCGGTCTTTGCTTTTTTTTCCCCCTCTGCTATTGTCTTTTGTTTTAGCTTGCTAACAAGGGTGTTAGAGTCGGCTGTTCAGTTTCCGTGATTAAGCTACAGTAGTTTATCCCTCCTTACATGTGGAAGGTCTGTTCCCAGACCTGTGGATGCCTGGAACTGGGGATAGTACTGAACCCTCTCTCTATATGCTGTGTTTTTTCTTATGATAAAGTTTATAAATTAGATATTAACAGTAATAGTTAATAATAAAATAGAACACTGTGCTGTAATAAAAGTGTGAATGTGGTCTTTCTCAAAATACCTTTATTGTCCTGTACTCACCCTTGATGATGTGAGCTGATAAAATGCCTTATTTAGTGAGGTGAATGACCTAGGCATTGTGACTTGGTTTGGCTGCTATTGACCTTCTGACTTTAGGTCAGCAGGAGAATTAACTGTTTCCAGACTGGGTTGACCTTGGGTAACTGAAACCAGAGAGAGGGAAATCTCGGATAAGGGGCGACCACTGTAATCCATTTTAAACACCTCAATTCCTCATGTTAGAGATCTAAATTAATTGCACATGACCTTCTCCTCGTCCCCTCCCCCCTAACAATTTGAGCTTTGTAAAGAAGTCCTTTGGGATTAAGGAAGGACATATAGAAATCCTTTCCGTGATATCCCTGAGGGTCGAAAGCTAAGGATTTAAGGAAGAATAGGCACTTGAAAGTAGGAGTCTAACCTCTGTTGGTCTATGCCTTTTGTCTCTTTTCAAAGAGAAAATGATCACATTCAGTTGTCAGACGGCTGTTTTCCTCATCCATAAGATCACATTCAGTTGTCAGACTGCTGTTTTCCTCATCCGTAAGAATAACTTTGTTCACAGAGCTGTTTTGAGGTTTTTATGAAATTAGAGGAAGTATGTCAAATGCTCTGTACATAGGAGGTAGGCATTTAGTAAAACCTAAGTTCTTTCTTGGCCGTCCATGGAGATTTAGCTATTTCTGGTTCTCTCCACCTCTCCTCTTTCTCAGATTTGGTGGATAATTATTTACGAAAAGTTGCAAACAAAAGCAATAGAGCCTTCCCATGTCCACCCAATAAAAATTTGTAATATTGGACATGCCATTTCAAAGCACAGCTGCTGGAGAATTTTACTCTTCCCTTTTGAGAATCCCTGGTGTAGTTGCAGAGTTATCTCCAGTACAAGGCAAGCTATGTCAAATCCTGTAATACCAAAGCAGTATGCAAAAGTATGAATGAACAATAGGGTTAGCTCTACCAGGAGATACTTGAAAGAGAAGCTTGTTTATCAAAATGAATGTGTAATTGGCGTAATGTATGTGGGGGAGAATTTTTGACTATGGACCCTTTTGGTATCCTTTTACTGTATTAGAGGTCTTGCTTCCCTCAAATAGTTTGACAGAGAAAAGTCTGAGACAAAAAAATTCACATTGGTATAGGGATTTGAATTTTGTTTTCATGTATTTTATTTAATTCTCCCGATAGCCCAGTGAGATAAGTGCAGGTGCCATGAGGCCGAGGTTAAGTGGCCTCCCTCACATTCCATGCGAACAAGAGGGAACCTCCAGTCTTTTGACTAAGGTCTAGGCTCCCATTTACTGTGCTGTAGGCTTGCAGAAGCACTACCTCCATTATCTCAAGACCAAACTTTTGATAGCCCTGAGCAATGAGAAGTTCACACACACAGAATTCAAATTCAACAAATACTTGGTGAGTATTTTGTTAGCGGGGCCTTAGCTCTGTTTTGAAATTGAAATGTTTTTTTCCCAGCTCCCTATGAGGAATATTGTGAGGGGATGTTGGGAGATCACGAACACAAGGGGCTGAAGAAATTATAGAAGTTGCAGAAGATGTTAGTGTACTGTAAATGGCAAGTGGGGACAGTGCAGGACCCGCTGATGGGGGAGGAGAAGATCTAGTTGGACGGAGAAAGCCAAAAAGTTCTGCGGAGGGAAGGAGAGGACAAGACAAATTGCAGCTCTGCTTCGTACACTTAAGGATGGCTCTGAGGAGATACATAGGTATGGTGTGACCTCTGAACTTCATACTCCAGATAAAATGAGAAAATGGTCAAGTTTAAGATTGATTGCAGCCGGGGCTGACTTTTGCAGATCACATCCTCTCGTGAGGCATATTACAACAGATGTTTATAAGGAGTTTGAGTCACTAAGATAGGTTCATTTGTGTTGTGTACACTTAAAATGTTGGAAAATTTTCTGAGAAGACTTCAAACCTGCTGTCTAAACTGGAAATATTCGCTGTTCAAAGAACTCAGAATGACTAGTTCCTCTCATGTCTTAGGCATTACTCAATAAGGAACCTGCAGTGATACTACTAATTTTCTAAGAACTCTTGCAAAGGACGCTGGGAGCAGGTGGCTGACAAATTGGGAATGTGAATACACTGTTTTTAATGTATTTTCCCTTAAATATGTGTTATAGATGTTTCTGCATACTCATGTTTCAGTATGATTTGTTTTATAGGCTTAAAGAAAGTGTTTATAGTCCTGATCGCATCAGACCTCTGTTCAGAAATCTTCAGTGGTTCCTCATCATATGATAATTGCTAATAATACTGGCCACTCTGCATCGAGGGTTTGCTCTGTGTTAGGCACTACTGTAAGCTTCTTACATTTGTTAGCTCACTGAGTCTTTACAACAAGCTATGTAGGTGTTTTTATGATTTCCATTTTACAAATACGGCAAAAAGATTTTTAAATAGCTTGAACAGGACACATAGCTAGTAAGTAGTAAATCTGATTATAAACTCAGGTAGCCTAATTTCAGAGACTTACTCTTGTGTACAAAAACCAAAGAAACCAATTTTCCTAAACTAGGATTGAAGATTCTGGCTCAGTCCACCTTTCCAGCCTTGGTATCCATGACCACAAGACACACAAGGCCAGCCTACCTTCTGGTGGTACTGGATTTTATGTTGTTTTGATTTTATCCATTACTTTGCAGACTCTGCAAGTTTGCTCATGTGAGTTTCTCTCATTGGAAGGCTTTTCTTCCTTCCTTTTTACCCATTTGTAGCCAAGCCCTGCTGTGTAGAACTGTGGTTATTTGCTTATATCTTTCCACTAAAGTACAGATTCCTTGAGATTCAAGACAAGTGTTCATCCTTGAGGTCCAACATTGCAGCTAGTATAGTGCCTTGTACATAATGTACATTAAATAAATGAATATGTATATTTAAATAAAAAGGAATTTGGTAATCATTTTTGGCTCACTTGTTCTCACAATGCACCTGGTGTTCTTTGGAAAGAAAATAAATAAAAACCAGCGCATAGGGTTGTACCCCAGACCAAATAAATCATATTCTCTGGAGGTGGGGCCTTGGCATCATTTTGTTTGAAGCACACATAATCACATGCTTGAGAATGATCTAGCTAAAGTGTGCTTGATTTTTGCAGTGTGATGTGGAGGTTCAGAGTAATGATTTGGCCAGTTTATTCTTGAGAAATCAGTTTGTGTTACCACATCTTTTGTAGCCACCAGTTTTGTAGGAGATTATTCGTTATACCTCAGCAGATTTGCTGTTAACCGTATAGTAAGGCTGTGATTAGTAGATAATAAATTGTACTAAACTGGAAAAGTGTTCATTTCTTGTGAACGCTTGGACATCTTTTAGATAGATAAACTGTTATTTCCCTGAAATAATGGCATGATCCATGACTTTTATTAAGTGTTGGATAACTTGTCATATTATTGAGGGAGGAAATTGCTGAAGCTGAATAAACTACCTGTCTGGTCTCCTATCATTAACTATTTTCAGTAACTTCTATTTAGGACGTTAAGTGCCCAGAGTATGTATAAGGTTGCGCTGTGTCAGTCTAGGGATAAAACATTTTGTGAAGAAGTCATTTTATATTTCTTTTACTCACTGTGTCTCATTTCATCCTCATAACCCCTGTAGGAGGAAAATAGAGCACCTGTTTGACAGATGAAGATAACTGAGTTAGTGAGAAGCTCAGTCACTTAGATCAGATAGTTAGTGGTCAAGCTGGACTCAAAACTCATGATTCCTTACATCTGACCCAGTGCCCTTTTCACTACTCTGTAGAACATCTTAGTCAGTATTGAGTAAGACTCTAAAGCAATGCCTAGGATCTGGGTCATTTTTGAGGGGTATAGGCAGAGAGAACCTGAAGGAGGTTGTTAGAAATAAAGTAAGGCAACAGGCAGTTTGGTTACATGTGTCAGGAACCGTAAGAAGATGTTTAATTGCCATTCACCTACTAATGTGTCTCTAGAAATCTGAAATAATCTGATATAAGCAGATATTTTTTTTAAAATTTAAACTGTTGTTTAGAAGAGTAAAAGGGAATAGCATGTTCAGCAGTAGGAGGGATAAGGAAATTTTGGTATATCCTAATGATGTATATTATGGAACTATTTAAAATAGACCTGTAAGAAAAATTAGTGACATAGGAAAATGCTTATGAACTTATGTGAAGGAAAAAGGTATCAATTATATATAATACAAAGTATGAAGGAAAATGTGATTGTAGGTGTCTGCATGAAAAAGAGATTGGATTGTAAAACAGTATACCAAAATGTTAACAATATAACAATCTGGTTGGTGGGATTAGAAGTCATCCTTTCTGGGGCGTCTGGGTGGCTCACTTGGTTAAGCGTCCAACTCTTGATTTCGGCTGAGGTCTTGATCTCAGGGTCCTGAGATCAGCTCCCTGTAGGGCTCCACACTCATCAGGGAGTCTGCTTGAGATTGTTTCCCTCTGTCCCTGCCCCACCTCCACCCATACAAGCCCTCTTTCTCTGTCTCTCTAAAATAAATAAATAAATCTCTTTTTAAAAAGTCATTATTTCTTTTTTTTTAAAAAATGCCTTTTTAGGGGTGCCTGGGTGGCTCAGTCGTTAAGCGTCTGCCTTCAGCTTAGGTCATGATCCCAGGGTCCTGGGATCGAGCTCCGCATCGGGCTCCCTGCTCCGCGGGAAGCCTGCTTCTCCCTCTCCCACTCCCCCTGCTTGTGTTCCCTCTCTAGCTGTGTCTCTCTCTGTCAAATAAATAAATAAAATCTTTTAAAAAATAAAAAATAAAAATTTAAAAATGCCTTTTTTTCCATTTTTTCCCCCTACAGTGATTATATATTTTACAGTTAGGAAAACATATTTCATAATAAAAAGATCATGAAAAAGCCTTTCTAGAAAAAAATTGTCAGTGTTGCCAGTGTTTGTTGGTGATTATGTCATGGCTTAGAAAGCTCTGGTGTAAATACTGAGCAGTTAACGTCTTTTCACTGCATTTTGATCAGCATAGGCCCAGGTACTAGACTTTTAGTGACTTTAAATTGTAGTATATTTTATTGTCTTATTTTGAGGAAAAACTATGTCATGTTAGATTTCTTGTGTGTATTTCATATTAGCTCATTAGAACTTTTTTTTAAAAATGAGATTTGGAGTAAAGCCTGAGAAATCAGGAAATCTTCCTGCTGCTGTCACCCCGGTTAAAAAACCAATTTGATCATTGTCCAAAGGCAGAATGGAAAAGGTATAAACACATTTTACTTTCACAACAAAATTTAGTTGGTAGACTTTGCTAGAAATCATTTAGATATATTAACCTATGTTATTTTCTTCCTTGTGATAGCTTTGTAGGCTTAAGATGAGGATAAATTTACTATTTGTTTAAATTTCCCATGATTATTACTCATCTTTCTAGAAATAATAAGCTATTAAGAGGACAGGTATCTTTTTATGATGGCTGGGTACCAAACTTTCATAAAGAAAATGTAGCATTTTTATTTTTTTGAGAAGTGTACTATATGGCCATTTTAAGAAACTCTTTCTTAAATGTCCTTCAGAGAATGTTATTTTAAGTATGTTAAACTTTACTTTCAGAAGATGAGAAAACAACAAGTTGGTAAACAGAAAAAGTGAAATAGAATCTTTAAAAATGAAAAAAAAATAGGATATTCCTTCAGTTTTTCTTTTTTTAATTTAATGGAGGAAAGTTTGTTAATTTTCTTTTAAATTTGAAGATACAGGAGTGCCTGGGTGGCTCAGTTGTTGGGCGTCTGCCTTCGGCTCAGGTCATGATCCCAGGGTCCTGGGATTGAGCCCCGCATCGGGCTCCCTGCTCCGTGGGAAGCCTGCTTCTCCCTCTCCCACTCACCCTGCTTGTGTTCCTGCTCTTGCTAACTCACTCTCTCTGTCAAATAAATAAATAAAATCTTTTTTTAAAAAAAAATTTGAAGATACAAGTTGAAAAAATGGTTTTCTTGGTCTCTGTGTTTGGGTCTCAGAGTTACTTAAAGAAATAAAATATAGTGCTATTATTCTTTTAAAGAAAAGACTTTTGTAAATTTAAGATATGAATTCTTTTGGATTTGGGTATAATTTAGTGCTGACTACATGGTTGTAGCCCAAGAAATCTGGGAGTCTGCCTGCTCCAAAGGATTTGTGGGGGATACAGATGGCAATATATGATTAAAGATACAACATTATGAGTCTCTGATGGATTTGATACTTCTGTAATCTCCAGGTCACACGACTTGATACTTTTTTCTTTATTCTTTTTATTGGAAGTCGGAGCACCATAACATGGTGTGGGAAGTGAAGACAAATCAGATGCCTAATGCAGTACAGAAACTCCTGCTGGTGATGGACAAGCGAGCTTCGGGAATGAATGACTCACTGGAGTTGCTGCAGTGTAATGAAAACTTGCCATCCTCACCTGGATACAACTCCTGTGATGAGCACATGGAGCTTGGTAAACAAAATTAAGTTTTTTAGGAGTCTGAGATTCATATTTTTATGTTAAGTCAGCTTCTTCACCTGCCTTAAACTGCTTAAAAGTATGTGAAGTTTTTGTACCTTAGGAGTTTTCAATGTTCCATTGTTACTGCTTGTAAAATATTACTTAAAACCAACCTAACTTTGGGCTATTTATGGTTATCATCAAGACTGATTTACAAATTATCAAACTAAACTGCTGTCGTGGGTAAAGGTCGGGCCAGTAAACACCTTGGGAAAATCCTGTGTGTGGCTCATGTGACTTTTGAAACCTGCTGGTGAGCGTAGTACATTGTGCTCGGCCCCACGTGGCCCGTTTGTGGCTGTGACGGGCAAGGTACAGCGGACCCTTGAAATCGGAGGGTCTGACGTTTATGGTCATCACACTGCCGCCGAGCCGCCCCTGGGATGCGTGGCCAGTAGAAGTGTGTAGGCTTGTGAAGGTAGGGCTTGGAATTATACTGCTGGGAGGTTGGTATTGAAGAGTCAGCAGCCAGTGAGTGACCTGGGCTTGCGGCCCTGCTTTTCAGCTTGGCTCTGTCTGCATTTAATGTGCAGCTTGCCAAAATGTCCACAGAGCCACGATTAGCCTCCCTTTACGAATGAGAGGACAGAGGAGGCTACATGCTGTTGCGCTCTTTGGGAATTTGGACACCCTGCAGGTCTTGGGACATTTCCCAACGGGTTGCTGGGCTCTGCGAGTCACTGAGTGGTGGGTGCCGTTGAGCATGGAGCGCCACCAGTCCACCATTTTCAGGAGGACATCAGGAAGTTAGGGCGGGGGGGGTGGCAAAAACTCGCACCACAACCCACTGCTTGGGTTTAAAAGCAGTTAATTTCCTGAGCTTGCAAGACAAATGAACCCTTTCCACCCAGTGACTAAAGGAGTGCTGGCCCCAGAAGGCTGTCAGCAGTGAGGGAAGGCGAACGGCTGCAGCAGCGCGGGCGTTACAGGGTGGGGTTTGCCTCAGTTGCTGTCATGTTTTTCAGCTGCTCAGTCAAAGGGGGATGGCTTCTAGTCCATTTTTGGACTGGATATCCTGAATTAATACTTGTTAAGTAAGACATTTCAGTTTTCATAGGCTGTTCTGAGATACTTGCCTTGAATAGGAATTCTGTGTCTGTATTTTTATAGTAACAGTTGACCAGGACTCCCAAGGCTAGAAGAATTTCCTGATTTATGTATTGAAGGGACCCGATGGATCTGTAGTTTGTTGTAGGTGTGTTTCATAAAGTTTTTTTAAGGCCTGTAAGAGGCTTTGTCTCCTCTCCTTTTTCTTTTTTTTTTTTAAATATTTTTTTTTAGAATTCAGTCTTCCTTAGTGTTCATAGCCGTGGTGTGTGTACTTGAGCCTTGGGAAGGCACCTTTAAGAAAACATAACCAACAATTATTGAGTTTAGAATTTCTCAGTCAAAAGAAATAATTTAGCATAGATTAAGTTGAATAAGTACTACCTAAAACTTTATAATATGACCTATTGATCTCATCTTTAAAAATTGTTCTCATTATTACAGTAATCTTCTATAACAGGGTAGTAAAGTATGGGAGTAAGTACATATGTGTACACATAAAATGCTTTTTTCCTCATTAACATGTTAACCTATAAACGTCTTGTTGGAATATGGACTAATCCGGTGAACTATAAAAAAAAATCAGAAAACGTAAACACAAACTTTTTCCGGTCTGGGAAGAGGTGTGGTAATTCAAGTCATCAGTACATTTACATCTGTTTGGTCTATTTCCCATCAGGCTCTGTTGACCCTGGAATGTAGAAGGTGTCATTATTTAGATCAAAACTTGTTCATTCAAGAAAACATTTCAAATTTATACTTCTCACAAAATTAATTAGCTAGATTTAAGGACTTCTCTTCCAGCTATAATTATAACATTATTCCCCCTGTTAACAATTTACTTTTTATAATTTTGAATGTGTTTATTTGCAGATGACCTTCCTGAACTTCAGGCTGTTCAGAGTGATCCTACCCAATCTGCCATATACCAGCTAAGTTCAGATGTTTCACATCAAGAGTATCCAAGACCATCTTGGAACCAAAATACCTCAGACATATCAGAAAATACTTATGGTGAAAATGAGGTGGATTGGCTAACAGAATTAGCAAATATTGCCACCAGCCCACAGAGTCCACTTATGCAGTGCTCGTTCTACAACAGGTGGGCACACTGGCTCTATTTTTATTGAAAACTTCTATCATTACAAAGAGCTACTTTTTTTTCCCTAGTTTTAAAAGTAATAATGCTATTAACCATCTAATGAATGGTCTACTGAAATTAGAATTTAAGTAGTCATTCGAATTATGTTCTTTGTTTTATAATGATTGCAGAGCTTTTTCACCTAATATCATGATTTCATACTTTGAGAAGTAGATAAAAGTGGTAAGAGAACCGCAGTCAAAAATATTTGTAAGTGCATTAAAGTCATCAAAAATTAAACCAGACCAAGAAATACTTTTATTATATACTTATCCTTATAGAAATGAAAATTATACTTGTCTAAAAAGCCAGAGTTATAATAAATGTTTTATTTTAAAATCTTACCAACCTTGAGTTTGGTTCCTTCTGGTCTAGGTTTATTTTCTTCCACAGTGTATGTGACGTTTTGTTACTTACCTGTTGGTGAAAACTATAATTGCTAATGTTAAAATCTAGAACTTCGTAAGAGTGGACTCCCATTGGTAAAAACCACTGTTTCATATACCCAGACCAGAGTTTCTGCAAATGAATTGTTGTGCTATGAAATTATGGAAGCTTTGAACTAAAATTCCTAAAGAGACCTAAGTGGATAATGTTTCATTAATCATACCTAAAATTAGAAAATTAGCTATGTAAAAATACCTAGATAAATACGATAGTTTGTAGGGGAGAGAAGCGGATTTGTACTCGCGTGGGTAGACAGACCATAGTCCACACGAGATGATGTAGGGATAACTGAATTTTGGTAGTGCTTCTAACTTAATGTAATTCTTTGTTAAAAAATAAACTTTTCATGTGTGAAGCCCTGGTTTTCTTGCAACCCATTGAATTATGTTGTTTTTCTTCTGTTCAGTAGGATATTGGTCTCGATTAGGGCAAATTCAATTTAGTTAACTAAATTTTTCAGTTTAATCCCATGAAAAATTTCCCAGAAAGAAAAAATAGTCAAAAGGCTAAAAATTTGCTTATAATTAAAAAAACAAACCCTGATTTTCCCATTGGACTTTCTTTTTCCTAGTTTAGTGATAACACTTCATTTTTTTTTTTTTTTTTTTTACAGCAAACTTAAAAGAATTAATAATGTAGCTCCTGAAAAGATGAGTAAACCCCTCAGAAGATAATTGATATAAATAAAAACATAAGTAAAGGAGATACTTTTATGAACTTATTCTCTGTAGCATTTTCTGTGCTTCCCTTCTTCCTGGGGAACAAGACCAAGAGTCACACTCTGCTGTCTTGCCTGCCTTCTAACACTGTCAGTGGCTGTTTATGCAGCTTCTTGTAGCATGTTAAATGGTGTTAGTTAGTGAGCTTTGGATCTCTGAAGTCCATAACTGTACAATACCCAGGGGTTGGGGACAGGTACCATTTATATTACCCCTGCGTAGGTAGAGGGATGAAGAGACCTATGGTGTTGGTGTTTCAGACACGTTTGGCATGTTAATTTTTACAGGCCATATGCATTTTAGAACATTGTGCTGTTACTTTTTCTTAAATGGTTCAACAGAAGAACTAATAAACCCCAATTTCTTTTATTAGTCCTGAAGGCAGGGATATACTTAAGGAAGTTTAGCAGTTTGGCCATTCCCCGATATCATAAAGATCTAAATGTTTAATAAAAGGAAGAAATGGGCCAAAGATGAAACAGTATTTGTATTTTGAAATCCAAAATTGGAGAGTGTGCTAATAAAATGCTTCGAAATTTGAGGGTTTTGTGTGTGTGTGTGTGTGTGTGTGTGTGTTTGTTTAAGATTTTATTTTATTTATATGACAGAGCGAGCACAAGCAGGGAGAGCGGCAGGCAGAGGCAGAGGGAGAAGCAGGCTACCCGCCGAGCAGGGAGCCCGAAGCAGGACTCGATCCCAGGACCCTGGGATCATGACCTGAGTTGAAGGCAGACGCTTAACCCACTGAACCACCCAGGCGTCCCTGAGGGTTTTTATGAGGGGTTTTTATTTAAGAAGTGATACGGACATGAAAGCGTAGTTTTATAGATTCTTACCAAAAAGTAACTTCTGCAAAGGCATAATGAAAAAGTGTTAATGAGGATAAAATAAAAATTGAAGGGCCAATAAAATTTCTCAGGGAGTAAGGGAAGAACTAGAAAGTGAGCTGTCCCTCACCCTTCAACCAACTAAGAGGCTTAGTACAGACATGCGTATACTTTGCTGTTATGGCCTAGATCCCTTCCTGTTTGGCACCTCAGAAAACTGTCCTGATGTGGGACCTTTGGGCGGGTTGGTCTCCGAGAGCCTGCAGTCTTCCTCTCTGTTGCTTTCTGAACTCCTGAGTTCAGAGCATGGTGCCACTCACCCAGGCTGGGCATGCTTCTTACTGCTACCCCTCCCGGGAAGGGCTGACCTTTTTCTAAGGTGATCCTGGGGGAAAATAACTAGCGTTATGAGTAGATGCTTTTCAATAAGCTTGAATCAGAAAACAAGAAATAGTGTCCAGTTATAAGAAGTTGCAAATAGGCTCCTTTCTGCTATAATAAGTTTAAGCATTTTAGCTTCAGGTAGTTCATTTTATCTGCCCAGTGACAGGTGGTTGGTAGATAGAAGGTTCCATGTTGGTCATGTTCAGCTTAGATGCCCTGTTCATATTGACTGAGTCAAAGTAGAAGAAAGAAGTGGACAGGGAGCCCTGCACATGATCATGAATGAGGATATGCATGTCTGAATAAAGGAATGAATAATTTGGAATTTTAAAATACGTGGGTAAATATGAAAAAAGAATGGTATTTACCATGTGTGAAGAAGGCTTGGTTAAGAAGTTAAGGAATAGCGTACTCCAAGTGAAATCTTGATGTCTTTACTAGTGTTTTCGATAGGTGTCTTATATGTGATGAGTTGGTATTAGGAATATGAAGTTCTTTTCATCAAAAGGAAAGACCTACTGTATAAGGAGCTCTGCTTTATGGTTAAAACTGCTTCCTTATTTTAGATCATCTCCTGTACACATCATAGCTACTAGCAAAAGTTTACATTCCTATGCACGCCCTCCACCTGTGTCCTCTTCTAAGAGCGAGCCAGCCTTCCCTCATCATCACTGGAAGGAGGAAACACCAGTCAGACACGAAAGGGTGAGTGTATTTATGAACGTAAACTGTTACGAAGTTTGCACAACGGTTGAAATATGTTAACTTTCCTTTTCTCAGAAGTACTTCTGAAGCACGTACAGCTGGGAAATTGTCTTATTGTTCTGCTAGCGATCTGGATTCGATTTTATGTACAGCTCTTGCAACTGTTAGGAATGTTTGTTACCAGTGGGAACATATACTGAACTAAAACTTCCAAAAACTTCAGTTTTCAAAGGTGTATTTTTCCCTAAGTTTACAGTGTTTTAAGTTATCCACTCAGGAGGAGGGAGAGAGCCAGAAGCCTTGAGATAAAGACAGATATTAACAAAATATGTTACAAAATAAAGTTTCTGATGTTTTTTTCCATAGGCAAATAGTGAGTCAGAATCTGGCATTTTCTGCATGTCCTCCCTCTCCGATGATGATGATTTGGGCTGGTGCAATTCCTGGCCTTCAACTGCTTGGCACTGTTTTCTGAAAGGTGAAAGAATGCTTGAATTTTTACAGCTGACTTATGTAGCATGCTAGGCACATACCTAATTTTTTTCTTTTTTTTTTTTTTACTTAAACTTTAGGCACACGACTGTGCTTTCATAAGGAAAGCAAAAAGGAATGGCAGGATGTTGAAGATTTTGCTAGAACCGAAGGCTGTGATAATGAGGAAGATCTCCAAGTGGGCACTCACAAGGTTGATTTAAAATTCGTAAAACTTTTCCAAATCTTTCAGAAGGAAACCTAGGCTTGTTATTAATCTATATGAGTATTCTCCATTTACTTTCATACTTAAGTGACATCTTATATTTTAGGTAGAGGTTTTGTGACTCTGTGTTACAGCTTAGCCACATGGACAGTGGCAGTGACTTCAGGTTTACCTTTGTAATTATGCTTTCTTAGATAGGCAAAAGATGTATTTCGTAGCTCTTTTTATACATTTATGTTGGGGAAACTAAACTGGCATTTCAAATAAAATGAACAAACGAACCAAGGCTTTTTCTTAGGTAATCTACAAAGTGGTTAATTCCCAAATGGATAATTGAGAGTTGATTATATTAAGTTACTTTTTAAATGACCCAATAAAACACTGGCATTTGTTTAAGTTCATAAGCAAAGGCAGTAGGTGGCAGCGGCCGGATAAAGGTCAGTTGGTATCTGTACAATCTTAATCTTTTAAAATCTTGAATTTCTCCATCTCCACTGTAGGCAGAGAAGTTGGGCATGTGAAGTGTGCTTGTTTAAAATTCCTGTTTTGATCCTGATCCTGCTGTTACTTACTGTTGAGTCTAGAGAGAAATAGTCCTGACTCAACTGCCGTCAGTTTCCCCCTCTTGCTGTTACTCTTCATTTATGGTGAAGTTCGCCTTGTCTGACTTGGGCCTCTGCCATTCTACTCAGATTGTCTCAAAGGTTACTAGCTTCATTCTGATTTCTAGTGAGACTTCTTGCTTTGTTTGTCATCTTTGCAACATTTGACACAGGGAGTTGTCTTCTCTTGATTTGTGCAGCATGGCGGGGCTCCGGTTCTCTACTGTCTCCTCTCTGTGGCTGGCGGCTTGTCTGCCCATGGTGTGGAGTGGGAGAGAAGGTTCTGCCCGTGGGCACTGTCTTCACCGTTTCCTGTCTGCCGATATGGTCAGCCGCAGCCCCTTGGTGGGCCTGTGGAAGGCACCCGGGTCTTGGAGGCAGGAGATCTGGGCTCTGTTTCTGGTTCTTCAGCAACTCTGTGTGTGACTGATGTTGGGCAGATTGTTGACCCCACCCTGTGTTGGCTTCCTGATCTGTAAAATGGGATTGGATTCGCTTGGAGGTCTCGTAGCTCTAAGAATTAGAAGATTCTGTAATTTCATTTACAAATATATGGCTGTAGCCTTCCCCTGCATGTTGGACATCTGCACGTGGATATCAACCAGTTCTTTATGCTCAGCTTGTTCGTATAACCGAGACTGGACTCACCTTTTCCTTCCCCTCCCTGGCCTGCTTAAAGATATTGTTAACCTTCCATTGGCAGATTAAAAACCAAGAAGTTGACTATTTCCCTCCTCCCTTCATAGTGGATCAGTTCTAATTCCCTAAAGATGCTTTGCAGTCACCCTTCTGGCTCCGTCACTGGAGGAACGGTTGCGTGCTAAAGCTAGCTGGCGGCCTGTCGGTCTCCTTGGTTTTTCTGTGAATTTAAGGGTAGGGATCCCATGTAGTTAACGTGTTTTCAGAACCTAGCATCTGGCATGTGCTGACTGCTCAATAAATATTGGTTGAATTTACATTTAGCCCGGTTCTACCACCACGGCACTTGTCAGTTTAAGACTAATGGGTTTCTTTCCTCGTGTCTTCAAAGAAATTGAATACGAGAGTCACCTTTTATCCTGCAGACTTTATCATCTTCTTAAAATTGACAGTTGTTAGTAAAATACTTTCATTGACTTGCAGTTACCCATTCAAAGGAAGGTTTGAGCACTTCCCCATCATCCTCGACTTACCAACTAGCCCCTCCTTTTCAGGCTTCTTTGCCTAGCCTCTGAACTCCCCTGTATTTTTAGCAAATACTCGCCACTCTCCAGAGAAGTTGCTGGTTTCAGCTGTTGCTGGCGTTGAGGCTCGTTCTTCTAACTTCTGGGTTTAGAAGTGGGAACTGAAAGCCCTTCCTAGTCTCTCTTAGAGTTTATACCTCCCTTCATTAAAGTCCATTAGCATCGTTTACACTTCAGTTAAAGTGCTAATTCCAGTCTGCTTTACATTGTAGTGGTTTATAGATGTGCCTTTCTTTACCGACAGGGATCCTGTCTTGTTTATTGTTACCTTTTCCACAAAGTCTTACATGTAATAGGAACTTCACTATGTGTTGAATTAAACATTGCCTGTTTGTTCACTCTATGCATGTATTTTCAGGGCTATGGTTCTGATGGTCTAAAGTTGTTATCACATGAAGAAAGTGTATCATTTGGCGAGTCTGTACTGAAGTTGACTTTTGATCCCGGTACAGAGGAAGACGGCTTACTTACTGTAGAGTGTAAGCTGGACCACCCTTTCTATGTTAAGAATAAAGGTAGGGCTTCAATTTGATTTTATAGTAACTTTTTAAAGAAGACTTCTTAAATCTATTACTATGTCTTGTGGCATAATTCTTTGATGATTAAGGAAAAAAAAAACCTTGAAGGGCAAACTTCTTTCAAACTACAGAGAACTACCATAGGAAGTGCCTTATCACAATACCTACTGATGTGTACGTGTTTTAGCAGGAGTCACCTCCTGTGGGTAGGAACTCTTAGACTCCTGTAACACACTATATAAGCAGCTCTCTGTTATCTTTGTATAGTTTGGGGAATGGAGTATTCTGGTAATTGCATTTTGGTTTAGGGTTACCAAATATGCTATATATCTGAATCACTTTTCTGAGATCTATTACAACACCGTGTGAAAAATGGTAATTCAGAGGCTATTTCATGGTCTCAGTCATCATCATCTATCATTTACTATCTTGTAAATTGTGGAAGTGCCGATTGATAGAATCTGTATATTAATAAAATGCTGAATTAAACTAGTTTTGGAGAGCTTTTGCATTGCTTGAAGAAAATACTTGGACTTGCTTTGTAGCAGAGATACAGGACATGTTAAAAATCTGCTGGGACTTAACTAATAACTTTTTAAGGCTCAGAACTGATAGGTATATCATAGAATAAATAATTAGGGCCCCTTCTATCCATCCCCATCCTTTATGTAACTGCTGTTTGATTTAATTTTAGGTTGGTCATCATTTTATCCAAGCTTGACTGTGGTACAGCATGGCATCCCATGTTGTGAAATTCATATTGGTGATGTATGTCTACCTCCTGGACACCCCGATGCCATTAATTTTGATGATTCAGGTGTTTTTGATACATTTAAAAGGTAATATTGGGTTAATTTTTTTCTGTTAATGTTTACCTTTAATCTCTTTAATGATTGCTAAGTCAGATATTTAGAAGGTTAAACCTAAAAGATTTGAGAATTACAAAAGGACTACTTAGAGCAAGTATGTACATGATGAAATGAAAAAATACTAGGTAATTAAAGTAAAATAATAGTTCAAGGGGAGCTTTTCATAGAGTAGTCGTATAGGAAAACCGGGAGTTCATAAAACATTTGGTATTAGATTAGGAAAAATACCACATGTTATGTGACCAAGAACTAACTACAGAGCCAAGCTTTGATAGTTAATATATATATATAAAACTGCCATATCCAGCCGGCTGTTTTCACCAGGCCACAAGTCTCCTAATAGTGTTCTTTTTTGTAGTTAACTGTTACCCTTTCTTTTCTGTCCTTAACTGTTCTTTAATATTCATTTCAACCAAGGGCATTAGTTGCATGAATTAACAAACAGTAAAAATGGCAAAAAACTGACATTTGGAAAATCTTAAAGAGGGTAGTGATTTTTCTTGAGAACAGAATAAGTACCCATGTGTCCTGACACTCAAGAAGGCTGATCTGATCAACTGTCTCTCAGTTTGGGTGCAGCTTTACTGGTTTTAGCACTGAAAGGCCCACGGCCCTGGAAGCCCCACAGGCTTGGGCACACTGGGGTCGGGGTGGTTGGTTACCTAAGCCCAGGAATTATCCAGAGAAAGTGTGTGTGTAGGTATCTGGGATTTTAAGACTCATTTTTTTCTTTAAGATAATTATTAAATTCAGAATTCCTGCTGGCCTACAGGTTTTATTTCATTCATTTTAACATAATAAAACATAATGTTAATAATATATTTTTATTGCAAAAGGATATATGTGAGGCTATTGTTTTAAAAAAGCAACTAGCACAGGCCCTGGCACAGGTTATATGCTCAGTAAACATCTGCAGATTGGAATGTAAATGCTGTTTGATTACATCCCTCATATATACTGTTCTAAAAATTAGAAATGAGACAGTTTGAAAATCTGATACTCTAAACATTCTTAGGGTGTAAGTCAGTGATACTTCTCACATTTTGGTGAGAATATTCTAGAGATAGAAAAACTTTGGAAGATAATTTGGTTTTATTTTATTTTTTTTAAGATTTTATTTATTTGAGAGAGCAAGAATGAGAGAGAGAGAGAGTACATGAGAGGGGGGAGGGTTAGAGGGAGAAGCAGGCTCCTCGCCGAGCAGGGAGCCCGATGCGGGACTCGATCCAGGGACTCCAGGATCATGACCTGAGCCGAAGGCAGTCGCTCAACCAACTGAGCCACCCAGGCGCCCTAATTTGGTTTTATTTTATAACACTGACTGTAGTAGTTGTACCTGGAGAAGTATGTGTACCCTAGAGAAGTAAATTCTCATAGACACGCACTGGGAGAGGTAGGTAATAAGGTCATAGCTGTGTTGCTCAGGATAGCAAAAACATGGAAACAATGCAATATTCATCAACTGCAGAGGGAATACATAACTTGTGATATAATCATATGATGGAATTTTTTATAAGTGGAAGATGAATGAGCCATAGCCATACATTGTAAAACATGGATCAGTTTTAGAAATAATGTTAAGTAAAATTAGTCTCAGAAATCTACAGTATCATTCCATTTTTTATGGAATCAGATGTTCTTTGGAAATATATCTAACAAAATTCTAAATCTAATTACATTTATGTAATTTTTATGTAGTATATAGAATACACATTATACAGTTATGCTAGGGATTCAGCGATGTAGTAGGATGACTCACAGGATTTAGTTTGTAGTCACATTCATGCCTAAGATTTCTTATAGCGAATGGATACAAAGCAAAATCACAAAAAGGCAAGGCACGTGGGGTGAAGTCTGGAGGAAGCCAGGCTTCCAGGACTCGTCTTCCAGTGGAGTCACACAGCGCATGCTTCTCTCTCTCGGCAGTGAGTGCTGACAACAGGTATTACTGGGCGTCAGCCAGGGAAGCTGTTGGACGCTCAGCGCCAGGGTCTTACTGGGAGCCGGTGGCCTAGGCTGCCTCTGCCTTGCACGTACCCAAATCCCAAACTTCCAAAAGGAAAGCAGGTGTTCAGGGTAAACCATGTTGTTTGTACACATAGTTTAGGCACACTGAGCCACTCTTGCCAGTTGTGGAATGATGAGAACTCTCCTTGAAATCCTAATTCCAGATGCTAGTCGAGGGCCAACCTTGTACAGATGCCCTCGAAAGGAGAGCAGTCTGGCCTGCTGTGTTACCTCTTTGTTGTGTAACAAGACTTTTACATATTACATGTTGATACAATTGATGTAAACATAATTAATGCTGCTATAGTGTTTATCTGTTGTGTTTATGAATTTATTATTTTTATAATAACATTGAAAAAGTAAGGGGATGATAAACCATTCAGGAGAGTGGCTTTCGCTGGGGGGTGGCAAATGTGGAACTTTATTGATAGAAATATTCTATTTCTTAATTAGGTTGTGGGTATACTCATTTATTTGTACACTCTATAACATAAAAGCTATATACATTTTTTATCAAGTCTTGCATAGTGTAAAACTTTCTTTTAAGCAAAAAGGAATACTAGGCTACCTATTTCCTGCTTTGCCAAGATGGTAGCTTCCCATCACTTGGTCCCACTGAATAGCAGTCACTCCTGAGATGACCTTAGACATTGGGCTCATTTTCCTGTGGAGTGACAGCAACACCCTCCTTTCTGCTCCTCATAAAGGATTGGGAGATGGGCAGTTTCATCCAGGAGAAACCATGACAGAGTTGAGAAGCATGAAGTTGCCTACATTTTCGCCGTGGGTTAGATTATGACTGGGTGGGTTAAGGGGAGTGCTGCGTGGCATAAGGAGGGTGAGGAGGGAAAGAACGGCAGGAAGAAGAAACCCTTGTCTGAGAGGGAACCCCAGAGTACACTGCAGCGACTGTTTGGGGATTCGGGGCCAGCTCTTGGGTCATGCTGTACAGAGGACATCTGAGTAGATTATAGCTTGGTAAGGACCAGAAGTCGGCCATAGATGAGCTCTTAAACACAGTTTCCGGTTCATTTGTGGAAAGGAAGCTTCTAAGTGAGAGCATGATTTGGAGAAGCCCATTGGAGACACAGAATTGAGGCCAGTCTTCTAGGTGTCAGGCAGTTTTCAAGACAGACACTTCTGACTCTGCAAAGTTGGCATTTCTGTTCGAGTGATAGAATTTAACACACTTCGCGGGTGCCCATCGTGTCCCCGGTGCTGTGCACATGTCACCTGAGGTACTCTTCCCTACCCGATGAGATTACATCCTCCCTTTACCGGCGGGGGGTGTGGGGGGCGGTTCAGGAACTAAAAGAGCCCTTAGTATCAGAACCAGGTTTCAAGTCTGTATCCTCTGAGGGTTCACCAGTCTAGGCTACTTGTGCAGTAACAGTACTGCTGCGCGCCAGTCTCTGCCCCAGGTCTTGTGGGCACCGCCCTGTCAGCTCTGCAAAGCCGCACGGTCTGTGTTACATGCGTCTTGGAGAGACGTTAACTGAGGTACTTGGTTTATTGAACCTGCTGGAAGAGGGGTTTGAACCTAGTTAAAATTTTATATTATCACGTTCTCCAGCATTTATTTTTTTTACCTTTTCAGTTGGTCATCAAATATTTGAGAGCCCGGTGTGTGTGCCGGGCATGGGGATTTAAACTGTGCTAAGCCCTGGGCCTGCCTCTTGGCTTCGCATCCGGAGGAGGGCGGGGCCTAGTGAACGTGTGCGGGGCGGTGTGAGCGCGCGAGAGGCCGCGGGGCCTGCTGGGAACGGGCGCTCTGGAGCCCAGCCCCCAGCTTCGCGGCGGGCGTGCTGGGGAAGTGGGGGACGTCGGTGAACTTTTCAGTGGCTCTTTAAAAAAAATCTGTAAAATGAGCATCGTGTTGAAGGGAGGATTCAAGTGAGTATCTGGTTAACAGACATATATGCTTCACAGACTAACCCTGTTGGCGAGTTTTTCTTTCGAGGGGGACTAGCGAAGGTGGGAAGGGTGACCTGAGCGAGCAGCGGCGGGGAGCCAGGGCGCAGGGCCTCGCGGTGGGGAAGGGCTCGCATGCCGAGCGTAGCGAAACGTGAAGCTGTTGCTAGACATTCTGTGTAACATTTTAATGCTGTCGTCCGCTCAGAATCCAGATTTCGGTGATTAAATATTTCAAACTAAGTTGTATCCATAATGGAAACGGAGGGTAGGCTCCATTCGTACCACTAGATGGTAGAGTTTTCAAATTGCAGTAGTTCATGAGCTTGCCTCAGAATTTTCTTAAATCTTTTTGGTATTTCAGATTGTAATCAAATACTTCCTTCGGGGGAGATTAATAATTTTGTGTCAGGTTCATTTATAATGCTTAATTTTGCCGTTTTTCTAAATTATATATGGGAGGCGCTTGAGGACAGCCAAAATTGTTTCTTTGACGTGATCCTGACTGCTAAGCGTTGATTAGATGATTTTGGAGTCATATTTACATTGAGTTCATGTAATACCTCTAAAAACCACACGTTGTGTGGTTGATAATAGGTAGAAGTCTTTTTTATTGTGTGCAGTGAATGGTCCGGGCCTCATGCACTTCGCTGTCTCCATCCCCGTCCCTGGGATAATTCGTAATCCCCTGTTGCTTTACCTTTAGGCGGATACTTACTGTATCTGATTCCTGTAGCTAATATCAACCTGTTGTGATAGATTGCCAGAATTTGTTTCAGGGAGAGAGTAGGGGCTAGATTTAGAATACAAGGTATTCTGTTAAGATAAAAGGTATAAGCAGTAGGTGTTAACACATTTGGAACCAAAGAAATCTTTTGACAGGTGTAATCTTTAGGCTGTCGTCTACATTAGCTCCACTTTTGAGGTAATATTTTCAGTGAGTCTGATTATTGTTTGTTCACCTTGATGTCAGCCAGTGGCAAGGCAGACAGAGCACTGTGGTTTTGGTGAGGAAACCTAGGGGTTTGGAGGTGGACAGATCTGGGGCTGGATCTAGTAGCTGTGGGGCCTTGTGTGAATAGTACTTGCTCCTTTTTTGGCCTGTTTCTTTATATAAAGAGAGGATAATGATACTCACTAAGCAAGCTTGTTGGGAAAATGAGAATATGGATAACTTGTTTCCATGCTCATGTAAACTGAATATACTTACCAAAATATGGCCTTGCCCGATCAGTTGAGTTCTTACTTTTAAGTTATGAAGCTGTGTTCTACTAGATGGATGGCCTTTAGGGGCAATGGATGTATACATGACTATTTTGACCTAAACAGACACAAAATTTTAAGTTCCTTTAGCTGTATTCAACCACTTTTGACTGTCCCTCCCCAACACTTGGTCTTGTGTAGCACTTAGGCCTGGTATATGCCCTGCTGCTCCATTTTAACTTTCTAGCTGTTTTTAGGCTTCTGTCGGCCAAGAAATCAGATTATCAAATTTGTCAAAAAGTGAATCTAAAGTAGTAATTAAGTGGGTTGCATGGGATCTGGAGGAGGTACTTGCTATGAATAAAGTGCGTGGATTATAACATTCTTGTGGGGGGCTTGAAGTTTTCTTCTTTTGTATTCTCTGCAGATTTTTAAAAAAAATAATTTTAGTGCATATACAAGCTGTCAGCTTATAAGCAACTATTGATGGTGAAGTTATTAAAGTAGGGTTGGTTAACATTATATACATTGAAGTTTCCGATCAGGTGTTAAGGTTTTTGTTTTTGTTTTTTTTAAATCCTGTTTTTACAAATCAAACTGAATTAAAACCATGTTAATAAATTTTTTTTTAGCTATGACTTCACACCTATGGATTCTTCTGCAGTCTATGTGTTAAGTAGTATGGCTCGTCAGCGTCGTGCATCTTTGTCTTGTGGAGGGCCTGGAGGTCAAGACTTTGCAAGATCTGGACTCAGTAAAAACTGTGGCTCACCAGGATCATCACAGCTCTCTTCCAATTCCTTGTATGCTAAAGCTGTCAAAACCCACAGCTCAGGGACTGTGAGCGCCACTTCTCCTAACAAGTGCAAAAGACCAATGAATGCCTTCATGCTTTTTGCCAAAAAATATAGAGTTGAATATACTCAGATGTATCCAGGGAAAGATAACAGGTAAAAAGAGTATTTCTGATTCTAATAATTAACATTCCAGTGCAGTTTCACAGGAACTGGGATAGTTAAGTAAACTTATCCTCCAATAGCTTTTATCATCATTATTATTACTATTTATAAAGATTTTATTGACTTATTTGAGAGAGTGAGAGAGAGAGCATGAGAAGAGGGGCAGAGGGAGAAGGAGAAGCAGGCTCCCTGCTGAGCAAGGAGCCTGATGCGGTGCTCGATCCCAGGACCCCAGGATCATGAGTTGAACTGAAGGCAGACTCTTAACCTACTGAACCACCCAGGCACCCCCCCAATAGCTTTTATTATTGAATTCGTTTTCTTAGGTTGACTTTAAAAAGTTTAAGTGGAATTTTTAGGGTCATGGGTAAATATTTTTATAACACCTGGAGAGACTTTAGGTTACCTAAAGATCTGCCTTCTAAAATAATATTAAATGTTGTTTGCCTCTTGGAAGTCACAATTCTAACAACTGACTATTCCGTAGAAAAGTTTCTTGTGTCAGATCCCAAGGATGTCCTCACAACTGTGTCATACTACGGAATGTGCAGGCAGTGGCCATTTGTAGTCTTTTGACAAATGTGGAAATCACTATAAACTGCCAAAGACTAAACATAGAGGTGTCCTCAGTTAGAACCCAGGGATAAAACTGACTCTAGTCCTTTCTACTGTTTACTTATACTCTTAGCTCATCTCTTAGCATCCTCTACTCACTTCCTCTCAAACCAGCCTAATTCTCCATGTATTAAAATTACTTCTTCCAGTTTTCCCAGTTTCCTGACAATCAGTACTCTCTTCCTTGATATCATGAGAAAAGTCAAATGATTATCCACATAAAATAATTGAGTTTTGAACTCGAGTTTGAATGTCTCATGAGCTTAATTGCTATATAGAGGGAGAAGGAGTGGACATAGTTTCAGGTCAGCATAATGCTTTGATAGCTGTAGGCACCATGAAACCATCGCCACAGGAAGTCTGGTTCTCATCCATCACTACACAGTTACAAATTTTTCTTGTAACGAGAACTTTTAAGAGCTACTCTTGACAACTTTCAGACACACAGCACAGCAGTACTAACTGTGGTCACTGTGCAGCACCTTACGGCCCCGTGACTTATTTTATAACTGAAAGTTTGTACCTTTTGACCCCCTTCACCCATTTCATCCACCCCCCACCCCTAGCCTCTGGCAGCTACCAGTCTCTTCTCATGAGCTAAATTTTTAAGTATTTACATTTTAAGTATTTACATTTTAAAAAGCGAAACTTCTCAAACCAAATGCACCTCTGATTTGGGAATTGATACCTAAATGTTTCTTACCGATTTAACTGGTCAGTGTGTCAACCGTAGTACCTTTAACCCAGAGACTATAAAAACTGGGTTTTATTTTTATAAAGGAAGATGCAGTACAATGTTTAATTGCATCAACTTACTGGAAAAAATATATATATACACACTTGTCCGTATTTACTACATACTGAATTCCTCGTTAAGTAGTAGAGCTGTGCTTCCTGTTCTAGCCCAGCTCTAGCTTCCACATCAGGCACTGAGCTCACTCGTATCTACTTCGTGCAGCGTATGTGACCTTTGTGTCATGAAGTTAATGGTTAAAGGCTCTCCACAGAAGGAAAATGGTTTCTGTCTGCATGTTCTGGATGAGACTTACACTGGTTTTGGGAGATTAACAAATATAAATAGGAAATAGCTTCAGATTTCTATCATGATGTGTTTTGTCCAGTCGGACTTCTTTCCCTTTGAGTTTATCCAATTTCTTCAAGTACAGAGATCACGTGATCTAGGATTTATCTGGCCTTGTCTTAGGAGGGAAACGGTACGGTGCGCATAGTTCATGCCACCACATTTTCACTATGGTTACATGAATGAATGAAACTTTGATCATAACTGTTTGATGGGTTATGAGCACAAAGAGAAAGCAAGAATAGCTTTTAATACATTATGCTGCTGATACCAAACACTGCCTTGAGCTTAAGCATCTTTGAGAAACCGATGTACCAGGATAGAGCCAATGGTAATTTAAACCATGTCTCTGAAATACTTCACCTTTTTCTTTAAGCTCTGTAGGACACTGAATTTTTAGCCATTTTAGATGTCCTCTGACAACTGGAAATATTGGCACCATTCCAGGAGGCTTTAACTGCCAAGATGATGATGAATGGGCCCATGGGACTTGAGATTTTACTGGAAATGACTATGATAGCCTTGACCTTTTCACTTCTCTCTGTTGGACAAGATTCTTGTCTTTTTTCTTTTAACTTTCTATTTCTTCCTGAGGTAGCAGCACTGGACATGCGTCTTACGAGAAATTCTGGCCTTCAGCATTGTGTGCATGTTTATTTTACAGAGCCATAAGCGTGATCCTCGGCGACAGGTGGAAGAAAATGAAGAATGAAGAGAGAAGGATGTATACGTTAGAAGCAAAGGCTTTGGCTGAAGAACAAAAACGCCTAAATCCTGACTGTTGGAAAAGGAAAAGAACCAATTCAGTAGGTTTCAACAACTAGTTGCTCAAAAAGATCTTGACTTCTCCCCATAACTGAACTGGCGTGTGGAACAATGCTTATATAACCTTGAAAAGGTGGTATAGAGGCTCTTTTTCAGCCTTTTTATACTTTCAGCCTTTTTATACTTCACAACCTAATAATGTTTTTACACCACCCTATGAGACAGGCTGCCTTATTTATTTATTTAAATTATGAAGTGCTATTTACTTTTTTAGCATGGAAAATAAAAGTGTCTGGCATGCTTAAGAAGAATGTTTATCCAGAAACGTTGAGGTGGAAAAATAATTTTGGAATGGTAGTATTTTTAGTTGGGTTGAAAAATGGGTGTAACCAACTCAATAGCACGGTACAAAATGTTTCTGATCTTGGGGTGACGTGTCCCAGCAGCCTTTCTTTTCATAAATGGGCAGGGGCTAAGGAGGATGGGGCACATTAACCTTCATGGGGCCTTCTGACATTCGCACAGAATTTCTAGATTAAAAACCTCGGGAAGAAGAAGAAATAGGCCCAGGAATACTCTTGTAAATGAATTCACAGCATAAAAACACAACCTTGGATGGAATGGATTCTTAGAACGTTTCCATTACTAGGTTAGCAACTTTTAAGTCGAGTTTTTTGATTAATTCTGAAGAAAACTTCACATGATAGAACAGAGTGAGCTCAGTTTGAAGTACCGTTTAAAAATGAAGGGAAGACATCAGTCCTTTGCAGCAGGAGGGCTGGCCAAGGATGCCTTACATTTATTCTCTAGATTTATGCGTATGTCTTTTTAGAGTAACATGCAGTTCACAATCGCTTACATTTATCAGGAATTTCTTGTAAAGAAGTAGACGGTAGCCAGACTCCAGTAGAAGAGGGTGGCTCAATGGTTTTGAGTGTGGTAGGACTTGGCCTAGATCCCCTTTCTTTGCTGCTCTCCTAACCCATCTCGTCACTGTTCTCATACATTTTCTGGATGCTTGAGCTGTTGGGTGTTAGCATACTTTTAAAAATCGCCCCATTTGAGAAAGTGATCTTTTTTAAATAGTAAGTTTATAAAACATTCTGTTCATCTTAGCTTTCATTTGTAGAATTACTGTGTATTGACTTGTAAACATTCGCTGTTTTAATTTTCTCTCCACAGGGCTCACAGCAACATTAAGCCAGGATGCGTATGTTCTTAAGTCTGTAGTTGCATAAACACTGTTGACGGAGGGACTTAAGAAGATCAAGGTGTCACCATTTGTCCTGAATTCGTGTGACCATAAGATACTGATAGCATTGAGTCTTGAAATGATTTAATAATATGAGTGAGGATTTGCTTTTTCCATTAGAGCATTAAGTAAGCTAAAACTATCAACA
This sequence comes from Phoca vitulina, assembly GCF_004348235.1. Taxonomy (NCBI): domain Eukaryota; kingdom Metazoa; phylum Chordata; class Mammalia; order Carnivora; family Phocidae; genus Phoca; species Phoca vitulina. The sequence goes on from NW_022589707.1 coordinate 81,708,491, forward strand.
TTGTAAACCAAATTGCCTTATTTTTCTTCCAAACTTCATATATGTCTATCAGGTAATATAGGCTTGAAAATTGATATCCTGTGGTGCTAAAGTACAGTAGAAAGAGAGGAGAGTGTATACATGTTTTATTTTAAATTGTACAAAAGGGGAATTTAAAAAATATGTAACTGCTGTTTATACATTGGCTCCTTACTGCTTATTAATCTGTATTGTACACATAGTGGAATGAAACCGAGCCGGGAGCTGGCCTTTCCTTGAGCGACCACCGCATTGGCCCAGCATCTGTGCCAAACCCGGGAGCTCCTGAACACGTGGCCGGTGTCGGCGTCCCAGTGCGCGCTTGCCGCCTGCCACAGGGTCCCCCGGGCACGCCGAGACTGGCACCGGGCGGCAGCACCCATGCAGGACTTGCGGCGGAGGCCTCGCCCGGGCCCAGGTCAAGTTAGTTAATAGCATTGGGATATAGTCACTGTCATGGTGCTATTAACAAACAGTTGACACCATTGTATTTTTTAACTTCGTGTTCTGTATCTCCTCAGCCACATATCTTAAATATCTTGTTTGTCATCCTATGTGTATGGTGGGGGCAGACTTTGCACTTCCTGCAGTGCAACACGTGCACTTTACTTCTCCTCCAGCTGTCTGAGGTGAGAGCACACACGTTGGCAAGACAGCTGCTTCTGCTCTGAGCTACAATCATGGCTTTTCATGTTACTTACCAAGTGGTGTTTCTGGTAGGAATCACAGCTGTAAAATTGATTTCAGTTCATTACACTTCTTCATGATGTTGCCCCTAAATTTTGCACACTATATTCTTGTATATTATTTCAAATAAAATGAAAAAAAAATTGTTTATCTCTGACTTCTGCGGATTGAACTTGACTGAACTTTATGTCTGAGTCTGAACAACAGGTGTGGGGCATGGAAAATACATTAAGAAGTTGCTGATGGGGTTTTTAAACAAACAAACATAAATTAGAAACAAAATGTATGTTGGTGACAGCTCACGGGCAATGGAACAACAAGGATCTAGATTATCTATGTGAAAGATCTTTGTAGACTAAAAATTGTTTTTAACTTGACATCTCCACTACAAAGTTGAACAGCCCCCAAAGTCTGCTTTTAATAGAATGACACAGAGGATAAAGACAGCCTTGCTCTGTCTTTATTAGATACAGTAAGACATACTTAAACATACGACCCTACGTCTTAGCTTTGGGAGATACCGGTGGTTCCCCGACTTTGCTGCATACTGGAAACACCCGGGGATATTTTCAAAAATGGATGCCTGGCCCTACCCCCAGATGTGTCAACACGGGGTGCGCATTGGGCATCAGGATTTTCAAAAGCTTTCCACCAGTGACCCTAATGTGCAGTCAAATTTGGAAACCACTGGGCTACACACTTACCTCGTGAGGGCAAAGGTTAATTGGGAGCAGCAGGGTATTTATAACTTGGTCAGAGCCCTTAAAAAGCAACGGGAACTTAGGGTGTGTGTGTACACAGAGGGGGACTCATGAGAAAGAAATTTTAGCTAGTCTCCTAAAAAAAAAAAATCCCGAAAGAAAAAAGAGTTGGGTATCTTTGTGGAAAAATCAGGTCCACGGAGTTTGAAGGTAGTGATGAATCTATTTTGACATTTTTACTTAAGGGAGAGAGGCTCAGGAGGTAAGGAGAAGATCAACAGGAAGTACAGAGAGGTTGATTACATTCTTAAAATAGTGGATGGTAGCTGGTTTTTAGAGTATGTGTTTCTTAGGTTAACTGCCAACCTTGGGTTCGCGCAAAAGGGAGACTGAGAACTACTTCACGTTGTTACTGAAGAGTAGACAGGGCTTTCTGAAGCAGTTGAACCATTATGGGATAAACTGGTGCAAATTCTTTGCCTTCTCTACTTCTCACTGATTGAACATAAGCTTCCAGAGCGCCCCTGAAAACAAAAATGAAAACAATGTCAAAAAATGAAATAAAACCACTTAGAGGGTACCAATATGTAAAGGCAGCCCATTTCTGGCGTTGCTGTGGCCAGTTCCACAAGCTGAGTGACAAAGTGACAGCCTTCAAACAGCCAGGGGTGGCGTTGCCATGGTTACTGTGGAAACCCATAAACACTGTTCAGCCTGCACTGTACTTGGCGGTCTAATGGTGCAGTCAGGCACCGTGGCGCTTGCCTTCCCCTCCGCGTTCAAGGCTTCTGACTAGGCGCAGGCAGCCTGTGCTTTCTCACAGAGCTCACAAGGGGGAGCCCGGCACCGCGGGAAGGCCGGCCCAGGGGCGCCGTGGGACGGGGCCGGCGCGCGCACTGTCCCCCTGGGCGGCGCTCAACACCCTTGGGTTTGAGGAGAGGTGAACCCACAAGGAGACGGCACTGCTGCTGGGCTCTGGGTTTTAGCAAAGCCTGTGATAAGGAGGTGGTCTGAATTTAGCCACGAGGACGTGCCACCAGCCCGTGAAAACTGATGACTGTGATGTTCTCCTGAATCCACAAACGAGCCCCACAGGCCAAACGGAGCGCTGTGCTCATCTGCTGTGTGCGGCCGCTTCCTGGCGACAGGGGCCCACACGGCCCACGGAGGCCATACGGCCTGCAGAGCCTAAAATACTCACTATCTGGACCTTTGTGGAAAAAGTTTTCTAAATGTTCTATCATGTTTAACTGCAGCTAAAAAGAATGGTTAAAAGATTTTCATTATTGGTCTATTGATGCCCCAAGTATAACAAAATTTTCATCATAGTCCTACTGGTTTTTTTAAGTTTCACACTGAGATTAGATGAGAGCACTTCCAGGAAGGCGCAAGTTAAGAATACCATTACTCAAGCTCACATACTCAGTCTCAAGTCTAGTATGTAATTCTTAACCGTTTTTTTTTTGCTCCCAAACGCTGCGCATACTGACCCCCTGGTCAGATGTGCTGATTATCGCTGGCTCTGGGGCGCTCTCCCCACTGCCAGCCACTTCACGGCCCCGCTGGGACGCATAACTGAGGCCCGGTCCCTCCTGTCCGCCCTGACCTCCCTCCTGACTTGTTTCCACCTGTGTCCTGGGCAGCATTATCTGACTTCTCCCAGGTGCCCCTCAAACTCGCCTGTCAGAAACAGGGCACTCCAAAACCCGGAGAACGAACGACACCGAGAGAGAACCCTCACGGAGACCAGGGGCTCTGGGGCACGATGATGTGCAAGGTGGGCTCAGCAACTGTACCCACGGACCGCCCGTGGGGGACGCTGCAGGTGGCTGGGAACTCTCTGTACCTTCTCAAATCTGCTGTGAGCCCAAACCTGCTCTAAAATATAAAGTCCATCTGGGCGCCTGGGGGGCTCAGTCAACCGGTTAAGCGCCTGACTCTCGATATCCGCTCAGCTCATGATCTGGTTGTGGGATCGAGTCCTGCTTGCATCAGGCTCCGTGCACAGTGGGAAGTCTGCTCCTCTCCCTCTCTCTCTGCCCCTCCCCCAACTCACGCTCTCTCTCAAAGAAGAAGTCTTTAAAAAAAATAAAATTTAAAAAATTTTAAAAAGTCTATCAAAAAAACGAAACTTAGGGGGAAAAGCCCTTCCGGGTAGTGTTCTGCCCACCATCCCCTATTTCAACAAAGGGCCCCCGCCCCTCCCCAAAGTCTCTCCCTAAAGTCCTCTTTGACTCTTGCTCACACATTTCCAGCCCCAGTCCGCCCTCTCCCGCTGGCTTCCGTCGGACTCCTGCCGTGCGGGGCGCCCATCGCCGCCGCCGCCTCTGCTGCCCACGCCGGCCACGCGCTATCCCATGAGGCCGGGGCTACGCTCGCAACCCACGGAGCACCAGCTTCATCGTGACCTCCCGCAACCCTGCCCGTGCTGCTGCCGGCTTCCGGATAGTTTGCTGGGGCCCAAAAGCCCTTCAAATCATTAGCTGCCATTGTTCGTGTTACCCACACACGTGCAGAGCAGCTTCCCCCCACTTGTGACCCTGAGCCCGACCCCGAGGCCCACGGTGAGCCTCGCTCGGAAATGAAGCTGTATCTGCCCAACAAGGGAGGGCTGCGAAAGGCCCGTTTCTCTCCCACCACACAGCCTCTCCCCTCCTTCCCGAAGCCCATCCTCCTGGGTCTCTCTCCGTTCTCTCATTCTGGGGGGGCTCTTCCGGGCCGTCCTCCCCGCAGAGCGCTTTCCTGGGGCGGCTCTAACGCCTTCTTTTTGACGGAGCCTCTTCGAACTCCAGGCAGCACAGAAGAAACCACCTCGGAGTCCCGAGAAATGGTGGAAAAGGTCTAAGCCTTCCGTGTCCGGAGCCGTGGCTTGGTGGGACCCCGCCCTGTGGGATTCCCGACGGCAGTCCCCGGGCTCTGTTCAAGGCGGGGCGACTGTCGGTGCACCACGTGGGACGCAGGCTCTGCCCCGCCACCGAGCTGTGCCTGTTCGCTCCTCGGCCACATGGGAAGGACAGCTACATGCACAGTTAGGAGAATTAAAAGGCTGTACCGGGAAGCACCTGGGGCTCTTCTAGGGACATCTCTGGACCCACAAGGCGCTCAAACACTGCTCCCCCCACCAGGCTTCCAGGCGGCCTCAGACTGTCCCTGTAAGCCAGCACGCTGTTTAGGTTTCCATCGCGTGTTCTCACACGCATGTAAGAATCTACTATACTGCGAGTATCCGGCCCCGGTGAGCTTCCCTCTCAGGAAGGTAACTTCATTTGGTGGGTCAGGGCTGTTTTGTTCCTTTCTGCAGCCTCAGGACGTAGCGCTTGACAAATGTATGATCGGTGAATTTTAAAAAAGGAATTAGAAATATAGGAAGATAAACTATAATGAAAAGTAATGACAACAGTGCAGAAGGAAGCAAATAAAGGAGAAACGGGACTGTAGGATCCACAAAAGCAGCACCGACATGAAAAATGGAACTTAATGGTCTTAGAAAATGTTTTATGAGACGCCTTAGTTCATGTCAGAGCTGAACCTTCATGAAGCGATTTATGAAAAATCTTGCTGCTTTTAGTAATACTTTTCAAGTTGCTATGGCATCCTGGGCATTGCCTGACTCCCAAAATGTAGCCCCTGCAAGACTCATACACGGAAGAGAAATCCCTAAGGGCTCCGACTGTCTTTGAGACAGTGGTGTGTCTACACAGTGGTCTAAGACATCACACACTGAAATTCAGAGAGATTGCAGTCACTCTGTAGTGAATGAATTAGATCCACTTTATCTAAGAAATGAACAAAAATCAACTTTGTTTCATTCGCATTCAAAAGGACAAGACATTACGTAAACTACACAATATGTAGAAGAAAGTTCAGAAATGAGTTTGGTTAGTTTTTGGTATTCAGGAAAAACACCATCAGAATTAGAGGGAGAAAAGCAGATTAAAGCTACCCTCCTACATAAAATCAGAGCAAGATTTTCAAGCAATTATTAAATAACTTCATTTTCTTGATCAAAACATCAGCTTTCTCGGAAGTCAGGCCAAGCATTATATAAGAGTTAGTCTCAAGTCTCGTTTGTCATCAAAATAAGCAGATTGTTAAAGTTACCCTTATTGAAAAAAAAAAAAAAGTACAGGAATTGCACAATTAGTAGAGGAATGGCTGGTGGTAACACGGCAACACAGCTCAGTGTGATCTAAAGCAGCCAAGTAGAGGTTTTTATGGAACACAAAATCCATTTCTGTCAGGCATTAGTATGAAATCTACAAATGACTTAAAGATCCACCACATGCCTTCATAGACAAGGAAGCCCCTGACTCCCCCGGGCTCCGTCCTCGCTCTTGGTCCCGCCTTGGGCACCCAGGCCGCAGGTAGCCAGTGCCACAGGGACACCAGGAGGGGAGACCAAATGTTCCTCTCATCGATGGGGATCCTGCCACTCAGCAGAAGGGCCGCGGAGTTGGGATGGTTCTCGGCCTGCGGGCCCTGGGCCATGGCAGGAGGACAGAGGGCCCACGGCCACCCCTGACAGCGACAACTGTCCCATCATTGAACAGATAAAAAGCACGGGTGGGCCAACAGAGCTCGTCAACATTTCTGACAGTGAGAAGGTGTTCTAGGCAAACAGGCTGAGGAGGAGCAGAGGAGGACTGCCGCTCCACAGCAGAGATGGAGAGCTTGAGGCCCACATCCGCCCCCCTGCAGAGTTGAGAATCAGTCCTCCTCTTTGCTGGAAACTCACTCAACACCCACAGAGCCCCAGGCCCTCCCCCAGGCTGCCGCCCCTGCCTGGTGCGGGCGGAGGAACCCCGTGTGCTCCCACTCACACCACCTGGCCCCACGAGTCAGTGATTCCTCTGATTTTAACATGATCGTGACTAGTATCCATGCACGCTCCAGAGAAACATCTGGTGTCGAAAAGAAACAGAAAGGCAGGCAGAAGAGAGTTCAGTTTGCCACTCACTCAGCAGCAGTCGAGTCTCCTGACTTGGCCTATTTATGACAACTTAGCATACTGTCCTGGGGGGGACAGATGAGCACACGACAGGGTCTCCCCCAAAGGTCAGAACAAACGTACTGACATTTAAAGAGCAATGCTCACCCTGGGTTTATCTACAGGGAAAAGAAGGTCATCTAGTGGTGCTTCAGCACGCAGGGACCAAATTAGTTTTGCAATAATAGATAAGAAAGAACATTCTCTAGGACAAAGCTTCTCTCCTTGCCAACAGCCTGGGCTGTAGCAGGAGCACGGTGTTTTGGAATCCCCCAAGGAGGGCTCAGTTTTCCGCCCGGGGCTTGGAGGTTCTGATATCAGACATGTGTGATGGATAGGCCTTATTTAAAAAGCATGACAGTATTTCTGAGCCTGATTTTCAGTTGCTAAATTTACGCTTAGCAACAGCACTACTGATGAAATCACTCAGGAGACATTTTCAAGAGAAGCAAAAGCAAACAGATTTGTGATGTGCCCACAGCAGGACAACTGTTGTGGATGAGCTCATTCCAACTTGCTAAGAAGACACAAATGAGCCCCGTTCAATTAACTGAGTCCTGAATCCTCTATTACCCAGTGTGCTGCAGCTAAGCGAGTTGAGACTGAGGAAAGAAAAGCCACCAAGACATCACAGATCTGAGTTAGCCCCAGGCCAAGCCTCTCATCCATCCCTAAAGGCCCCTCCGAGGGCAGCTCTAACTGGTCCCAGGAACTGATGGGAGGCACCTCTGGCATCCTGTCCCATTTCTCGGCCAAACACTCACAGCTGAGAAGAGTAATAGACCTGCAAAGAAGAGCAGGGGCCCGGGATAATCCGCTCCTTACCCACACAGGCACCAGAGGGCCAGTGGCTCACCCTGGCTCTGGGCACCAAACCTGAGGGCTCGGGGTCCCTCCCAGAGGCCAATGGACTTGTGTTTCTCAACGGCCCCTCCCAGCTTCCTTCTTGGTGGAGTCTCAGCCTTGGCCGTGCTGCAGAACTGCCCGGGAAGCTTTGGGAAATCCCAGTGCCAGGTCCCCGCCCTGGAGATTCGGAGGTGGTTGAGAGGGGGTGGCCTGGACACCAGGCTTTTTCCAAGCTCTGCAAAGGATTCTCCTGTGCAAGCATGGTCGAGCACCACCTGGCCGCAACAGCCCCATCTGGCTTTGGGGAACCCAGCTCATCCCTCTGCACTGAGCTCAAGCAAAGGCTTGCTCGGTGCGGTGCTCCCCACACCGACAGCATTAGCACCCCCTGGGAGGGCTGAGAATGGCTTCAGGAGCTCTTTTTTTTTTTTTTTTTTTAAAGTTTTTTTTTTTTTTTTTGAGAGAGGGAGAATGAGAGAGAGCACATGAGAGGGGAGAGGGTCAGAGGGAGAAGCAAACTCCCTGCCAAGCAAGGAGCCCGATGTGGGACTCGATCCAGGGACTCCAGGATCATGACCTGAGCCGAAGGCAGTCACCCAACCAACTGAGCCACCCAGGCGCCCGGCTTCAGGAGCTCTTTAAGAAGTATGACGGACTGAGATTTGGAGAACGAGGGTGACTGAGGAGTTGCATGACGTTGCAAAGGTTTTTCTGGCTTGGCCGGTATGTGATGGTGACACCCCAACCAAGATGGGGAGTCTGGGAGAAAGAAGATTTGAGAAGAAAGAGGATTTGTTTTTAACATTTTTGGGTGAGAACTGTGGGGAACGTTGAGTGACAGATGACAGCCAGTTTGCTGGGCCGAGGCCCTGGGCAATCAAGGTGAGTCACAGGCCTCGGAGCCATGAGGACAGAAGAGATCACCAGAGTCAGGGGTCTAGATGGGCTCACCTGGGGACCCATTATACACGGAATGTGAAAGAAAAAGAGCCAGGCACAAACTGTGGGAAATGATGGCACTTGAGGAGGGGACAGAAGACAGTTCTGCACACTAGACTGAGAAAAAGCAAACGAGCAGGCGCGGCCAGAGAGATGAGAACGGGAGAGGACAGATGTGCCGCAGAAGCTCGGGAGGGCAGGGCCGCCTGTCCGTCTGCTCTCGTCCTTAGGGCCTGGCGCACAGTGAGCATCGGTCAAATGTCTTCAGTCCGACAGCGTGGACCACCACAGAAGGAAGTGGCGGGCAACGCTAAAGCTGCGGAGGAGGAAGGCAAGCCCAGCCACGTTTGGGTCTGGTGGCTGGAAGGTCGCTGGAGACGTGGGGGAGAGCAATTCCTGAGGAGCAGGCTGAGGAAGAGGGCTGCCCGGGGCCCGCGGACTGGGCGGGTGCTCCCGGAGGGCGTGTGGCATCTCAATGGCCGCTGGGTTTGTCCTTTTCTGTAATAACTGTCACGTTTCGGTATTTTTAAAAGTTTACTCACATGTGCGCTCCACCAATTCAGTGACTGCAACACAGGAACACGAAGCGGAAAATGGGGCCTACAGCAGGGAGTCTGTCGGCCGCCCTGGTTTTCAAGCCCAGGCCGCACAGTTCCTAGGGCTGCATCAGGCACGGGGCAGCCCACCAGGCGACGTGAAGAGGTGGAAGGGAAGGACCGCGCCGGGTGCGCCAGGAGGCGCGCACCTGCGCACTGAGGCGGCCCGCCGCACGGCGGCGCCACCGTGTGTCCCCGCCCACCCACGCCCGGCTCCTTCCTCCTCCACGGCGCCCCCGCCTCCAGCCCACCAGCTGCTGCAACATGCAGGTGGCCCAGGGACACTCGGCCTTACCTGATGAGGAGGAGCCGGTCCTTTTCAGATGGATGGTCATCTAGCCACTGGGAGAAGCGTGCGTGGGACCATTCTGCCCTCTGCAGGGTCAGAACACAAATTAGAGAAGACAGGGTGCATCCACATTCTCCCATGAAGGACAGTACATACTGGCACAAGAAATCTCAAGGATTCCCAAGATGAAATTACCCAAACACCTGCCTGAAGGAAGGTGGCAAGCCTTTGGTGCACCTTCTCGACTCCCAAGGAACTTTTTGGATTAGCCAATTGCAGGTGGATCAGCAAAAGAAATGGGGCCTCCATCAAAAAAGCATTCTGAACATAAATTACTTGTGCCATTATACTTAAAGAGTGAATTCCGGCTTCCTCAGGTAATTTTTACATTGCTGAGAGAGTCGAGGCTGAGTGGCGGGGATTTTCTTTCCTGAATCATTCACTTCTAAGGCAGGGAGGGATTCATGACTAAGTAAGGCAAGAGAAGGCCAGGAACCCATTCTGTGAGTGGGGCTCTGGATTTATAGACTGAAGAGGGAGGACTCATCAGAGGATTCTGGCTTTACTTTATTACCTGAAAAGGGGATTTCAGCTCAGCAGGTGCTCTGGTAAACAAAAACTGAATAATGATGCTGAAGGGAATAATGTCCCCCAGGGCGGGGCTACTGGCCACATGTTCGCTCGTCTGGAAGAGCAGGGGTCTAAAGGAAGAAAAAGCAATGGTTATCTCACATTGTTCAATCCTGAAAGAGGCGATTTGGTAGAAGAACCTTAATAGCATGTTGGTAGACTACAGGAGCGTAGCGGAAGAGCGGAAGAATCAGTAATAGCATTCATCCTAAACTGGTGATTTCTTAGCCATTTCTTTTTTTTTTTTTAAGATTTTTTATTTATTTATTTGAGAGAGAGAGAATGAGAGAGAGCAAGCACATGAGAGGGGGGAGGGTCAGAGGGAGAAGCAGACTCCCTGCCGAGCAGGGAGCCCGATGCGGGACTTGATCCAGGGACTCCAGGATCATGACCTGAGCCGAAGGCAGTCACTTAACCAACTGAGCCACCCAGGCGCCCTTCTTAGCCATTTCTTAACCCACCCCTTCAGCCCGAAGACAGACAAACACACACGCACACACCCCTAACTTATACACTGTGGCAGCCTGACCTGCCCTTCACCTCCTTCTTTGACCTCCAGTTCAGTGGCCTGTGGGTGTGACCTGACCGCAAGGGGGCTCAGCAAATCCCCCCTCTTAGAGCTCATCTGATGGACAGGCTGAAATCAAAGCAACAATGAAGCCTCCAGGCAGTTACAACCAATAGATTCTTATCTTGGTCAAAACTTCCAGCTTTCACTTTAAATAAAATCCCTCTTTGGGCTATAACCTAACATGGGTAAATGCAAACACTGTCTACACAACTTTCAAAGGGCAATTATGTCCTGTATGTACGAAATTATTACCTTACATCCCATCGAGATCTGTGCCAGGTCCCTTCCAATACATTACACATCTGGGGGTCACCCCCTCTATTTCACAGGGTCGTGCAGGCAAAGCTACCCCACCACCAGTCACCTACCAGCTGCAGGAATACCTGGGAACTTCCACTGACCTCTCCTTGGCTTTGGGCTCTGACGGACAGAAGGTGATGACAGGCCCAGCCGTAGGGGCTGAATCTCAAGAGGAAAGATGGCAGAGCAGTACCTCTGTCAGGAGCAGAAATGATTCAGCAGCGTGTGAAACAGCTCTGTATCCTGGGCTTTTCCTTTGCCCCATCCTAATTATTCCCATCCACACAGGAGGCCTGCACAACCCAGAGACCGGCCGCTTCCTCACATGAATGAAAGGTTTCATGTCAAGAGTAGGAGTGCTCTTAACAGGCGGTTGGTTCTCACTGGATCCAGATTAATCTTAGAATGTTTGTTTTTTAAGATTTGTATTTATTTATTTGAGAGACAGGGAGAGCGAGAGAGATCACAGAGGGAGAGGGAAAAGCAGACTCTTCGCTCAGTAGGAAGCCCATGTGGGGCTCGATCCCAGGACCCTGAGATCATGACCTGAGCTGAAGGCAGATGCTTAACAGACTGGGCTACCCAGCCGTGCCTCTTAGAATGTCTTTATATTATCTATTCTGTAAATGAAATCTATCTCTGTTAAGGATTTTTCTAATTTCAAACATTTTATCAAATAAAATTATCCCATAACTTCTTTTCTTTAGTCATCGTGGACACATTTCAGGCCATCTGTGCCGGCCGTCACCAACAATCCATAAAGCTCCACACCAGGCCCTAGGGTGGGGGTGTGTGTGTGGGGGGGTGACGCCCTAGGGACCTCCTGTAGCCCCCTGAGGCTGCGGCACCCCTGCCTTGAAGATCCCCAAGGCCCCAGTCATCCGACAGCAGGGCTGTAGGCAGTGAGTCAAGCACCTAGGAAGGTATGAAGCCAGCGCTGAGGGCAGTTTGGTGTCGTCGGCAGGCACCCCGGAAGCCCTCGTGCACGGTCTCCATCCGCATAAGCGCACCGAGTCTAACCAGCCCAGCGGCACCTGCTGCCACGTGAGTGTGCACAACGTGCTGGACGCTGCTTAAAACACGTCAGATTCCTGCAGACAACCCTACGAGGTCTGTAGGTTCTATCCCCATCCTACGGGTAGGTAAACTGAGGGATAGAGAGACCACGTAAAAGCTGGAAAAGGGAAGAGTAAGGATTCGAACCTAGACAGCCTGGCTCTGAATTTTGCCAGGCAGCCTCTCTGAGGATAATCAACTGTAGCCACTATTCAACCTGTTTTCAGAGCAGAGACATTTCTTTTCAGTGGGGAACAGAGACCCCTGGAAGAAGTACAATTTCACACTGTCAACAACTAGAGAAAAGCCGGAGAAAAATGAATGCTTACAGGATACCCCTTGAGGGACAAGCAATTATTATTTCTTTAGGGACCCCAAATTCTCTCTGGGTCAAAGTGGCCCTCCAGTCGCCTATGTACCTCAACCATGTCATACAGTCTCTCTTGGCAGTTATTTCCACCTGGCTTGACCTTACAATCCTGCGGGGCAATGACTGGGACTGTCTTAAAGGCCTCTGGGCGCGGACTCGGGGATCGGCGTGGGGATGAGGCCACGATGGTCCCATTTGCCAGCTGCAGAGCTCAGACAGCTCCCGGCCAAGGTCCCTGTGTGCCAAGCAGCTGCCATTCACCAAGAACTCCCTGGAACTGCAAACCCAGCGGGTGGCCAAGCAGTCTGCTTGCCGTGCCAGTGACCAGGCTGCCCCAGTTTGAGCTATAACAGGGGAAAGAGGCAGTGGGGAGGGGTCCCTGCCTGGGGTCACAGGCTCATCCTGCAGGCCTGGCCTGGCTGACAGCCGCCGTGAGGGATGTGGGGAGACAGGAGAACTCAGGCCTTCACGTCTCTCCCTCCCTCTCTGGTCCGATGAGACTTTCCCCTTGCCCCAGGAAAGCTCACTCTGCGTATGCCATCTGATTTGGCAGGATTCATCTTGAACCCTAGTCCATGACAGGAGGAGACCCTGGGGGGCCAGTCCTGTGTGACAGTCCTTGACTTAGGGAAGAGCAGCCATATGGAAGCCCTTCTGCCTCTACTTCAGGATGACAAGACTATTGGTCCCCACGTCTCTCAGTGCTCGGCGTACAAAGTCCCGGATACAGGTGCTTTAGCATTTGGTCACAGGGAACATGGAACGTTCTCTGAAAACTCATGGATTTTCTTCCTTCTGAAAATGAAGATTACATAGCTGATTCAGCTTCTCTTTTACCTTTGGCCTCAGGGAGTTTCAAGTCAAACATGAAACGCATCTATAGAATTAAATTGCTTTCATGGTCTGAATACCGTGTTTTTATTTTCCTCTAATATACTCTTGCTGCAGACCGCAAACGGTCCAAGGGCACAGGCAGCGAGGACAGGACGGGAGGGAGGGAGTCTACAGCTGACCCGCACCGACGCTGCCGGCTGATGTGCCCGCACAACCAGGCCTCGTGAAAACCGGCTCGCTTTTCAGCGGGATCGTTTCATCACCTGTCCCTTTGTAGCTCTGAGTCAGAGCAGTTATTTTTCTGCCAAGACCAAATCTTCTCCTCCAGCCACTAACAGGACTGCCAAAAGAGCCATGGAGAGCAAAACTGGATTTGCTTCCATACCATGCATCACTGACATAATTACCTGTAAACATCAAATGCAGACATTTCACTTCTGGTGCTCATTTTAAGAGTCTGAAAGAACACAGCATGAGCACTTCCCTTCTCCCTGATTCCAGGTGGAATCTGAAATACTGGCAAGTTAAAAAATAAATCTCCATCTGAGGTGATACAAGGAACAAAAGGAAATTAATTAAGATGTTACAAAACGCAGTTACCCCAAATGCCACAATACCGTTCTTAGAGAAGAGTGCTCGAAACAGAGCAGCACTTCCAAGGTTACACCTGACACACAGCGGGGCGGGCAGTCTTACTAATCACGTGTTAGGTCCCATGAGAAAAAGTCGTCTCTGCAGTAGGGATCTCCACACTGAAGTGACGCACAGCCAGGTGGCTGTCAGTCTTTGGTTCTGGCCAATTATGAAGTAAAGTAAGACTGTGTGTCCCTATGTCCACATCCACCATCGGTGGAGGCCCAAACCACTTGCCACACCCCCATTCCAAACCTTTGGGTGAGGGGCCGGGTAGGGTGGCGAGACCACAGGGAATGTGCTCTGAGATCTAGAACCCGCAGAGAAATGAGGTTGGGGAGGGAAACACAAGTACCCTCCCTCCCCTCCCCCGGCACAGGACACACAGGGTCTCCCTTCGGGAGAGGGGAAGAGAAGGCTGGAGGCCTGCAGGCCAGGGACCCAGATAGTGTGGCAGAAGGGGCCGTGTGGGTCCCGGGGGAACAGAGCAGGAAGCTGATGGCTGTAGGTAAGTCAGGGCTCCAAGTAAAGAGGCGAGAGAACTCGCAGGTTCCTTTCTTAGGGTCTAGATGTCATCAGCCCCAGCAGAGCAGGGGAGGAGGTAAGGCTTCAGGCAGACGTCCTCTAGGAACCATAGCGTACATGTGGCTCAGCATTCTGCAGGCACATCCCAGAAGCCCCTACGCAGCAGACGGCAGTGAGAGGGGGGAACTGCAGAGTGAGAGGTCACCACACGGCGGGGTTTCAGATTCTCTTCACACTGACATTCTCCTGGATGACTTAGAGAAGCACTCAGGTGCTATTCTAGAACCAGAGTAAAAACGAACAGGAACTTCTGGAATAAGCTCTGGGGTGCAGTGGTTACAAGCACAGGCCTTGGGATCAGGCAGCCCTAGGTCTGGAAGGCAGCTCTGGAATTCCCACATGACTCAGACAGGCAGCCATGTCAAGTGACCCCCCCTCAGCATCAGTGCCTCCTGGGGAATCACTCCTGCCTTGGAAGTGTCGTGGTGAAGGCGAAACGGTAAAGTATCAGGGACACACTTCGCACAGGCTGAGCACCCAGTGAATGATCCGAGAGTGACTGCTAGAATGAAGGCGAGGCTCAGCCAACTCCCAGCCCTCCCTGTCTGCCAGGTGCTCCTAGCACTGCCCGAGTATCGGCAAACAACAAGCCAAACCAGGCCCAAGACAGCGCTGCCTTCTGGCTACATGTTGAAATCTGAAACCTTGGGGAAATAGCTATTTCCGGGGATGGGTTCACAAGTACAAAGAAAGGCTGGCACACATTTGGGGGTCCTGGTGCTCCAACTGGAAGCCGCAGAGACGGCTGCCCTTCCTTCCACAAACGTGCAGGCGGGAGGCGGCATCACAGGGAGCACACCAGAGACGCGGAAAACCCTCCCCACGCCTACAGTTAAACCCAGCAGACACCAATACTACACGCCAGGGTTCCTGATGCTTTCCTTCTACCGCCCCTCAAGCCAACACGTCCCCTGGAGCAGCTCCTGTCCCCCGATGGCTTTCATTAAACCTAATGAGGCTCCCAGCAAGCATGTTGCAGGCGTAATTCAGGGAGAAAGCTGTGCCCTCCAGAGCAAAGGTGTTGGGGTCTGCCCAAAGGCAGGTCTGGGTCCCTGCGCTGGTGAAAGCATGAG
The DNA here is from genome assembly GCF_004348235.1 of Phoca vitulina. Taxonomy (NCBI): domain Eukaryota; kingdom Metazoa; phylum Chordata; class Mammalia; order Carnivora; family Phocidae; genus Phoca; species Phoca vitulina. Next base: position 81,723,606 of record NW_022589707.1, read on the forward strand.
GTCCCTTTTCTGTCCCTTGCCTCACAAGGATCTGCACTGAGAATGTCAAGTCGGAGCTTCCAGGCCCCTGGCCAGATGGAGCTAGGGTAACTTCCCTTGCAAACCCCACTCAGGGGACAAGGCCACGCTGCAGAGGGATGGACAAGGACGGGGCCTTGCAGCTCTGAACATATGTCTCGTGTGGAAATACAGATCACCCAAGGGCAAATACCTAATGTCAGCAGCTTTGTGAGGCCACACTCTGTCCTGGGGAAGAAAACAATTGCTGCTGCCTGAGAAACTCTAAGGGAGACAGTAAAATGTAAATGTATGCAAGAAGCTTGCTGGCTTCATTCACCAATCCACTAATATGACCATCAAGAAGCGAGCACCCTGCAGCAGACGGCCACATGACGGGGGGAAGGAGTGCCCGGAAGGCCCGGTGTCGGAGTGTCGGGGTATCTGGGTGCAGTGGGGGTGGACTGGAGGGTCTGGCTGGCTCGCTTGGTCACTGTCCCTCACGAAGAGGCCCCTGCATGGGCCTGTTGCCCTCTCCTGCAGCCACCGCCTCTAAGCCAGACGCAGGCCAGCCTCCTGGGTTTTGGTGGTTTGCCTGCCTATTTTTCTCACCCCCCTCCCATTACATAATGTTTTAGAATGTTTTATATTATTTTTTAGCTTCCTTGTTATTTTTAAATGGGAATAACACTACGAGAGGGACTTTAAAATATATTTACTGGCTTTTCCAACTGCAAATATAAAACAACCAAGGCACAAACCATGAAAAATATAGAAAACCTCTAAAGGGAAAAATCACTACTGACAATCCTGCTATCCCCAAATTTTGATGTTTATCCTTCTTGACTTTTCCTCTCCACACATACACTTATTGTCTTAAAAAATATAGTAGAGATCATATCATATCTACTGTTTAGTAGTCTGTTTTTCATTTCATGATGCATTACAAAGTTACTTTTCATATTTTTAGACACTAACCAGCAATATAAATTGTTACTGGCTATATATAGCATAAGTGTTTTTAATTATACATTGCTTGATCATTACTTTCTCAATCCATACACAGGTACTAGAAGGTGTCACCACTAGAAGTTCAAATGCTCCGTCAGAGACGGCTCTTCTCCTGAGAAGTCCCCAAGAGGGCTGGCAGCAGACTCCCACCTTATATGACTGACAACAGAACTGGTCTCATGCGAAACTGTCAAACCTGTCTCCCACACCGTGATACAACTTTAAAAGCATGCGGATGAAAGCCATCTTGCCTCAGCACACAGAAAGGTAAGCACTATTTTAATTCATACATGTGCAATAAACAATAAAACATGGGAGCCGGGGCTATCAAAAATAAGAGCCTAATCTTAATACAGCAAATCCCAAATCACAGCTTTCCCACACCTTTTTCAAGAGCTAGTTGGTTAATAACCTCAAGTATGCTGGCTGATTCTGTTAACTCAGCATCTTATCACCCACCTGGGATTGCTGGGTTACCATATTACTCAGTAAGTGACTTTATGGGAGTCTTATTGGGGTTATTTTCATGGTGCAGGCAGGTGACTGGTGAATCAATGACCTCAGGACCTCTTAATCATTCAACCTGTCCACGTTTGGTAGCGCCAAACCCTAACGCTTCAATAAAATATCTAAATACTTCTTAAAAGGTCTGAGCTGATCCAAAGACATTATCTGAAAACACATGTGATCCAACTTTAAGTTTTTTTTAAAACCCAACTCTGTACAGATGGGCATTTGAGAAAAATAATTCAGTCTCTTGTTTTGGCATTAAAAAGAAATCTTTGCCAACTACAAATATGCAAGACAAAGTACAGGGCTCTCCTTTCAATCAACAACCTTGGATTCTTATGTTTTAAGTGACATTACACCTGAATTTTCTACTATCAAAAGCCTGGATGACATAAGACAGTGAAGCAGTCATTTAAAGGACATGCTTCTTATTGACTGCTCTAGTTTCTAGTTCTGAGTCTGTTTTTAGAAAACTGCATGCCTGGAATCTCTTACCTTATCTTTATAAAGAAACATTCAAAGACCATTATGCTCTAGGATATTATGGACAGTTACATCAAGGTTTCCCATCTGGTATGCTGTGGTCACAAAATGGGTTTAAGTATCATGTCTGGTCCCCTGAGTGCTCAGGGTTGGTCATCTTTTTGTATGTATACATACGTACAAATAAGTTCTGGCTTATTGAATAAACAGCCATAGTTAAGTTATTCAGTGTTCCTTATAATCTAAATTGGTAGGAGGCCTATCTAAGCATTCAGCACTGAAAAGGATTTTCCCATACATTGGTATATTCTTAGGTGTGAATTTGAATTAACGTACTGTTTTTCTTTTTGAACTGGTCTCTAGGAAGTTCAATCCTAAATTTTGTGCTCAACTGCATTAGTCATCTTTATCCTAAATTATCTGCACCATTTCTAGTCATTCCCTACATTTTACCACTAAGCTCAATTCTTTTAAGATTCAATAGTTTTGCTACGGAATGTAACCTCTGACAGTTTTAGAGGTAGGTTAGATTGAAAATGATAAATAAGCAAATGAAAATTTCAGAAAAAAGATATCTCTATAATTGCAAACTGCCTGGTATGACTACTCAATATATTTCTGTAAGAATGGAGGGTGAAAAAAAAAATCCCCCAGCCACACTGGAAAACAGTATGGAGGTTCCTCAAAAAGTTGAAAATAGAGCTACCATACGATCCAGCAATTGCACTACTGGGTATTTACCCCAAAGATACAAATGTAGGGATCCGAAGGGGTACATGCACCCTGATGTTTATAGCAGCAATGTCCACAATAGCCAAACTGTGGAAAGAGCCCAGATGTCCATCGACAGATGAGTGGATAAAGAAGATGTGGTATATATATAAATGGAATATTATGCAGCCATCAAAAGGAATGAGATCTTGCCATTTGCAATGACGTGGATGGAACTGGAGGGTATTATGCTGAGCAAAATAAGTCAATCAGAGAAAGACATGTATCATATGACCTCACTGATATGAGGAATTCTTTTTTTTTTTTTTTAAGATTTTATTTATTTATTTTGAGAGAGAGAGACACAGCGAGAGAGGGAACACAAGCAGGAGGAGTGGGAGAGGGAGAAGCAGGCTTCCTGCCGAGCAGGGAGCCCAATGCGGGGCTCGATCCCAGGACCCTGGGATCATGGCCTGAGCTGAAGGCAGACACTTAATGACTGAGCCACACAGGCGCCCCAAGATATGAGGAATTCTTAATCTCAGGAAACAAACTGAGGGTTGCTGGAGTGGTGGGGGGTGGGAGGGATGGGGTGGCTGGGTGATAGACATTGGGGAGGGTATGTGCTATGGTGAGTGCTGTGAATTGTGTAAGACTGTTGAATCACAGATGTGTACCTCTGAAACAAATAATACATTATATGTTAAAAAAAAAAAAAAGAAGAAGATAGCAGGAGGGGAAAAATGAAGGGGGGGAATCGGAAGGGGAGACAAACCATGAGAGACTATGGACTCTGAGAAACAAACTGAGGGTTCTAGAGGGGAGGGGGGTGGGGGGATGGGTTAGCCTGGTGATGGGTATTAAGGAGGGCACGTATTGAATGGAGCACTGGGTGTTATACGCAAACAATGAGTCATGGAACACTACATCAAAAACTAATGATGTAATGTATGGTGATTAACATAATAAAAAAAATTCCCCTCAGAAAGAGCATAATAAAATTTATCAGCTCAGTCTTGTGAATTTTAACTCAAAAATCACACACATACACACACACACACACACACACACACACACACACACACATTATTGCACATAATTCTGTATGGGTTTCTGGTTTGAATAATAACTTTTAAGATAAACCATATGAAACTGCCATTGTTATAGGTCACAAAACGGTTGAATATTGGCAATTTCATATAGCTCAACATGAATAGTGGGAAAGGATTTATCTGCTAATAGGATATGGATATATCACCTGCAATAACAGAACTGTGTCTCACCTGAATGACCTCAGCATTCGATAGGACTTTCCTAGATCAGATACTCTTCTGCAGAATGGACCCACAGCCAACTCCATCTGAAACATTAAAAGATACTCCACAGTGTTAATGTCAGAAGCCTGTGTTGAACGGGGGACACACCTGGATCACAGAAAGTTGCAGCTTGCCGTATACTTAATTTTATCTGGACTGTGAGGCAATTTTTGAAAGTCAATTAAATTTAATAAAAGGCACGAACTTAGGCGACTTTTGCATTTATTGTTACTAAGGAGAATAACATGAGACCATTCCTTCAAGAACACAGAAAAACACTTTTTGGTTATGTAAAAGGAGGAAACTCGGTTCTTTTCTCCACTGAAAAACTGGAGAAGGGAAGGTTTTTAAGACTGTGTGCCTATACTTGAAGTAGGCATCACAAGCCTTTTTATATGAAGTATAAATAATGACAACCCTTAGCAAGCTGGCCCAAGTGATTAGAAGCATGGACTCTGGAGGCAGCACAGCTGCGTCACAATGCCAAGTCTACAACGACTAGTTGTGCGGCCCTGGACTTCATTTCTGTAAGCTCCAGGCTCCTCGTCTGTCCAATGGAGATAGTGCTAGCTCACAGAATTATAGAAACCAAATAATTTCACAAAGCAATATGCGCGTGGCACCTAGCAGGTGCTTGTTCAATGTTGGCAATTATTAGCAGTATTTTTTAAACTTTCCCCCTTTTACATTATCAGCCAATTAATTCGCTTCCTGACTCAAGAACTGTTGGTTTCACTGCTCTTTATTCTCCTTCTTTGGCTGGAAATTTTACTTGTCATTAAATGGAGATTTAGGGTCTCTGTTCTAGCAAGTGCAAAGTTTTCACAGATGGAGGACTCAGATGACAAACCGTTTCTCCATCTTGCTATCAACAGGACTCTGGTACAGAATAGCTTAGAAAGGGGCGCCTGGGTGGCTCAGTCGTTAAGCATCTGCCTTCGGCTCAGGTCATGATCCCAGGGTCCTGGGATCGAGCCCCGCATCGGGCTCCCCGCTCTGCGGGAAGCCTGCTTCTCCCTCTCCCACTCCCCCTGCTTGTGTTCCCTCTCTGGCTGTCTCTCTGTCAAATAAATTAAAAAAAAAAGAATAGCTTAGAAAATCTCTGAAAAAAGTAATGAAGCATCTTTCTTCAAGAAAAACAAAGGAATGGAAAGTGGAGCTTCTGTCTTGTTGGTCATCCTTCTAAAATACTGCTCAAATCTCCTGCCCCTGGGAAACTGCGGAGACCTAAACAATCACTCATTTGACAAACATTTCTGACTCCCTATTAATTGCCAGGCACCGAGTTACACATAGGGATGAGAAGATAAATTAGTCGACTGTCTTGCCTTTAGGGAGCTCTTTCAAATTTAGTGAAGAAGGGGATATCTATTTATTTATTTAAACAATATAGTTATTATTGAACAAAATAAAAAAGGTATGTGGGTCTATACACACACATACACATATACATACATGTATATACACATCTGATTATTATTATTTTTTTAAAGATTTTATTTATTTGAGAGACAGAGATAGCGAGAGGAAGAAGCAGACTCCCTGCTGAGCAGGAAGCGGGGCTCCATCTCAGGATCCCGGGATCATGACCTGGGCCGAGGGCAGACACTGAGCTGCCCAGGCGCCCCCACACCTGATTATTATTAAGCAAACTTAGAAGTGTGCTATCAAGTGTACGAGCTGTCACAGGGGACCTGGTGGGCAGCTTCCTTGAGATGGTCTTGAGGGTAACTGGTGGAATTTCTAGGTGGAACCGGTCAATTTCTCTCCTAACATATAGAAGACACAGAGTATGTCTTCTATGTCCTAGAGGGAAACCTTAACATGGTTAGAAAACTCTCTAAAATAGAGAAGATTAAGTAAATAAGAAGAGAAAAATCTGAGGCAAAAAAGTCAGGATTCTTGCCAACAAAGCAAAACAGAGCAGCTTGAAGTCAGTGTTCTCATGTCAAGACAGTGGGTCCTTGGGACCTGTTCGGTTTCTTCACCTGATGAAGTTGCTGGTTTTCTTCAGACTGTGGCATTTATTTTACACTGAGCACAAAAGTAAAAATGTTATTATCATGTATTCCTCATTTGGTAATTCCAGTTGTGTGTGTGTGTGTGTTATGGTTTTTACAAACTGAAATTACATAAGGTGTTTTCATGAAATGTTTTTGACATTTTTTTCAATTACCCTAGTAGATTCTCCATCTTCAAAGATTAAACCAAAAAACCTTTGCCTTAGCACTTGAGCAGCATGGAATGTTAAAAAATTACAACATGAGAGAATATGACCTTGAACTGCTGTGTAATCTATGATGATACAGGAGATTTCTATACCAGAGTACAATTCCAAAATAAATAAAGGACCTCCAGCGTACTGAAAACCATTTTCTTCTGCCAGAATTCCATGAAACAATAAAGGCCATGTTTCCAAAGGGCAGGAGTGTTCCTTTTGGAGGAGGTGACTCTGCACCTAGCTGTGGATACACAAATGGCAGGTACAAAGGCCTCTCTCCTGCTCCCGGCTTGCAGGGAGCGAGTGGTCAGAGGCAGGCAAGGTGAACTAATTACAGAGCTGCCCGGGCCCCACCGCAGACACTTGGTTAGCCGCGGGGCATCTCTGGATACTCCTGCGGCTCTCCGGCCCTGACACTGTTTAGGAGAAAAGGCAATTGCTGTGAAAATCCTCATTATTTCATTTTCTTTTCTAAATGTATATATTTGGGCAAAGTGAAATACAGATACATATATATTTAAAGGGCACCGGAAGACCTATAAATAGAAATTGCTAGGAGTACCACTGAATCAGTAATTTAATGCCAGCTCCACGAGCCATCCTTTCCCTTGGGGAAGAAACGAAATTGCGGGGCGGAGGGCAGTGTGGACAAATCCCCCAAGAGGTTGTGAGTCAGCAGACCCCAGTGGCCTTGACCAAGCTGAGTGTTTTAGAACTGCTGTGTGGAGTGTAGACATAGAGAGCATGTGGTCACAGTAGGAAATTAATTACCTGTAGGAAACCACCTCATGCCCATGACCTGATTCCTAAGGAGGCTGTATGTCGGGTACTTCCCTCACCATGAACCCTCCAGATGGCACCTGGCAACTATTTTCTCTCTCACCTGTGCAAAGTGCCAGGAGGGACAAGTTAGGGTTCCTGAAGAAATCTTTAAAATCTATCATTATCTGCCTTTGCGACTGGACCAAATGACAAATATTCAGCAATCCCAAACCTACTCTCTGGGTCTCTTCCTGAGCTCTTTCTCTTTCTGCTGTTTATGCCAGAATGAGTAGGCACTTTTATCACAAGAACACTTTTAAAACCCAGAGAGGATTCGTGTGTTCTTGATTCCAGTGGCCTCGCTGGCTTTGTTTCATTTTGAATACAAACTGATAGGACTTTCAATAATGAGGCAGTTGGAAGGCTTTCTAGTCCCCAGGCGATGCCTGTCATGAATACAAACAAGGTCAGGGTAATACCTAAGTGTTTTTGACTCATTGGGAAAATACTCCAACCAAGCACGGTCCTGAAAGCTAAGGGGCTGCATCACGTGACTGCAGGTTTGGCAAATTAAACAAAACCCCCAGTTCACTGTCGTTTTCTTAAATATGGGGCGGGGGGAGTAGCTGGATCCTGTTGCCAAAGCTACTGGTCCCAAATGTGAGGGCGCTTCCCCGTCTCTCCTGTGCCCACAAGCCACAGGGTGCGGAACCGGCCGCAAGGTGAGGGGCAGGATGCTCTGACACTGGGACACACTGCCTGGGAGGGGACAAAGGGGTCAGCACCACCCGCACCGCAGCATCGTCGTCACTGCACGGCTTTGCCCTGAGTAAATGCTGCAGTTTCTCTATTGAAGAAATGGAAAACAGGATGCCTTGGAGAGTAAGTTAGTAATAAGGACTAATGAGTTCCATTCATCTTACGGGAAGGGACCCGAGAAAAGGTCTGGCTGATTGGGCAACACGAGAAAGAAGAGATGCCAAGTGAAAGTCTGAATAATGCAGTTTCCGGGGGTGGGGGGGGGGGGGGAGCTCAACCTGCCGCTGGGGGCTTTGCATTTTGAACAGGTGCTGGCTGTGGTAGCACGGGTTACAGGACAAGGCCTTCCATCTTTCAAGATTCATAAGGGAGCAGATCATTAAAATAAAACGCGGAACGAACAGCCTGCTTGGCGCGCGCCGGCACTCTCATTTTGGCCATCTCCCGCTCACTGCCACTCTAATCGGACTTGAAGTGCTGCCTCCAGGAAAGTGACTCAAGAACCAGCTGGAGCAGAATGCAAATAAACTGGTGGGGGAGGGAGGCCAGGGGAGGGAAGAGGAGAGGAAAAGAAAAACAAAATTCAGGAGGAAAGGGGGAAAAAGAGAACAGACGCTCATTTCAGTAGAGCCCACAGTGTTTTTAACACACAAGAGCAGGACTTGGTGTGTCTTGGTGTTTTCAGTTCCATGAGCAGCCTGTGACCCCAGTAAGGGACGGGTAACACACTGTTTATATACAATCCTCTTTAAGCTGACATTTACCTGCAGCAACAAAGCACAATGTGCAAGGGCATGAGAAGGAAGCTTCTGAACATGGGAAAGGTCAAAGGAGCAACATTTAATTCCTGTTTTTATGTCTAGGCTACCTAAGGTATATTTCCCAAAGGAAGGCTCTTTACTATGGTCTAGTGGCCTCAGGCATATCATTTGGGGATGAAAATGACTAATTCTAGGCCAATTAATATGCAAAGAGCCCGGCTCTTGAAACATTAGATAATGTACCTGTTCCCTCTGGACCTTTATCAGGTATGAGTCTGACAACCATCCCCCGTTCAAGGAGTCTCCAACATCTTCTCCTTGGAGTGGGAATAATGAACCCAGACTTGCTCCCAGATACACACAGGGATAAATAAGGTCATTAAATTTGACTATCTTTATTAGCTGGCAGGATCTGGCAAATTATGAATAATCCATCTGAATAACTCTTTAGACTAGTAAAGTTAACAGCTGTGAAAAGCATAAAAAATGAGTCCACCTTTGACATGCTATATAAATACGAGTGATCTGTTTGGAAACCTTTTTATTCAGGTGTATGTTTGAGGTGTTTCTTCTTTGCTTCTAATACTTTTGGAAGGCTTCAGAAAAATCTGTCTAAAGGAAAAAGGGAAAAACCCTTTCCTGTAAGAGGTGATCATGGTTTGAGAGCCTGGAATTATTTCAAGGCTGGCCATACACAAGAAAGGTACTCTGTTCAATAGAGGGAGACTAAATAATCAGACCCTCTATTGTACATGGCCCACTGTGCATCTAAATGGAGAACATTGTCCTGGAACACTGAGCTGGCCACTAGAGGATTACAGATGCATGGGAGTTCTTACTCTTTACATAACAACAGACAGCCCCTTTACAGTATTCGGAGGAAATGTCATTGCCTATATTATTTCCCAGCAGAATCAACCAATTACTCTTCTCAATACTAACCTCATGGGATAATAAAATAGTAAGAAAGCCCTACATTATGTAAAAGTGAGATATATTTCTGTACTATGGAATGAGCTACTTCACCTTAACCCTGAAATCTCAAAGATGAGTGATGATTCATTTATTAAATACAAAGAAAAAAATCTGGTATGAAAGTCTCTTTTAACTCTTCTCTTTTTCTTACCAATTCAGTTTAAATGAATTTATTTTTCTTTCTGCTTCAACTCTTTAAAACACTAAAGAATACATACTTAGTCTTTCAATGAACAGATAATACTGAGGCTGAAACATTTCCCCCTTTGCAGCGATGCATCAATTTACCTGAGCAAAATCAGCAGCAAGTCGTACTTTCCCACCTTCACCAAGAGGTCTTATGAGACTGGCATTGCGGATAAAAAGTTCAATTGCTCTTTGGGCGATAGCTTCAGTGTTGTCAAAGACAAAATCCAAGCATTCAAAGTGTTTAAAGTAGTCACTCATAACTCTGGCAATGAAACCCTGAAGCTCCTTCATGTACAGAGAACAAGGACCATCAGGCTTTCCTGAGCTGGACAGTGACCTGCAAAAGGGAAAAAACAGCCAATGTACTAACAGCCACTATTCCACTTTTGCCCCCCTCCCCCACCTGCTATTTCAATCCTAAGCAATTTTTTCCCATAGTGGTAAAAAAAGTATTGCTTATTTTTACTAAGAGTTAAGGAGCATAAAACAATGTATAAATTATAGGGGCGCCTGGGTGGCTCAGTCGTTAAGCGTCTGCCTTCGGCTCAGGTCGTGGTCCCAGGGTCCTGGGATCGAGCCCCGCATCGGGCTGCTCAGTTGTTAAGCGTCTGCCTTCGGCTCAGGTCGTGGTCCCAGGGTCCTGGGATCGAGCCCCGCATCGGGCTCCCTGCTCCGCGGGAAGCCTGCTTCTCCCTCTCCCACTCCCCCTGCTTGTATTCCCTCTCTCGCTGTGTCTCTCTCTGTCAAATAAATAAATAAAATCTTTAAAAAAAAAAAAAAAATGTATAAATTATAAAGACTGTTTTAAGATGCTAGGAAGATTACTGAAGAAATCTTAGAATCCATTTATCTAGAGATTATTAAGAATGAAATGGACAACCATCTGTCTCGGGTGATTCACACAGTGCCTTATGTACTCTCTGACCTCTCAAGGTCCTTCTCAGCTTTACAAATCTCCATCCACTCATATGTTTTGCCTGGTTAGTGAATAAATCAATAATGAAGCCTGAAATAGCATTTTACACTTTGTAAGGGCAGAAAACACAGCCTTCCCCAAACAAATTCCTGGCAAAGATATTTCTGCTCCTGTGCTATTTAATCTGATCAGGCCAATAGTAGATTTCTGCCTGTGGAACTGGTTATGTAACAATACACATGGTATGCAATTTTTTCTTCCCAGATGATGAGGTTTGCAAAGGCTTTAATTTGGATCAACAGATGATGCCAGCTGATGCTCCATGAAATACTATTTATAATTTATAAGTGTTTATAATTGCTCTTTAAGGAATATATTAAAAGAATGTGAAATATTTATAGGAAAGAAGTTATACCAAAATTAGAAATCACCTGATATTAATTAGCTAACCAATGAGATCATTGGCTACAAAGTGCTGAATCGTCTTCAAAAAAATGAGTGTTTCCATATTCTGAGAATGACGTAGAAAAAGTGGCAGTGGTCTAAAGAACAACAGATATGACTCAAATGCCTAGAGCAAGAGAATGAGGTGAACTTAATTATTTTCAAAGACAGCAATGAATGCTTATTATCAGAGGATGTTAACCAAAGGCCTTCTATTTCCAGCAGCAGATAGAAATAGAGAAACCAGTTTTAAGTTCCAGAAGGGAGAGATTTTGTTCAGGTGTAAAAAAGAATGTCCTAACTAAGGCAAGGCCATCGAGGGGGAGCATGATGGACCACTGCTGTCTTCAGTATCACAGTGGAGTGCTGCTCGGTACAGCCTCAGTCAATGACGGCAATCTTAGGTGGGGTTGGCTGTGCCAGATTCAGACCATTGCACAGCCTATCTTTGTTCAGTTCAACAGACTAGGTTGGAAAAAAAAAAGGTACCAATCTCTTTCATGTTTTCTTATGCTTTATCAAAAGCACTGTTGTTACTTTGTACTACTCTGGAGGAGTGTTTCAAGAATTTTCATCTGGTCAGTTGAAATAATTTCCATGAGGATTAGAAAATAATATACTAAAACCAGTTCCAAGCACGTGTCAATGTAAGTAAAATAATCCATCAGACAAAATTTTGAAATAGGTATTATCAATTCTTAGTGTGGATTAAAAGCTTGATTTAAATTTATTAGAATACGAAATTTGCTTGGCCACCACCAAGTGCAGTTTTCCCAATTATGCCGAAGCTTTTAGTAAGAGATTTTCAACTGATCAAGTGCAACAGTAAGCTGTGCAGAAATTGAAGGGTCTTTATAATGAGAGCCTGCGTGTGCAAGCTGAAGGTAGAAGGACTAATGGCATGCACACCTGAGAAATGGTAGATGATCATCTTCAGGTCCCCTATCTTTTTGGGGTGTGTTGTGCACTCTCCCTGTGGCTGAGGTGCACATCCATCACTTCAGGGTCTAGGGTCTTCCTACTTTTACTGCCTTTCCTCCCCCATTCAAAGCTATAATCAGAGAGGAGTCATTTTACATTAAATCAGAGAATTTCAATCAATGTACTATGTCAATCAGACATTTATATTTTGAGCTTTATCTAATTTGGAGAGAAACACTGGTCCTATTAAATACATTTCAAATACCAGGAAACTGTGTTGAGCATTACTTTTTAAATAGCAGAGGGATTCTGTAACCACACTCCATATAAGGCTGGCTGACAAGGTTAAACCTGCTTTATTCCCTTTACCTAAAATAAATATAGAGGGCTTCCAAGGGCAGGTGTTCACTACTATTTTTATCACCCACTACCTGGGGGCTGGCCCTACTGTAAAAGTGATTCCTACTTCTTGAATAGTTTCATCTAACTTCACCTTATATTTCATTCAAGCCAAACATTTCATATGTGAAATGAAATGACAGAATTACTAGTAATTACTAGTAACAAAGTTCTAGAAAGTGAGAAAATTACTGCCCTGGGGTAATAATTCTAAATAGAACATAAAGCAACAGAGACCCACACTCCTCTACCAGCACAGACAGAAAACGACTCCGAGTGGAATCTCAAATGTCTGCTGTATATAGACAGAGAGCAGAAATGGGACCATTAAAAGCCATTCGGGGAAAAAATTAAGGGCAGTGTTATGCACCTTAAAATAATGCTTCCTACTCGTGGCAACCTATGAGTGGTAATCCAGCTCCCTAGTATTTAAGCAAACTAGTAAGGACATAGCTACTAGGGAGACCAACTTTTAACGTCCAAGCCACTAGCTAGAGGCACTAGCTGAGGTTCACCAATTCAGTTGCTGATGTAAGGAGCTGAGCACTCTTACAGAATGAGCCTTTACTTTCTGCTTCCTTTTCAGAGGCATCGAGGATTGGTCTAACTGGGACATTTCATATCACTTTTGAACAAAATTCATTTCCTTCCAAATACTGCTAAATCAGCAGTTTTGTATTCCTATCTCCAAATATTATAGCATTTTGTGTATAATCCACCTTACCCTCTGTGCTTCATTCCATTATTAAAAAGAGAGCGACCTTTTTACCCTTCAAAAGATATTTTGTGAATGAAATAAGTGATGTGAAAAATTGAAGGACAGTGCAAAGTTCACACAATTTTCTACAAACAGCTAGACTAGTGGCTGGACATTTAATAAAGTAGATATTTAAACAACATGAATATAAATAGGAAAATTCAAAAACTATGAACTATGAATATAAAACACATATCTATGTATTAATATTTGAATGTTTAGCTCTACAGTGTGGTTAAGTTTAAAAAAAAAATCACTCTAAGCATGTGCAAATAACTATTCCAAATTCTCTACAAATAATGTCCTAATACATGGAGCTCAAACTACTTTACTCTCCTTAAAAACATTTCAGCGAACACTGGGTTAGGACCTATGATTTTTATTCTCAAGATACATATGATACAGATAAGCAGTACTCTTGTAAACAGCTGTGGAATACTCCCGAAGCATTGATTAGGCTAGGTGTGATACGGCAAGATTGGATTGCCACAAAACTCTGAGAAAGGAAAATGATTCTTGTAGGGGGTTGGGATACAGCATGCCTTCAAGGCCAGAGCAAGATTCAGACTAGCATCGTGGCAGAGCTGGGACATCTTATATAAGAAATAACATGCCTATGCCAGAGGCTCAAGTACAGGGCATTTGTGAGAGAGAAGGATCAAGATCATCTTGAAAAGAGAAGATGGTACCAACTACCAGAAGTCCTGCAGTGCCAAGCTGAGTCCCGCAAATGTTAATGATTCTGTTTCAATGACAGGAGAGAAATGACGAAAACAAGAACTGAAAAATTTTAATCAGCTAATGGCGCTCACAATGGATAAAGTAGTATGAGGCTGGAGGCCAAACCGGTCACAAGAGGCACAAGGCCTAGGTGGAAACAGACTTAAGGATGAAGGGTGGGGGTGGGTAAATGAAAAACAAATGCAGTAAAGACTCGTGAAAACTATGGTTGAAAGTGCTTACCCAGAAAAATCTTCTTGATGCATAGTGATGATTATGGCCTCTATGGCATCTCCCACTGAAGTCAGTAAGGGCTGTACAGCGCTTCCCATAAGAGCATGGATTGTCTAAAAAGAAAAAGGAAGGGCAGGCAAAATTAAAGACCAACACAAAGAAATCCAATATGGCAGAAGCCTTCTGACTAAAAGTTTTTATATCAAATCCCAACTATATACAGTTTTTGAACTGTAATAACTCAACAGAAGTCTGTTCCTCTCCCAACTGCTGTTGGGAATGATCTTTAAAGCTGACAATATGTGAAACACGGCACTGCAAATTTCAACTCCCCCACTTCTCTCAAATTTTCAAGAAGTTTCATGGTCAAATGAGCTCCTGGAGAAAGGAGGAGAGAGGAGCAGTGCCACTTACAAAGATCGAATGAACACATTTTGTAAAGTTTCTGAAAAGAGTGAGGCAAGACCAAAAGTCATTCTTCAAAATTGGAACAACATCGTATGGTTTTAAGCAGAGTGAATATAATAAATATGCTGGTGATTCTTACAGGGTAGAAGAATTAGGCATTTCATGGATTAAGTTCCTATTTAGTAGGAATACTTTTGGTACTTGGCACCATCTTTCCTTTCCCAATTTTTGTCACAAATACCCAGTACCGGAGCCTGTGGCATGGGCATTTGCTACTGGCTTCTAGTGGGTAGAGGACAGGGATGCTGCTACACAACCTACAATGCACAGGACAATCTCCCACAACAAAGAACTACCCAAAATGTCAATAGTGGTGAGAGTTGTTCAACAGTGAAGTATAACTATTGGTTAGGTTATATAAGACCGCTTGGCCTAAGTTATGGGTTTTTAGTGTGAAAATATTGACTGGGCCTCAGTATACACTTAAAATCTAAAATTTAAATATATATGTTTCTTTTTTTTTTTTTTTTTTAAAGATTTTATTTATTTATTTGACAGAGAGAGACACAGCGGGAGAGGGAACCCAAGCAGGGGGAGTGGGAGAGGGAGAAGCAGGCTCCCCGCCGAGCAGGGAGCCCGATGCGGGGCTCGATCCCAGGACCCTGGGATCATGACCTGAGCCAAAGGCAGACGCTCAACCGACTGAGCCACCCAGTGATGATTACATATAATGAAGATGGATGGCATTTGGTTCATATGAATGATAGAAATCAATCAGGAAAGGTTAAATAGGACCCTTATTCATTAAATTCCTAAATGTCATCTCTAGCCCTTAGACTCTGATAAAAGTAAAATTACTATCTGTGGGGATTGAGAGAGAGAGGGAGGCAAGGAGAGAGAGTGAACAATGCCTGAGCAACAGCATACAGTTTGCCCTCCGGAGTTCCCAATCCGGTGACAGCAGATAACAACTTACAGTCACATCAGTGCACTATAGGGTGCTCTGGGATCACGGGAGAAACCTCCCTTACACTGAGATGATCTGGAAAACAAAAGGCACTGCCTCAATTGAATTTCAAAGGACAAAGAGTAAGAGCCAAGTGAGGAAAGATGGGCCTGAGAGGGCATATGTTAAAATCACAGCTGCCTGGGAAAGCTGAAGCCTTCGACTGCAAAGCATTCCACACAGAGTGTGAGGTACCTGCCCATGTGGAAGGGAGATGAAGCAGATGTACTCTGTGTAGGCTGCTAGGAGGTGGGAATTTACTCTGAAGGGAATGGGAAACCAATGATGGGTTTTAAGCAATGAAAAAATACAAAGATTTGAATTTGGGAAACATCATGTTGGCTAGTAGACTGGGTAAATAGACTAAAGGCAGTAGCAGCTTCGAAGCAAAACGATGAGTGCCCAAACCAAATCAGAGGTAGTAGGAACAGAGATGAGGACACAGGCTGGAGATACTGTAAAAGGAGAACAGCAGGACTTGGTAATTACATTTGAGAAATATGGAGCAGAAAGATTTTAGGATACACTTAGATTTTTTTTTTTCTTTCATGATTTGGTGATATTATTAACTGAATGTCTAAATGCAGAAGAAGCAGGTTGATTTGGGGATGGAGAGAGAAAATGATGAGTTCCGATTTGGACATGAGTTTCTTGAAGGGCTTATGGGAAATCCACATGGGCTATCCTGGAGGTACTGAAATATTTACATTTGTAGTTCTTGACACATTTTGACTAGATTTGGTAATCTTTGGCTTTTAAGAGGGAAGATGAAGCCAAAAGAGTCAGTGAGATCCCAGATGATGGTTTGTAGAGTAAGGCTAAATGCCATTTTGAAGTCATTCAGAAGAGGAGGAACCCTTGGAGGACTAAGAGGGGTAAGATTTTTATTTAGTATATATTATGTGCTGGCTACTGTGCTATGCGCCTCACATATTATAATTCCACTTAAAATTCAATTATTCCTTCCTCTAAGAATATTAAAATCTCTAAGTTCAGATGGGGAAACTAAAGTGAAGTGAAGGACACTGTCCTTAAGTGAGCAAGCAGATGGGCTGGGATTTCCTAGGTGTATGTGACTCTGATGTGCTTTTGGTTCCACTTTGCCCACTTGCAGCAGAGAAACAGGAAAAGACCTTAAAGTATGGTGGAAATAAATGGACAAGATTTCAAGAAAGAAGAGCAAGTTTTCTACTCTGATATGAAGGAATGAGTATCTAACTACAGACCCTCCTACAAATGGGACAAATAAACAACATACTGGAGGGCTGTAGTGATGGGAAAAAAGCAGGTAGTTTTAGAGGGCTGTGGAAATCTAGACCAAGCAACAGAAGAAAGTGAGTTCTTCATTTTCTGTGACTTTGCCCTGAGAGTGCCTACGGTCATGGTGGTGGCAAGGCAGGGTGGCTAAAACTCTGGGAAAAAAACAAAACAAATCCAGCAGTCTTTTAGGCCAAAGGAACAACGGAAAGGAGCCCTGGTCTGCCAGAGAGTGAGAGGGGAACTTCAGAAAGGACAGAGCCAAAGAAGAATGCCTAATTCTATATTTAAACTCTGCTACTCTTCAGCTGACTCATCCACCATGCCTGTGCAAAGCAAACACAAAGTGGCTGGCAACCACTCTTGAGAACTGAACTGAGGTCTGAGGCACGGCCAGCTGCAGGTATGACAGTGTACAATTAGAGTCTAATCAGGCTGATTAATCGCTAAAGGAATACCATCAACACTCAGGAGCAATGTAAAAAAATACTGAGTCTACACAACATAACATTCGCAATGTCCAGGATATATTAAAAATTACTACATATACAAAAAGCTTGGAAATGCTGTCAGTTTTCAAGGGAAAAGATCAACAGCTGCCAACCCCGAGATGATCCAGACTCTACAATTATTAGGCAAGAACCTCAGTGAGGTAAAAAAAAAAAAAAGAAATGCTTACAATAAATAATAGGAAACCTCAGCAGAGTGACTGAAAGTGTAAAAAAAAAAAAGAACCAAATGGATATTTTAAACTAAAAAAATTGCACTAGATGCATGCAGATGTAAATGTACTTCTATAAATAGGAGGTTTCTATATTTTATATAACATGGCACAATATTAACTCTATCAAGATTATGGAAACTTAAGGATGTATATGGTAATCCACAGAAGAACCCCTAAAAAAATCACATGAAAAATCTAATAAATAAATTAAAATGCAATTCAAAAAAATTTCAAAGAATCCAAAAGAAGACAGAAAAGGGGGGAAAAGAGGAAAGCAAAAAAACAAAATAAAAAAACAAAACAAATGGGATAAACAAAAAACAGATAAAACTATACACCTAAATAAAACCTTATTAATAATTATATAATGTCACTGGACTAAACACTCCAATTAAAAGGTAGAGATTATCAGGACAAAAAGACAACTATTTACTCTCTATAGGAGATATACTTTAAAGACACAGAGGAGTTGAAAGTAAATGGACAAAAGATATACCATGTAAACATTGGCATAAAAAGGCTGAAGTAGCTAAGTTAATATTAGATAAAACAAACTGCATTACAGTAAGTATTAACAAAGCTAAAGAGGGGTATTTCATAATGATGAAAGCATCAGTTCATCAGGAAGATGTAACAATAATAAATACATATGGGGCGCCTGGGTGGCTCAGTTGGTTAAGCAACTGCCTTCGGCTCAGGTCATGATCCTGGAGTCCCGGGATCGAGTCCCGCATCGGACTCCCTGCTCAGCGGGGAGTCTGCTTCTCCCTCTGATCCTCCCCCTCTCATGCTCTCTGTCTCCCATTCTCTCTCTCAGATAAATAAATAAAAAATCTTTAAAAAAAAAAAATAATAATAATAATAAATACATATGTAACATAGCTTCAACAGAACTAGTAAATAGCTTCAAAATCAAGGCATCAAGAATTGACAGACTTAAAAGGTCCACAATCATGGCAGAAAATTGTAACTTCTGTCTTTTAGCAATTGATAGAACGACTATATAAAATATCAGTAGAGACATGGAAGATCCGAACACATCATCACTAAACACATTACCACTACCTTGACCTAACTGATATTTATAGAACACTATACTCAACAACTGTAGATTACATGTTTTTGGCAATCACACATGGTTCATTCACCAAGACAGACCACATAAAACTAGACTCAATAAATTTAAATAACTGGAATAATACAGAGTATGTTTTCTGATGATAACAAAATTAAACTGAAAAATCAATAAGACATCTAGGAAATCACAAGTAATTGGAAATAAAAAAAAAAAAACCACTTCTAAATAACCCATGAATCAAAGAAGAAATTGCAAAGGAAACTAGAAAATATTTTAAACTGAATGAAGATAAAAAGCATAACATATCAAAATTGAAGTGCTTAGAGTGAAATTTACAACTTGTTAAGTTTATTTTTGGAGGGAAAAGGTCTAAAAATCAATGGTATAATGTATATTAAAAAAAAGGCAAAGAAAATCCAAAGTAGAAGAAAATAAAAAAGACAAAAGCAGAAACCCATGAAAAAAAAAAAGACAATAGAAAAAATCAATAAAGTCAAAAGTTGGCTCTCTGAAAAGACCAACAAAACTGATAAATCCATAGCTAAACTGAAGAAAAAAAGAGAACACAAACACCAACAGAAACAATTAAAAAGAGGTTATCACTATGGGTCCTAAAGACATTAAATGGTTAGTAAGAGAATATTATGTACAACATTATTCTGACAAATCAGGTAACTTTGATGAATAGACAAACACCTGGATATTCACAAAATATCAAAGCTCATTCAAAAAGAAACAGATAACTTGAATAGCCTTTTACCTACTAACCAAATCGAATCTGTAGGTATAAACTTCCTACAAAGAAAACCACAGGCCCCGATGGCTTTACTGGTGAATTCTACTAAGCATGTAAGAAAGAAAACAAGTTCTTTCAGAAAACAGAACAGGAGGAAATACTTCCAAACCTAATTAATGAGGGCACTAATAACTTGATACCAAAATCAGACAAAGAAATTACAAGAGAACTATATACCAGTATCCCTTATGACTACAGATGCAAACATCTTTAACAAAAATTAAGTAGATCAAATCCAGGAATACATAAAAAGGTTAATACATCATAACCAAGGTGGGTTTGACATGTGAAAATAAACTTCTGTATTTTATTAACAGAATAAAGGAGTAAAACCATTTGATCATTTCAATAGAGAAAAAAACTACTTGATGAAATACCATTTATAATAAAAAAAAGTGTCAGTAAACGAGGAATAGAAAGGAACTTATTTAATCTGATAAAGGCCATCTAACATCATACTTAAAATAGAAGAATACGGATGGAGTGCTTTCCCCCAAGTCAGGAAAGCATTCACCAACACCCACTCTCACCAGTTCTAGACTTATACTAGAGGTCCTAGCCAGTGAAACAAGATGGGGAAAAACAGGCATCTACTTGCATACAATATGATAGTTTACACAGAAAATGTTCATTCTGGCTGGATAAGGCTTCCCAATTAGGGGAAACACAAACAAGAATGGTAGAGGATTAAGGACTACTAGAGAGAACAAAGAAAGGAGACTAGATTCTATTTCACAAGCTCTTTACAAAGCAGGGAAGTGTGCCATACATTATCCAAAGATTTACCTAAAATAGCTAAGATTACAAAAATATAGAAGCCTCAGCAATCTGGATTATTCTCTCATATAGAACATAAACCCACACAATAAGGGAGAAATGAAAAAGTGTCATATAAAAACCTAGCAATACAATCTCTACCTGTATAAAACAATCACAGTAATAAATGGATCAGAATTACTGGGCCAAGGTGTTTAAATGTTACTTACAGCTGAGGTGGGTATAATGAAATGACTCTAAATTAATATTAATTATGCCATCCATGACATAGTAGATAATTATGAGATGTTAAACCTCAAGGCTAAAATAACATTTAATTCTGGATAAAATCTCAACAAGGTAGAGAAGAAAAGACTGTTATGTATCCTTACCTATATTTTTAGTAAGTGAAACATATATTTAATATCTTCTCTATCAAAGGGTGCCTGGGTGGCTCAGTCGGTTAAGGCTCTGCCTTTGGCTCAGGTCACGATCTCATAGTCATTGGATCAAGCCCTGCATCTCGCTCCGTGCTCAGTGGGGAGTCTACTTGAGATTCTCTCCCTCTGCCCCTCCCCCTGCTCTCTCTCAAAGAAATAAATCTTTACAAAAATCTTCTCTATCAAATAATAAAAGCATATAGATTTTTGATTCTTGGCTGCAATCACTTCTGCATGCTAACATTCTACCCCTAATTCAAAGTAATGTATTAAGTCTCCTACAATTTTAAAATTCAAAGTTCTCTTTTTTCTCTAAGTCAGAGGGTTTTGTTTTTTACTTAATATGTCATCATGGTTTTTATATGATTTAACTTAAAAAGCAAGGTCAAAACTATTTCTCTGAGTTCTGTTAACATAAGCAATTAGGTCTCTAATTGTCAGGGCCACTGCAGGGGAGCCTTAAACCAACTGCTAGTCTTCTTCCATCCAGTTCTCAAGGGCAAAATTGGCGATGCCTCAGCAACCACAGTACCCAACTGCACGAAGCCCGGGCTCTAGTGAGCAAACCCAAGATGAGAGCCCTTTTCCCTGCACTAGCCTCAACTCCCAGCCCCAAGTGACTAACAATAGGAATGAATTATAGTCTCTGAAGAATTTCTTTTCTTTTCTTTTTTTTTTAAGATTTTATTATTTGAGAGAGAGAGAGAGCAAGTGCAGGGGGGGAGGGAGAGGGAGAGATCTCAAGCAGACTCCGTGCTGAGCCCAACGTGGCACTCAATCCCACAACCCTGAGATTATGACCTGAGCCGAAATCAAGAGTTGATGCTTAACTGACTGAGCCACCCAGGTGTCCCTGAAGAATTTCTATTTTTAATTTGTCAGGAGACTTTTATTATCAGGCAAAGTGTAGGCACTCTGTCTTAACCCACAGACTGGACTTTCTCAAAATATGAGCTGTGATCATTAGGGGCAAAAAATCAGTTTAGTCAATCACTATCAGAATGTTTTAAAAATAGTAGATTAGTGGGAGTGCCTGGGTGGCTCAGTCGGTTAAGTGGCCAACTCTTGATTTCAGCTCAGGTCATGATCTCAGGATGGTGAGATTGAGCGCCCTGTCAGGCTCCATGCTGGGTGTGCTTAAGATTCTCTCTCTCCTTCTCCCTCTGCCCAGCACCCCACCACCCTGCATGCATGTGCTCTCTCTCAAATAAATAAAGTCTTTAAAAAAAAAAGTAATAGATGAGTATAGAAAATATAAGCATGCATCACACAAAATAAGGAAAAATATTGTTCTGTGCAACCTTTGTTTCAATTACAGAAATACATATAGATGTATATTCTATATATATACAATTATGTGTGTGTATATATTTATAAATGCTTATGTATTGTGCATGGGGTCACAAAGTAAAATCTATTTTTTTTTTAGATTTTTATTTATGTATTTGAGAGAGAGAGAGAGAGAGAACACAAGCAGGGTGAGGGTCAGAGGGAGAAGCAGATTCCCCGCTAAGCAGGGAGTGTGAAGCGGGACTCAATCCCAGGACTTCGGGGATCATGACCCGAGCCAAAGGCAGATGCTCAATGACTGAGCCACCAAGGCACCCCTAAAATCTATTTCTTATCTTGGGTAGTGATCAAAATATGTTCGACAGCTACTGCTAGAAGAGAAGGAAAAAAATGTGGAACTACAGAAAAGGAGACTATGTAAATTCCCTGCCTGGAAACAAGAATGCTAAGACCTTTTGGTTTGTCATATTGGCCTGATTTTTGATATTTTTCTGATCATCAATAACTTAGAGAACTCTTAATAAAAACAATTATTTTATGATGGCAGCTTGAATAATATTTCATCACAATGAGATGAGCATGTTGGGGGAAAAGAAGAGAATACAGAAAACATCCAAGTGTGCTTTCACTGTGCTGGGGGGAAAACAGACTTGTCTTCTCCTACCCTCCTATATGAATTTGGTGTCCTTAAGTTTTGGGGGCCTGTTAAATCCCCATCCATGTCACCTCAGAAGTTCCCTTCTCCTTTATGATTTGTGAAATCATCCCCTCCCAAGCTTCTTCCTCACACTCACTGTTACTTCTCTGTAGCTTCTTTACTCTCTAAATATTTCTCCTTGGAGTTCACTGGTAGTGTCTGTCTCCGTCTCCCTCTCTTTTAACTCTACCCAGGTGATCTAAATCCATCCAACTGTTGACACCTATTACCTTTGTACAGTTATATTGTACCACTTTACAGATGTAGAAACTAAGGCAAGAGAAAACTATTTAACTTGTCTGAGGTCCTACAGCTAGTTAAATAGCTGAGATGGCATTCATATACAGGGAGTTTGGCCCCAGAGTCTGCTATCCAGTATCACTTACTTAGTAAATATCAAAAAAAAAAAAAAAAATTTAGTAAGCCAATGAATGATGATGGCAAGGTGTAGTAGACACAACTCTTTTGAGTCAGTGAGGTCTGAGTTTATCAGCATCAGGACTTTGAGCAAGTTATTATTTCTGAGTTGTGTAAAATAGGGATAATAATACACAACTTGAACAGTTGCTGTAACATTTCAATATATGGCATGTGACTGGCAAGTAGCAGGTGCTAAATAAAGGCTATTACTACCATTAAAATAAATGATATCCTTGTTTTGTAAGAGTTATCCACTGTCAACTACATACAGCTCTGAATCTCATACCAACATTATATTTTATTAAACTTCCTGAGTATATTTATGTTAATATGTAAAAAAAAAAAAGGAATTTACCCTGATTTCACACCTTACAAATAAACATTAGAGCTTCTCAACCTTGGCATTATTGACATTTTGGGCCCAGTAATTTCTTTTTGTCGGGGGCTGTCTTATGCACTGCAAGATGTTTAACAGCATCCCTGGCACTAGATGCCAAGAGCACCCCACTCCTAGTCATGACAATCAAAAACATCTCCAGCTTTGTTAAATGTTCCCTAGGGAAAATCACCCTCATAGAGAATCACCACTTTACTGGGATCATACTAGGCTGTACTGCCCTAAGATACAGTGAATACTTGAAGACTCTTGCTTCCCTTGCTTATGATAAAATTCTCATAAGTAGAACACAATCTGTAGACACCAACAGGGTCTATTTTTAAGTTCTAGAAAATATAAACACACATGTATCCCTTCTCTTTAGGATAATTATCAGCAGCTACTTTTGGTATGTGTAGAGGATTTGGAATTATTTTTAAAATGTGACATCTCCCACTCATCCAAACAATTCTAAAGCCCACTTTGATATATAGAGTCAAAGATTAAATTCTTTTACCTTTAGGGCTGAGATTATAGTTTGCTCAGCTGCTGGTGGGAATGAGCTCTGACTGGAAACCACCTAGAACAAGGTTTTGTTTGATACAGTTAAAGTTTTAAGTCATTTATTTTTATAAATACTAATTTTGGTCATAACATGATAAAACTGTTTCCACAGACACATAAAATAGTATCATTACTTTAGATCATATCTCATACATGTTTTAAAAACTCATGAGTATTTCTTAGTTAAGATAGGTTGAAAACTACTTTCCTGTATATAGCAATTATACTATATAAAGCAATTATACTATATACTTCAAATAATCAAAACATTAAGAGTTCTAAGAGTTGACTTTCCTTTATTCACTTTAGATAGGTTTTAATTACAAAGTTTTAACTTGAAAAGGTCAGTCTAAAGCTGTATTTACATATTTCTTTTAAAAAATTCACTTTTCTCCAGGCTGACTATAATTTTCAACAAGTCTTTAAAATATAAATATCAAACATTTACAAATCAATACAAATATAATGAAGATTCCAAAAGTATCAATAAAAGCATTTAAATCAGCCTAAATAGACACTTTCATTGACTGTGATGCTTTAGAGTAATAATGAAAGGGAATGGAAAATACATCATTTATTCTTTTTATTTACTTCCGTTACTTACTTTTCTGAGGTTTACTTGTTAATGCTTTAAAATATATTGTTAAATGTGTGACATACACATTTTTGGAAACTCCTAATTGACAAAAGGACTTGTTAAAAATTTATGTAAATAGTCACTTAAAATTATTCGAAAATCCTATCGAGCATATTAAAACTCAAATTAAAGGTCATGTTTTCAAGCGCGTCCCCTAACCTTTAGCTTCCTTCAGGTCTTCTAAATATTTACCTCTCTACTTACTAAATATTTTGGAAATAATTTATAGAGAGAAAACATGAGCTATTCAAATTCAAGGACTGGGTTGAAAGTGTTGCTTTCCCGGTAATTATAAATACAGTTCATCTTAGAAATAATACATGAAGGCAAACAAGTTAAAGTTCATCATTAAAAAATTACATTAGTAAAACAACAGCAAAAAGAATATATATTTTCTACTTCCAAGGAGCCATCAGTTATTATAACATAAAAATTCACTGTGTTTAATGCAGCTCCTTCCACCCTTCTTTGTGCAAAGATGGAATCTTTCCATGTTGAAGGGATTAAGAGTTCATTGAAATTATGCTTTTCAATAGGTATAAAACACATATGATTTACCCTTAAATCATTTGCTCAATAAACTTGACTATACCAACCAAGCCTGATGATCTAGAGTTCGTATGTTTTAAACCAAATATATAGAGAAAAGTGACACAAATGATAAAGGCCAGGAACAAGAACTGTTAAGAAGAGTCCATTCTGCAGCTTACTTTATGGTCATCAGGTTTTCATTGTATTCTTTTGCCAAAAATTAAATAATAATTCCTTGTTGTCTAAATTTGAGGTGAAAAGAAAGAAGCTGAAATTAAGTCAAAAGAACTTAATTAAAAGAAAATAAAGATTACCTTTGTTACCGATTGGTACAACTTATACAGTGAATTCACTACTGCCACATTTCTTCTCTGCCCTTCTGTAAGAGGCCCAATCACCTGGCTTGCATCTCCTTGTGTGGAGAGCTGTAAGAATTCAACACAGAAAGAAATTACCAAGATGATAGTTCATATTTAACAGGGAAGCTTGCCCTCCTGACCAAAAAAAATAAATAAAATGGTAACTGTAAATATCCAAGTCAAGTGTTGGACTTCAGGCACAGCCAGGAGGAACCCCTGTAGAGAGAACACCATGAATGGGGAAACCCAATTAGCCCAACTGTGTGCACAAGAAGAACATCTTCCATCAACACTTCAGAGCTGATGGACCCGAGGCACATGTGACGCAAAAGCCCAGGATGTGCTGGTATTTTCATACATCAGCACAGTACTCTCAGGGAATACCTTCTGGCAACTGCCAATAGTCTTTCCACTCAAAAACTCAGAAATAAGCCATCAAAACAAAAACAAGAAAAAAAAAAAAGAAAAGTAAATAAAGGAAGGGAGGGAAGGAGGAATAAAAATAAGCCTTCATCCTATTTATATCTGACAGCCATCATACTACTCCATGAAACAGGTGGCGAAAAGAGGGTTTTACTTTCATTTTTATAGATTAAAAATATGCTTGAAAAAGGAAGTTAGCTAAGATTATACTGTATAGACATGATCAGTAGAAGTGGTATTAAGAACTTTTTACTCCTCACCTTTAATTTAGTTCTGAACACATGAGTTTTAGGAGAGGACATGTAATGCTTAAAGAGTTAATTTAGAATTCTTATAGTTTGATATGAGAAAAGAATCTACATATAAACTATTCTCATATTGATCAGAGTTTAATCAAGTCCTCTGTAACAACTGTTTTTTTCTTTTTTTTAAAGATTTTATTTATTCATTTGAGACACAGAGATACAGAGAGAGAGAGAGTATGAGCAGTGGGAGAGGCAGAGGGAGAGGGAGAAGCAGACTCCCCACTGAGCCAGGAGCCCGATGTGGGGCTCGATCCCCGGACCCTGGGATCATGACCTGAGCCGAAGGCAGACGCTTAACCATCTGAGCCACCCAGGCACCCTGTTTTTTTCTTTTTTAAAGATTCACTTATTTATTTTAGAGAGAGAGAGCATGTGCACAAGTGGGGACAGGAGAGAGAGAGAGAGAGAGAGAGAGAGAGAGAGAATCCAAGTAAATTCCCTGCTGCACATGGAGCCCGACACTGGGCTCAATCCCAGGTCCCCAAGATCATGACCTGAGCTGAAATCAAGAGTTGGATGCTTAACTGACTGAGCCACTCAAGCGCCCCTGTACAATTTTTTTTTAAAGGTGGATTAAATTTGAGTAGGACAAATAAAAATGATCTAAGTCAACTCCATGAATGTGGATACAGATCTCAACATGTGAAAAACCGGCCTTTTAGGAGAGCTGGGAAACTAAGATCATCTTGCCTTTGTTATAGCCAGCCAAATAAAGTCTGGGAGAAAGAAATACTGTTTTGCTTTCTACTTTCCTTTGATGAACTCACATACATACATTTATAAAAATTACACTCAATGCCTACTTTATCAATTCCTACTTGCAGTAATAAAATTCAATTTAAAAATATTAAAAACTGCAATTAAAGGGAATATTCCTTTGTTAACATTATAATCCGTGATGATGGCTACAAAGTCAACATAAGACCTTTTGACATCAGGTTAAAGAACTCCAGTTTATTATGCTTTCCCTTATGGACATGGTCACCACCTTGCAATCAAGTCGAGCTCTAAAACTGGAGAATAAAGCGGCAGTCATCAGTGGCACCAGTGTTTACGGCAGACTCAAGGTGTCAAATGCTAAACACGTATCTATCAGTAAAGGCATTTAAAAGTTATGAACTCTAGCTACACAATTTTTAAAAATCCAATCTCTCTTACTTTTCATGAGATCCTCTCCAAATAATTTTGAAGTAGTAACGTAGAAAAGAAATGGGAAAAGGAAAAAATTTTTCTTATGTTTTCTTATGTCTATTTATTTTATGTATTCCATACTTAATGGAGAGACAGGCTTGCTGCTAGAAAAGCATGAAGATCCTTTTATTACTGATAAATGACCATGTTTGGGGGGTTTAAAAGTATAAAAAGGCCTGTCAGACCCATGATGATGCTATGATAAAAAAGACAAATAGTAACAAATGCTGGACAGAATGTGGAGAAATCATAACCCTCATACACTGCTTGTGAGAACGTAAAATGGAGTGGCCACTTTGGAAAACCAGTCTGGCGATTCCTCAAAGATAAACACAGAGTGACCATATACCCAGCAATTCGATTCCTTGTTATATACACAAGAAAAATAAAAACACATGTTCACAAAAAAAGTGTATATAAATGTTCACAGCAACATTATTCCATAGTGTAATAGCCCAAAAATGAAAACAACCCAGATGTCAACTGATAAGTAGATAAATAAGATGTAGTCTATTCGTACAATGGAACACTGCCCAGCAAAAAAAAAAAGGAATGAAGTTCTGAGACATGCTATAATGTGGATGAACCTTGAAAACATTTTAACTAAAAGAAGTCAATCACAAAAGGCCTCATATGGAATGATTACATTTACATGAAATATCCAGAATAAGCAAATCCAGAGGCAAAAAGCAGATTAGTAATTAGGGGATGGGCAAAGCGGGTAAAATGGGAAGTGACTGCTAATGGGTAGGTGGTTTCATGTTGGGGTGAAGAAATGTTCTAAGTGAATATACTAAAAACCACTGAATTGTACACTTACATGGGTGAATTATATATTAATAAAGCTGTTTTTTAAAAAAGTATAGAAAGAAAAATCCCCAGACTTCAAGGGTTATCTGCTGGATGCCTCAAGCCTTGTAAAAACTAAGGTTAAAATAAGATGGCTAAATTGGAGACCTACAAAGTTCTGCAAAGAAAATATTACACTTAGAAGAGCAAAACATTGATTATATAAAAGAACTAAAGATGAAATATCACTGTGCCAAAAACAAGGAACAAAATTCAAATATCAAAGTGAAAATATAAAACTAGAAGATTGGAAATTTAAGATAATCTGCTACTAATCCTGTTTTTATAGCACAGAATGCAGTCAGCCCAACACCTGAGTGGTTCGTGGATCACCCTGCTTCTCTCCAACACCATTCCTGCCATGATTATTTTCAAATTTACAAAACATTACATAAATAAGAATAGTGCCAGGAGCACTCATCGACACTTTACCCAGATTCACTTATTTTTTTTAAAAAGATTTATTTACTTATGTTAGGGGGGAGAAGGTTCAGAGGAAGAGGGAGAGAATCTCAAGCAGACTCCCCATTGAGCACAGAGCCCCACTGGGGGCTCAATCTCACAACCCTGAGATCATGACCTGAGCTGAAATCAAGAGCCAGACACTTAACTGAGTGACCCAGGTGCCCCTAAATCAAATATTTTTAATAAAAACTTCGAAAAGTTTTCAAAAACCTTTAGTTATACAGTTATATCTATACTTATTTTTCTGTAAGTGGTGAGCATGGCTGTATAATTACCAAATTAATTTTTAATGAGGAATTTATATTAAGATAAGATCTTTGATCTAATACATGCTTTCTATCCAATTTTGGGGTTCACAGCAAAAAAAGTACATACAAAAGCCAAAGTAGTATTATTATTGTTATTATTTTAATGAAAAGTATAAAGGGCAAATATTTGGCTCTCAGATTGTCTCCCCCCCTCCCACTCATACAGAAGACGTCATTAATCAAGTAGTCCTGTTCCGGTCTTGCAAACACAGTGCTCCAGGCAGTGACGACCAATTTCTTAAACCTGACACGAGGGATGAAATCAATTTGTAATCCCTGATCTATGTCATATCAGTTTTTCTGAACAGATGGTCCAATGATTCTAAGTGTTTTCTAGGTCAAGAGATGCTAATGAACAATATATTCCAAGAGCCTTAAAGCTGCTATATCCTTACTTATCCCACTATTACAAATGTATCCTAAGAATATAAGAAAGTTATATGAACAAAGATAATGCTATTTATAAAACAGAGAAATTGGAAAACCCCACATATCTAAGAATAAGAGAATAGTTAGGTATATTAGGCAATTCACATTGTGTAAGAAAAAACAATGGGAGGTGCTTATGTTACAGAGCTAACTAAAAACAAATAAACAAACAAACAGCAAATTAGTCTGTGCAGGAGTTCACTCTCACAAAAAGACTGGAAAGAAAGCAAAAATGTTAAGAAATATTATGAAACATTACACAGTGAGGAAAGTTACTAAAATATTAGTAAAGGGCATTGTGGAATTCCATTAAGTATTTAAAAAGGTTCATTTGTAGAATGCACTTAGAAACTTTTGCACAAGATAATTTTATCCAATGATAAAAACAAAAGATGTACAATCTCCATCCCTGAAAGATTTAAGATAATATGACAAAATAAACTGCTTTGGTCACTGTTTACTTGCCCAAAAGAAGGTTTTGGGGAAAGATATTTTCTTTTTTTTTAAGATTTATTTGGTTGAGCGAGGTGGAGGAGAGAGAGAGAGTGCGTTGGGGGGTAGGGGCAGAGGGAGAGGGAGAGAGAGAATCTCATGCAGACCCCCCGCGGAGTATGGAGCCCAACCTCACAACCCTGAGATGACCAAAGCCGAAATCAAGCATTGGACGCTTAACCGACTGAGCTACCCAAGGGCCCCAAGATAGTTTCTTTTGATTTACTAATCTGTGACACAGATGAAAATAACTGATTTTTATTTACTTTAGTTACTTATCAAATGCCTTAATCATAGATTACCTGGTTGAGATTAAGGAATACAAGAAGAATAATTAAATATCACTTAGCTCATTATAACATGTCAATTATCCTATAAAAAACAAAATTAAACACATGCACTCACAATTAAATGATCAAACATCTCTAGTCTGTAACACATTAAAAATTATATTGTATTTGGAACCCAGACATAGGGCATGTTTCTGCAAACGTACAGCAAATGACAAATTCGTAGATTTCTGTAGCAATTCTTCATTTCCCTGGCATGTCAGCTTAACTAAACTTCCCTGACAAATGAAACTAATTTTCTTAGATGCTAAAACTATCAGAAAATATTTCCAAGAAAATCTTCCTACAGTGTATGTCACACGTTTCTGGTTTCATAAATAAGGCACACAGAACATGTACCTTAAGAAGGCAAATTCGACTTAAAATGAACCACTGTATGTGCTCACTAGTGTTCCAGTGAATCGTGTTTGTTCGACTACACATTTCTGTTTTAAAAGTGACTCCATCAGAGCTTAGTGGGTATATATGGCTGCTTGCCCCTTCACTCCTGTCTTTAGAAATGTTGTCTTTCCTTTTTCTTTAACTTTTAGAGATTTTTAGGAATCCATCTCTTATTCCTAAGGTGTTAGTTTTCTCTTCTTGATCTTCTCTTATCTCCCCTCATCCTGGTCTAACTTGCATTAAAGTGGGAAAAGAGAGGACTAATCACATGATAGCTGGGAGAAGTTCCTATGAATGAAGTGTATACTGTGACATCAGTTCTAGCAGTTCAGAGGATATTTTTATTCCCTTCTTGGTTCTTATTTATATTTCAGACTGTTGAATTTGTCCAATATTTGACCACTTGATAAAAAAAAAAGGAAGTGTTACTACATATCTATTTATCTAAAAGTAAGGACAGGTACATTTAACCACAGAACAGATTCAACAGTAACGCTATGTTCTGACATCAGATTAAGCCTTCACACAAATCTGTTATCAAAGAGGTGACAGCTTGAAATGAACCCATTTAGACAGTTGAATGAACTGCCTTTTAGACAGTTAATATACAACCAAAAAGGTGGAAATAAGAGCAAATCTTGTTTATATGCACATAGGAATGACACGTAGCTTTATAATTCAAAACTGTGTTGCTCATACACCTTGTATTCCTGTTACAAAGCCATTTTATCAACCTATTTTTCTCATTAACCTCCTCTAGATCTTCCACACTCCTGTCCTTTAGGTCAAAATGTCCACCTGACACACGGGATTTGGTAACCACAGAGGGTGGGAAAGGCGAACACAATTTGCTCAGAATGGATCATTTAGAGCTCTTACTTATTTCTCTTCTAAGGACCTTATGCTTTTGAACAACAGATGGAATTTCCACCTACCCACGACCAATCACTGGCTCCTAAACACTGGCCTTGTTAATTAAATTTAGAGTCACAAGTCTGCATATTTTTAATTCCTTGAAGAAGAGAGAACTGTTCACTGTCAGGTATACTGAGCTTTCCCCATTTTCCAATAACGAATACTATGATTAATTCATTAATCAACAGAAAAACTCTTTACATGAAGTATACAGAAGGAGGCCTCTTTGATTTACAATACTGTGGGTTTAGTACAGAGTGAATTTCAAACTACAGATTTTCCAAAAGAAATGAAAGTTTATTATCCTCAGGGATATGGAAAAACTAAAATCCCAGCATCCTACTATTAAGGCCTAAATTAACTAATAAAATTAAAAAAAATAATTTCCTAGCACCCTACTATTAAAACCTAAGTTAGCTAATAAAATTTAAAAAAATAATTAGTAGTTTATATATTTGCAAATATAGACTACTACTTTCAGTTTTTGAGAGATGTAAGTTCTAATGTAATTAAACCTACAATCTTGAATGCAGTATTAATTTTCATAGCAAAGTTCTTCATGTACAGTCAAAAGATAAATTTCAATTTAACTAAAGTCCTAATAACAAAAAAAAATTTATATTATTGAACTCCAAAGTAATAAGCCTCTCTGAATATTAACCTTACTAGTAGTGTTTATAATGTTAAACCAGGAAAAAAAAAAAAAGGTTACCTGGTTGAGAGCAATTATTATCTAAAAAAACTAGAAATTTATTTTGCAAAATCTGGCAAAGTCTTTCTAACTTTTTATCTGCCTTAAATGACTACAATTGTCTGAGAAGGAGTCTTAAGGAAGTAATTCTAAAGAGTATCATTCTACAGTGGCCTGATTAACCCCCTGACCCACGCAACTTCCCATTTTAATAGTGGATTTGTCAATTTCTGAAATTCTATCTATTCATTTTATTAGTCTGAGGCTGCCTTGTAAAGTGTATCATAATTCTTATACTTTTCTAGTGAATTGTTCTTTTTCTCATTTTATGACACCTCCCCAAATCCCTAATAATGCTTTTTACTTTAGAATCTATTTTGTCTGATATTATTATAGCTCTTTTTATCAGCTTTCATCTAATTAGTATTTGCTTGAAATATTTTTTTAAGATTTATTTATTTATTTGTCAAGGGGTGGGGAGAGAGAGCACAAGCAGGGGGAGCGGCAGGCAGAGGGAGAAGCAGGCTCCCCACTGAGCAAGGAGCCTGATGCGGGGCTCGATCCCAGCACCCTGGGATCATGACCTGAGCAAAGCAGATACTTAACTGACTTAGCCACCCAAGTGTCCCTGAAATATTTTTTCTCCATTCTTTTACTTCATCCTTTATATGTCCTTATTGATGAGAGATAGAGGCAAAAAAATGTCCACCGTTAGCCCAGAAGGCTGACCTATAGCCTGCATAGTTCCGATAAGGATCAAATACGTACTGGTTGCTACATTCTTAAAGGGTCTCATGACTGCCTGTACCTCTCACCGATAGTTAATATCAAGCTGAATGATAAGCACCAGAGGAATCTTGCTAAAGTAGTTTTATGAGTGGAAGTTTGAAGAAGACATTTATGATCTAATATTCCTTGCTTGTTTCCTCCCCTTTGAGCACTAAGCATATAACCATCAGCTTCATACAGCAAAAAGTGCAACTCTTTCTGCACACAGGTCCTATCCCTGGGCTATAAGAAAAGCACCTTTTTGCACCAAAAATGTCTCAAGAATTCTTTTTTGACTGTTTGCTTGCTTGTGAACCCACATCACTTATGTTTTAGGTGTATCACACAAAGCTAAATTTATTGTTTCTATCCAAATTGAGAAATGTCTGTGGTCAGTTTAGTCTGTTTACATTTATTGTGATCAGTGATATATTTGAAATCCATCTTACTATGTAATTCTCATATGATTTTCTTTGCTTCTTTTTATTCCGTTCATTTCTCAGCCTTTTATTGAACTGATACTTTTCTCTTCTACCCATTTTTCCATCAGTTCATTTAGAAGTTATACATTCTATTTCTATTCTTTCAGTGGTCATAATTAAATTGTTAAAATTCATATTCAATTTAAGCCAAAATATCTATGGCTTTACAGTCCTCCTGAATAATATAAGCATTTTAAGAATGCTTTAAAATTCATTACCCCTTCTCCTCATTTCAAACTTTAATGTGGATAAGTATTTCAGTTCTATCTTGTTTATATGTCCCAAATTAGTCACTATTATTTCTTATTTTATGCAATTAAGGCTTGGATTTACCTACATGTTTACTAATTGCTTACACTTACTCTTATTTCTTGCATTTCGATCCTTCTTTTTGAGTTAGATTTCCTCCTTTTCTGTCCAACCATTAAATGGCTTCCCTTTCAGAATGAAGGCCAAGGCCAAACCCCCTACTATATTCTGCAAGGGCTGGCGTGATCTAGAGTTAAGGTTACAGAGTTTCAAGGATATCAGATTGGGTCACAGGAATTCCAGGAGAGCACAAGCATTTAGCCAGTCTCTAGTCTCTCAGTGTTCCAGAATACAGGCACATGACAAGGCTGAAGAAGCAGGGTCCTTAAAACCAGGGGCTCTGGGTTGAAGGTGCCACTTTATGCATAACAGAATCCAGAGCACAAACTGCTTCAATAGCTACCAGACTTCCGTTGGCTTTTAAGCCACTTGTATCTCTCTCCTCAGCCTCATTCAGTGTGATCAGTCCCTTTGGGTGCGAATTCACTTATTTCTTCTGCAAGTTAAAAACCTGCATATGGTAAAAACTGAAACAGAACTAACTTAAAAGTATAAACTGAAAACCAAATGTTCTCTCTCCACATCTTTAGTCCCACTCTCCAAAGTTATACACTAACAGTTTCTTCTTGTGACCTTCCAGAAAAAAAGAGAAAGAAAAAAGAAAAAAGCATAAAACAGCATTTAGTTATATTATCTGTTTTATTTACAGGTGGGACTAAATGTACTATTTTCACCTTCTTTTTCTAGCTTCATAATATGTCTTAGAGAGTTTTCCATATTAGCACATAGAAATCTTCACAAGATTACCAGGTATCTCCCTCACTATTTCCCTCACTAGTTTGTAACCAAGCTCTCAAACTATCAATATTTTCTTGAAGCATTTTCTACAAATTCTTGAGAGAAAAAGGAAGGGAATCTTGAATTCCCCAGAGCTCAATATTCCATGTCATTACTGTCAATCTTTGATGGCTACCAGAATGATTACAATTAGAAATTCAATTTCCCAACTAAATAGGGTTCTCAGCAAAGGGAGTGGCCGCATGTATTTTACAAAAGTAAAAAAATAAATCTACACCCAAGAAAAGATGCCTTACACGCACACATGCATGCACTTGTGCGCACACACACATTCACATCCCTTTATTTTCTCCAAACTTCCAAATGTACAGCATATTATATCTAATTTTGGTTAGTTTATTTTAAGAAGTTCTTAGATGTTTAAACTGGGGAGAGGTGGGTGGTTGGTGAACTCAAGAAGAAAAACAGGCATTTCTACTTTTCCCGATCTTAGTCCTTTTTTACTTTTTTTCTAAGATTAGTTTATTCAACATTAGAGAGTCACTAAACATCTTCCAAAATTTATAAAAGCCTCCATATTTTTTCAAGTCCTAAACACTAAATGATTATCCTCCTATAAAGCTAGGATACACCTATGTGCCACCTCTACAGATACCTTTACAGTTTTTAAAAGTATTTTTAATTGAAATATAAAATCAAGATAGAAATGTATAAAAAACATCAAGGTATAGATAAATGAGTTATCACAAATCAAAAACTCTTGTAACCACAGACAAAAAATTTAAATATTACTAGCACTCCAAAAACCCTTCCTTGTAGTTCCAACTCAATCATCTCCTCCTCCCTCCTATAAAGTGACTTCTTTAAACAAATGGAATCATTTGGGACATAATATTTCATTTATAATAACTATATACATGTTTGTATTTTGCTCAATATTATGTTTGTCAGATTCATCCACGTAGGAATGTATGTAAGCTGTAGTTTGTTCATTTTTCAGTATTGCACAGTATTCCACTGATGAATATCTCAGCATTTACATATCTGTTCTAGTGTTGATGGGCATTTGGGCTGTTTCTAATTTGAGGCTATTATAAATAACGCTGTTATACATGTCTCATGGTGTATATGTATGGGTATTTCTTTTTTTTTTTTAAGATTTTATTTATTTATTTGAGAAAGACAGTGGGGAGGGGGGGCAGAGGAAGAGGGAGAAGTAAGCTTCCTGCTCAGCAGGGATCCCAATGTAGGGCTCGATCCCAGACCCGGGGATCATGACCTGAACCTAAGGCAGATGCTTAACCTCCTGAGCCACCCAGGCGTCCCCATGTATGGGTATTTGTATTAGGTTTCCCCTTTCACATTTAGATCTACATTCTACCTAATATTTATTTTTGCCTCTCGTGAGAGCTAACTTTCATTTTTTTTCCACAAGGCTATCAAATGAACCCATCATTACTTACTGAAAAGACCATCCTTTCCCCACTGCTCTTCTGCCATCTTTGTCACACAGCAAGTGACTGTATATGTGTGGGGCTATTTCTCTTTCAATGCATGTCTCGATCCTTGTGCTAAAACTTCAGCATCTTAATTACTGTAGGTTTCTAATGGATCTTAATATTAGTAGAACAAATATTTCTGCATTGGTAAAAAGTATACTGTTACACTGAACCTACAGATCAATTTTGGAAGAACGGATATGTTTATTATACTGAGCCATCCAATCCATGAAGAGAGTATGTGCCATCATTTATTTACTCCTTTAATTTCTCTTAATGTGACTTAGAGTGTTCAGTGCAGTCTTGCCCATGTTTTCTCAAATTATTCATAGAAGCATATTATTTTCTGATGCCATTATAAATAATGTTTTTAAAAAATAAATTCTATTTTCTGTTTGTAGATGGTATACAGAAATAGTTGATTTCTGTATAACTTGTGTATGAAGGAGTTCAGGACATGCCACTCCAAAATATGCTTCTCTGGTATATTATTTTGAGTTGAAGTCACTGAAAAATAGCAAATATTTCAGAATGGCTTTCTCTGAACCTGCCATATCTGCTTAAAGGCAGGTCCTCCAAAAGGAACTCAACTGTCATAAATCCTCTTCCTAAAAGTTTCATCAACCAGGGAAGACCCACTCTTATCGCAGGACAGAAAACGCCGAAGGAAGTAGCCATCACACCCACACAAATTTTGTC
Organism: Phoca vitulina; assembly: GCF_004348235.1. Classification (NCBI taxonomy): domain Eukaryota; kingdom Metazoa; phylum Chordata; class Mammalia; order Carnivora; family Phocidae; genus Phoca; species Phoca vitulina. The sequence continues at coordinate 81,760,385 of NW_022589707.1, forward strand.
ACAAACTGTATCTCCCATCTATTCTTCCAAGGGCCTGATCAACTTTTCTAAAAATCATTCATCATTCTACCCAAGTAGCCCATATCCCCTCTTCTATTTCCCCTATTAAGACATTATAGTTTGCGAATAACACATATTGGGAGATTTTCTAGATACAGTTCAGTTATTTCAGGAGGAAGGAAGGACTATAGACCTCTTTGAAATATATCATGTTTTCCCAGAAAAAATTCACATGTCATAACATTTGATAATTTCCTGGGGTTCACAGATGCCCTGAAGCCCCTTCACCCACCTTCTAGGTTAACAATTCCTACCCTAAGATATTATGATTTTAAAAAAAGATTGTCCGAGGAGAAAAAAGATTTTCTTGATTCCTATTACAGAACACTTTCCATATACACCATTTTTTTAGGTATGTCTCCGAAAATATTCTAAATTGGCACAACTTCCTACTAGTGAGTTGAGTAAAAGTTGCCCAAGTGTGCTATCTGCTTGATATCGAAAAGGATAATTAAAAAAAAAAAATCAGTCTTCTAAGATGTAAATGAGTTCTTTTGTATTCAAATGCAGCCAACTTTAGTTAGCCTTCTAATTTTTAAAGGAAGTGTTATGTGTCTTTTCCTCTTCCCCTCTCTGATTATCCCAAGTGTCTGGGGGTTTTAGAGTAGCCCTTTCAACCATGCCTCCCTCCCCACCACTACCACCACTGTTCTCCAATTCGCAACCATATCTAATGCTTATGGTTCAGAAATCCCATCACACTGGCACACTGCAGATCCAATTCCTGAGTGTGTTTTGGCCTGGTTCCACTTACCAGGCCATCTCACCTCACATCACATTAGGCTGGTACTTACAGCAGCCCTAAGAGGCAAAGGTAGGTTTTCTTTCTATCTTATTTGTGAATATGGCTAGATCTTTACTGTTAGGTGTATCTGTACATCTGAGCGTGCTAGGTAGGAGGGTGCTCTGAGTGAATCAAAGCCTAACCTTGACTAAATGCTGACAATTTTCTCTCTTAAAAACATACTTCCACAGCACTCACCATAGCGCTGTGAATTGTGTAAGACTCTTGAATCACAGACCTGTACCTCTGAAACAAATAATACATTATATGTTAAAAAAAAGAAGAAGATAGTAGGAAGGGGAAAATGAAGGGGGGGAAATCGGAAGGGGAGACGAACCATGAGAGACTATGGACTCTGAGAAACAAACTGAAGATTCTAGAGGGGAGGGGGGTGGGGGGATGGGTTAGCCTGGTGATGGGTATTAAAGAGGGCACGTATTGAATGGAGCACTGGGTGTTATCCGCAAACAATGAATCATGGAACACTACATCAGAAACTAATGATGTAATGTATGGTGATTAACATAATAAAATAAAAAAAATAAAAAATTTAAAAAACAACAAAAAAACAAAAAAATACCCCAAAAAACATACTTCCACAGAGTATAACTTTGAAGCATACATTAGGGAATTAAACTATATTCCAATACCCTAGAACAGGGATGAGAATAAAAGCTTTTTTGATCATTAATATGCTTGAAAAGAGGTAAAAGCTCTACAGTGTTGAGACTTCTAATTCCTGTCAAATGGACCAGGTAATTCAGACTAATCCTGTTAATGAGAATACCTTGAAAAAGTGAATAATATATGTAAAAAATCTTCATGGTATTGAAGTGCTAACATGGCAGTAAAAAATTATGAGTCAAGATTCAATTGCCCAAATTTCTTTTCAAGTCTCTAACTACTACTTCTATTTCCTGGAGTTAGTATCTATTCTATTAATAGTTCAGAGACTGAAGAAACTCCACATTCTGAAATTAAGTTAAAAATAAATAAAAGTATATTTTGTAACAAAAGAAATCACAGAAGAAGAAAAATATTTGAATATTATATACTGTAGTAATGAAAACAGGTTTAGGGCAATAAGGATTAGAAAATGTGATAAGGGGTCAAAATATATACCATCAAATGAAGTATACAGAAAAAGGCTCATGAGTTTTTTAAAATAATATTAACATTAATTAAAATCATTAAGTGAATTATGATAGTAATAAATTTCTATCTTTTGGCTATGAAAGTGATATTAAATTCCATAAAAATTTAATACACACTTGGGAGAAGATATTTGCCAATTATGTGTCATAAGAGGTTAATATCTTGTATGTATTAAGAACTCATGCAACCCAACAGCAAAAAACAAAAAATCCAATTAGAGATTAGATCTGAATAGATGACCACAATGATATTATGACACCTCATACCTATTGGAATGGCTAGTATCAAAAAAGACAAAAAATATAACAAGCGGTGAGGATCTGAAGAAAAGGCAACTTTTGGGCACTGCTGTTGGGAATATAAATTGGTGCAGCCACTACGGAAAACATTATGGAGCTTTCTCAAAAAATTAAAAAATAGAACTATCATATGGATCTACTTCTAATTCTATTTCTGGGTATTTACCCAAAGAAAAGAAAACCACTATCTTGAAAAGATATCTGTACTCCTATGTTCATTGCAGCCTTATTTATACTCGCCAAGACCTGGAAACAACCTAAGTGAGCATGAATGGATGACTGGATAAAGAAAATGTGAGATATATGTACATATATATGTGTATGTATATATATATGTATACACATAAACATATTCATACATACATCACATATATACATGTATACATACATATATGCAATGGGATATTATTCAGCCATTAAAAGAAGAAGGAAATCCTGTCATTTGTGACAACATGCATGGACCTTAAAGGCATTATGCTAAGTAAAATAAGCCAGACAGATAATCAATACTGCATGATATCACTTCCATCTGGAATATTTTAAAAAGAAGAACTCATAGATACAAAGAACAGATTGGTGATTGCTAGAGGCAGGGGGTGGGGGAAATGTGGGTGAAAATGGTCAAAAAATATAAAACTCTATTATAAGATAAGTAAGTCATGGGAATATAACGTATAGCAGAGGACTATAGTTAACAATACTGTATTGTATACTGAAAATTGCTAAAAGAGTAAATCTTAAAAGTTCTCACCACCAGAGGGGCGCCTGGCTGGCCCAGTTGGAAAAGCATGTGACTCTTGATCTTGGGGTCATGAGTTCAAGCCCCACAGTGGGTGTAGAGATGACTTTAAGTAAACAAACAAACAAACAAACTTAAAAAAAAAAGTTCTCACCACAAGAAAAAAAATTAGGGGCACCTCGGTGGTGCAGTTGGCTAAGCATCCGACTCTTGATTTCAGTTCAGGTAGTGATGTCAGGGTCACTGAGATCAAGCCCCATATCAGGCGGGGAGTCTGTTTAAGTTTCTCTCTCTCTGCCCCTCCCCCGCTCTCTTTCTCTCTTAAAAAAAAAAAAATCCTTAAAAAATATTATGTTGTGCACCTACAAATAATACAGCTGACTCTTGAACAACATGGGTTTGAACTGTGCAGGTCCACTTACACATATATTTTTTCCAATAAATACAATGCAGTATTATAAATGTATCTTCTCTTCCCTATGATTTTAATAACACTTTCTTTTCTCTAATTTATTGTAAGAATATGGTATATGATTATTATATTATATATGTATATGATATTATAACATACAAAATGTGTGTTAATTGACTGTTTAATGTTATTTGTAAGGATCCCAGTCAATAGTAGGCTCTTAGTTTTTAGGCTGTTATATGCAGATTTTCAACTCCCATTTTTTATAGCTAAAAAAAAATACATACATATGTAAATAGATATTTTTAAAAATTTAATACATACAGACAGGATTCAAGTAGGGACATTAAGGAATAAAAAGAAAAGTTCATGAACTCTCTTTTCTTGTTATTGCCATGTTCCTAATTTGGCTTTGTGACAGATGGCACGATTGGTCCCAATCCTTCATCCCTGTCTGCATCCCCATCCTTTGCAATTTAATACTGCACTGTGGTTGGGTTATTTTGGTGAGCCAGACTTTTGAGAATATTTTCTCTCGTGTGCTTCTGCCTTCATCATGGGATTAAGCCCAAGGGAGCCTGCTGCAGGAGGAGAGACATGCAGAACAGAGCAGAGTATTTAACTGCGGTTGAAGTCAGCCTCCAGCAGCAGCCAGCCTGCTGTGAGCAAACCCAACCAAGATAAGCAACCTAGGGGCACCTGGGTGGCTCAGTCGTTGGGCGTCTGCCTTCGGCTCGGGTCATGATCCCAGGGTCCTGGGATCGAGCCCCGCATCAGGCTTCCTGCTCAGCGGGAAGCCTGCTTCTCCCTCTCCCACTCCCCCTGCTTGTGTTCCCTCTCTCACTGTGTCTCTCTCTCTGTCAAATAAATAAATAAATAAAATCTTTAAAAAAAAAAAAAAGATAAGCAACCTAGCTGCCCTCCATCTGCCTGGAGAAGTATAAGCATTAAGTGCATGTTGTATGCCATTCAGGTGTCGTGGTTGTCTGTCGGGCAATGTTCTAATGGCAACAGATAATACAGACTTTGTAGGCTTTGGCCAACAACTTTGCAGTTCTTACTTTTTTTGAAAATACCGCCTAATGACAATAACCATTTTTTTTTATGATGTTCAGTTAACCAGCAGACAATAACCATTATTTGACATTTCTTTCTGTCTTCACTCTGGCCTACTGAATCTTAGACTAACGTGACCGTTAACTACTGACCTGGCACAGCCCACAGAAAATCAAGCTCTCACAAGTATGGGAAGCAAGTCAGAAAATGATCTCAAAGGAAAGAAGGAGTGATCCAAATAGTTCAATGCAAGAACGGAGGTAAGAAAGAGTGGAAGGCAGTCTAAGAATCAAGAAAGTAGGTAACCCAGGGCGCCTGGGTGGCTCAGGTGTTAAGCGTCTGCCTTCGGCTCAGGTCATGATCCCAGGGTCCTGGGATCGAGCCCCGCATCGGGCTCCCCGCTCGGCGGGAAGCCTGCTTCTCCCTCTCCCACTCCCCCCTGCTTGTGTTCCCTCTCTCGCTGTGTCTCTCTCTGTCAAATAAATAAATAAAATCTTTATAAAAAAAAAAAAAAAGAAAGTAGGTAACCCAAAGGGCTCAGTGTATTTGTATTATAGCTAAAGTGCATTTGGGCTGAAGAATCTACTGACATGTTTCATATATTTGCACTTAATATAAAAACTCTTTCAAGTGATTTCACATTTTTAAAAACCTTTTATTATTTTAATGTTAATAATATAGATTATTACCATATGATATTATATGGAGCAGTATCCAGGTAGATGACATTTAAATCTGCATTAAATAATCTGTTTAAAACTAAAAAAGTTGAACCCATGTGTCTATCATCATTTAAATATCACACATGTAGGTTTTCTTCCACTATAGGAATGTCAAGTCTCCAAACTGCTTAAGAAATTACACAAAGAATAAAGGGTATATTTATAAAGCTTAAAACAAAACAAAACAAAACAAAAAACCAAAAACCCTACTGCCATCTAGTACTACTGACCTCACACACAGCTACTGACCTGCATTAAAGTTGAAACCTCCCTTTAAATGTCATTCCTATTATTGTTTCCATTTAAATGGTCTGCAACCTAATTAAATGCCAATCTACTTTCTCACAGTTTATAACATTTGACATTTACACCAAGATTCTAGATGTCATCCCCTGAAACCATCAGATAATAGTTATTGTTGGTAAATGTCCTCACAGTTTACCTTTTAAAAGGACTACTTATTAGTATATTTGCCTATAATTTTGACATCACAAGTTTACAAGCCTATAAAGCTTTATAAAGGTACCACAATAACTCTTATATACTAATATTTTAATTTCATTTTAATATACAGAGCACAAGGAAAACATTGATTCAAACTTACAATAGCAAGGTCTAATAACATTTTCTTCTAAAGGTCACATTTCAGAACTATACGAACAAATTACCAATACATAACCATTAAATCAGTTTGTTCAGTTCAATCATAAAATATATATATCTGCAGGTATGTATTTTGAACATAAAATTCTACTTAGCAAATTATATATAACTTCACAACTCCTGTCAAAACAAGTGAATGAGAACTTTTAAATAAAGACAGTCTAAAAAACACTGATCTCTTGTTCACAAAAGGCCACCTAGGAGGCTGATATTCACATTACACACTAGATTAAATACATACTAGAGGCAGTAAACCCTTACATATGAGAATTCAAGGTTAAATCTCTGTTTTTTTCTAAACGAAACTACTAAACCATCTAAATATCTGCTATGCTCTGAATGTCTGTATCCTTCCCACTCATCCCACCCCTGAATTATACCTTGAAACCTAATGCCCAAGAAGATGGGGCCTTTGGGAGGTGCTTAGGTCATGAGAGGGGAGCACTCTGAATGGGATTAGTGCCCTCATACAAGAGGCTTGAAAGAGCCCCCTTGCCCCCTGGCCTGGGAGGTCAGAGGGAGAAGACAGCCGTCAGTGACCTAGTGAAGGGCCCGCACCAGACACCGAACCTGCTGCTGTCCTGGTCTTGGACTCTGCAGGCTCCAGAACTGTGAGAAATACATCAATGCTGCTTGTAAGTCACCCAGCTGGTATCACTTTATTATGAACCAAGACACTAACCATTAAGGCCACAGAAGTTAAATAAGCTATAATACATCTATAAAATATATCATGCATGTATTAAAGTAGATTTAGATCTCTATCTCATGTTGTAAAGTAAACAAGGGAACAAGTAAATCACAAAACAATCCTACTTTTCTCAAATAAAAAACAATGTATTTGTGTTGAGGCACAATACAGTTTAAAGCATGGTCTAGAGTCAAATCTGAGTTTAAATGCTTAGTTTCAACACTTGCTAGCTAGCTTTCTACTGTCAGCAGTCTGTTTGGGGCATGCTATTAACTTTCCTTGGCCTCCATTTCCATCTTCTGTAGTGGCAGATACGGATACTGCCATTTCATAGGGCTCTTGTGAAGTACGTGACGTAAGACACATAACGGCTTTGGCATCATCCAAGCCGCTATAACTGGTTGATAACTGTTGTTATTGTTATGGCCCTGACCTAACCTCAAGCAATGAATTCTCTGGTGCCATTTAAGAGTCAGAGAAAAGAACTTAAGAATTTGTCCCTATAGAGTTTTAGGTTTGTATGACATCTAATTTTGCTGATTAATAACAGAAAATAACACATGTGTAATGATAAAATCTCAGATTATTACAAGCATATACACGTACTACATACATATAATTTGTATGTTATACTCTACCAAATCCTAGAATATTAAAACAATGAGGGTAAAAAGAAATAACATTGCTTTTCTAAGCATGTGGAAGAATTTATCTAAATACACAGTGATTGAGATGACCGCAAGAATGGTTCATAGAAGGGATCAACTTGAAAAATCCTTTTATGAGCTTATCTCCTGATAGGAATTAAAGCTATAGTTAAGTATACTAAAATGTTCTGATAGTCAACAAACTTGCACAACTGACCTTTAGGGAAATAAATTTAGGATTCTGAAAAGCTGTTCATTCTACATTTCAGGTTCTATATTTTCAAGTCCCCCTTTTTGAAAACACGTTTGTCTAGAAAATTCTAGCCTTCCTTCATCTCACTGCTTGAACATTCCATTAAGGATCTGATTTCTGTCACTTCCCAACCTTGTGGACTTAAATTTTTCATCTATAAAAAGAATCCTCCATTTATAGAAATATGTCATACCATATATCAAGTCAACATTTCCATTTACAGATAAAGTAGTTATTCTACTTCAAATTCTGTTTCAAGTCTTTCTCCCACCGAAGACTTAATACTGGCTATTTTCCTCTAAATGTTTTCAGTGAAATAATTCTAAAAGAACAGGAATACAGCAAGATCAAAGAATAAAAGACGTCAAATTTAAAAACATAAAGGAGTAACAGAAATAGTATTATTAGCGCAAAATAAGAGATTACTTAAGTCCTTAATCAATAATATATTTTTAAAATAAAGCATATGCTGCTTTTTCTACTCTCAATGCTTAGGCTCTCTTTAGGCACTAAAATCAAAGTTGAAAATGACTTTCTGGCTAGCCTTCAGCATTTTAAGTTTCGTAAGCCTGAGTAATTTAGGTCACAGACTATCTGACCACCAGTATCAATTCAATCAAATGTTTGTTGATATATTTTAATTTTGTCAAAGCCTTTTACCATTAGTGTCTTTTTTTTTTTTTTAAGATTTTTATTTATTTGACAGAGAGCGAAAGCAAGCACAAGGGGGAGTGGCAGGCAGAGGGAGAGGAAGAAGCAGGAGCCCAATGAGGGGCTTGATCCCAGGACCCTGGGATCATGACCTGAACCAAAGGCAGACTGAGCCACCTAGGTGCCCCTACCATTAGTGTCTTAACTGAAGTCACACTTTACCATTACCACTGCCACCTCCTGTAGCAGAAAAGCAAAATATATATTTTTTTTCTTTTTTTTTTGAGGTTGGACCACTGGGCATTTTTTTAAGTTTTATTATGTTATGTTAATCACCATACATTACATCATTAGTTTTTGATGTAGTGTTCCATGATTCATTGTTTGCGTATAACACCCAGTGCTCCATGCAGAACGTGCCCTCTTTAATACCCATCACCAGGCTAACCCGTCCTCCCACCCCCTCCCCTCTAGAACCCTCAGTTAGTTTCTCAGAGTCCATAGTCTCTCATGGTTCGTCTCCCCCTCTGATTTGCCCCCCTTCATTTTTCCCTTCCTACTATCTTCTTCTTTTTTTTTAAAGATTTTATTTATTTATTTGACAGAGAGAGACACAGTGAGAGAGGGAACACAAGCAGGGGGAGTGGGAGAAGGAGAAGCAGGCTTCCCACCGAGCAGGGAGCCCGATGCGGGGCTTTATGTCAGGACCCTAGGATCATGACCTGAGCCGAAGGCAGACACTTAACGACTGAGCCACCCAGGCGCCCCTATCTTCTTTTTTTTAACATATAATGTATTATTTGTTTCAGAGGTACAGGTCTGTGATTCAACAGTCTCACACAACTCACAGCACTTACCATAGCACATACCCTCCCCAGCGTCCATCACCCAGCCGCCCCATCCCTCCTACCCCCCCCCAACTCCAGCAATTCTCAGTTTGTTTCCTGAGATTAAGAATTCCTCATATGAGTGAGGTCATATGATACATGTCTTTATTATACTGAGCAAAAAAAGCAAAATATTTTCTATACATATGCTGGTTCTTCCTTATAATGTTGTTCTCAGGTGGGACTATCTAATGATTTTTTTCCTGACATTTTCAGTAATTACACTACATTCTATTGGATATAATACTGAATTTCATTTGTAGCAACAAACCACGCTTTTAAAAGCAATGAACATCATTAAAAAGCTTTTATTAAAAAAGTTTGAGAGAAAAATTAGTCATCTAATTACCTACGAAGAGCTGCCATGGTCTGTGTATAGGGCCAGTTTTCAATAAACAAAGTTTTAAAAAGCTGCTTCTAAATTGCTTATCAAGGCTACCAGAACAACTGAATGGAAAACAGCACATTAACAGGCAAATAAAATGTGGCCATCCACTGGAACTGAAAGAAGCCACATATGACTGTTCCCACCAAGGATCATTTTATGCAAATTCCTTCAGTTCAATTTGTTACCAACCTACCCTAAAAATCATTCCAGAACCAACTAGAACTACTAGGATATAGGTAAAACCACATTACTTCATTTTATGATGTTTCATCTGGGAGCAGTCAGAGAGGCTAAAGTGAAAAACACAGTTGGTCGCTCCTGTAAAGGCAGCAGAGATGCTCGCACGTGCCTTAAAATTCATCGCAGCACAGCTGAAAATAAACTGAAGCCTCGTTCTTTACATTCAGTTAGCATACATATACACTATTTAAACACGTGTGCTTAACTTTAAAACATTAATACATAAAATTAGGATTATGATTCAGCTAATTATACATTATTTTAAATACAAATAATATTTCAAATAAGATTATTTTAGGGTTAAAATTCCATGTTCTAGGGTTAAAAGCTTCAAAAGTAAATCAACATTTTTTATTACAATTTTAAGCACTTCACTTCCTCTAGCCATTTTTTAATAGTTCAAGTCAAGGGGCTCCTGGGTGGCTCAGTCGTTAAGCGTCTGCCTTCGGCTCAGGTCATGATCCCAGAGTCCTGGGATCGAGCCCCACATCGGGCTCCCTGCTCTGCGGGAAGCCTGCTTCTCCCTCTCCCACTCCCCCTGCTTGTGTTCCTGCTCTTGCTATCTCTTTCTCTGTCAAATAAATAAATAAAATCTTAAAAAAAAAAAAAATAGTTCAAGTCAATTTCACAATAGGTAAACTGCATGAATGATATCTGGGGTGAGTGGTCACAACACAGGGGAATTTTGATCAATCTGAGACATATATATATATATATATATATATATAAATTAGGCCATAAGGTGGTGCAAGCATTTTTTTTAAAAGCCTTATAAAACCTTCCTACATTCTGAAAGGATAACAACGGTAGGAGGGCCATTTTTTAAATAGATCTAACTTTTTGGGGGGTTCAAGTTCATCAGAAAGTTTCAAAATTTCAATAAAGTAAAACCACCAGTATATTAATATTCAGTCAATTCAATACTGATACTTATAGTCAAGTAGAATTAGCAATTTTAAACAAAATCACGAGCTCTAACAGAAGGGTATCACTTACAAGCTGCTCCGATTTTACACCGTACAACTGGACGGTCTTGGCCACATTTTTTGACACGGCTAATGTGAGGTCTGCATCTACAGCAGCTACATTTAGTTCACTGCATAAAACAAAAACAGACTTTAATTATTAGCAACATAGTTCATCAACAAAGAAGAGAACAACATATAAACTGAAACCCAATAAGCAGTGTAGTGATTCTTTTTATAGATTTCACTGATTGCTTCCAAGAATTGGTTGTATTGTTTAATTTTTCCTCCTAAATTCAGCATTAGGAAAAAGTGCTTTGAGATGGTTTGTTAATGACCAGTTTCTCATTAATAAAAGCACATCATGTGTGGGTTCAGGCTGTGATTAAGAGTAAATTGTGTTCAGATTTCTAAAGTAGCACTCTTGTTAATACTGATAAGTGCAATACGAGACACTGCATATCACAGACATCTGCAAGGAAATGACAGCTTTTGAATGGAAATGATGACCTTGGAAGGACATAGGCTAAAAATATAAATTACACATGATACATAAAGATGCTCAGTTTCTGTAGAAATTATGTCAATCCATGCTATTTTGCAGAGTAGCTTTTTAAATATATCAAAAGCATAACAAAAATTTAATTTGAAATTTTAAAATTTGGAGTCTTGAAGTATTCCTTTGCCATACTTATTTTCAACTTTAACACTGGATTGGTTGGGACTGCCAAAAAGAAAAAAAAAAAGTGTTTACAAAGACCATGGAAAAAATACTAGGAGTTAAAAACTGCACAAAAACCCATACACAGGTAGAAAGCAGGAAAAGTAATTATTGTCTCTGAAGTAGCAAAATACATCTTGGCACTTAACAGATTCTCTTTATGAAGAAAGTGAAGGACTTTGAAACAACACTGGTGCATACTGTGTGTGATAAAAATGCCCTTCATAAATAGTGAGACATAACTTTATTAATGCTCACTTTCAAATGCTACTGAATACTGGCAATAACTATGCTTCTTCAAGCTTCATGTTATATTTGATTACAGCATTGCCAAGCTGCCCAGAAGAATGGGAGAGATGCCTCTTTAACATTTCCATAAATAGGTCAAAAGATCAAATTGCAAAAAAAAAAAAAAAAAAAAAAAATCAAACTGAATCCAAGATTGTTCTTGTCACTACTATACCAAACAGATAACAGAGACATTAGAGTAAAAAAATCTAGTCAGGACTTCGGTAAGTCACGATAATTACGGAAAGATTCAAGATCAAGATGTACAGCATGCAAGTCACCAGCTTCAAATCTGCAGTCTAAAACAATCTAGACAGTTCTATACTTTGGTCCTCTATTGCCTAACTACTATTTTTATTTCTCAAAATGTTCATCTACAAATGTACAGACCTACTGTTATGACAACTTGTTAGCTGTGACAGGAACTGAGATAGTCTTAACTGCAAATTCATCTGGGTAAGTGTAAATGTCTAAGGCAACAGTATAATTACATTGTCTGCAAGCATTCAGGTGGCACCTCTATAAGGATACCTTGCCTTTTGAGAGTTTTAAAAGCTGTCACATTCACTTAGAAAGCTCAAAATAGCAAACACAAGTAGGCTAATCAAGATTATAATCCTGTGTATGACATTAAGTACTTTATGGATTTAAGATAATAAACCCTAAGCTCTATGCTTTAACTTCTCAGTTTGTAAAATTATTTTTGTGCTTATTTTACTATATAATATTATTTACTATGGCATAAAAATTAGGTTTACTTTGCATCCTTGACAAGATACAGAATAATTATAATAAGCTATTTTTAGACTGTATTTAAATGGTTTTATTAATTGGAATCTTAAGTACTTACTATATGTGTACTGATTCACTGCAAAACTCTTGATTTAATTGCAGGACTAATTACCTGAATAATTTGAAGTAAATTAAAACATCACTAACAAATGTGGCAGGCATTTTACAGCATGCCACCATATAAAAATACATACCTTGCTATAGTTTTAATGATACCTTCAAGTTCATCTGCCGAAGGAGGATTGCGACCACCAGGGGGAAAAACCAAGTTGATAGGATCAAAGAGTCGAGATAAAGATTTCGATAAATAAGCAGCTTCATAGGGTTGCAGTGAGTCTTTCAAAGCCTTTTCTGGGCTGTGAGGGCAAAATTTATTAAAACTGAATTCAGATTATACAAAACTAAATGCTATTGTATTGGGTTGTAAACACCTTTCTTAAAAACCTATCTTCTTTATAAAACGTTTTTATGAACAAAAAGAAAAAATTCTGTTTAAAATGTATATATTTACAAATACATTTCATAACTAAACATTTATTGAGAACTAAACATTTTTATTTATAAATAAGTCCTATGTATAAATGTAATATAATATATGCCAGTATCTAGTAAGTCTGTCATTTGAAACTAAAAGAATAACAATGTAAAATCTTACTAATTCTAATGGGGCTATGCCTTTGCTTAGGAAATCCAATTTTCAGAGAGTATCAAAGCTTCACGAGAGAGCCAAGTGAGCAGAAACCTGCTCCACTGACTCGACTCTTTCCACCCACAGCCGCCATTTCTCACAGAGCTCCCCGAGAGGGAAGTGCCCAGGGTCTAGGATGTTATCAGCCTTCCAATGCCAAACGAACAGAATGGGGACAAATAAAAAGTGTTTCTCAAAGTGCTGCAATCACATAAATCCTCTCAACTGGAGTTCTAAGCTCATTTGTTTCACCATATTCTTCACAAACTGGAACTTAGCCTACTATACGCATCTTTCTTTCTTAATCTTCCCATGTCTCCAATTACTTGTATTTTCAGTTAGCAGTCCCACTATCAGGTCTTCTACTTTTCCTTTGGCAATTACTATCAAATGTCTACAACCATTATTTCCATCTGCTTTCTTATTCCTATAATTAACTCCGTATCTCCTCACATCGCTCCTGTTTATAATCCCTCTACCAGTCCTTCCATTCTTTTTTTTTTTTTTTAAACAAATCCCCCTTCATTCTAAATGTCAACCTTAAAAACATCTGATTTGCTCCATCGTGTAATTTATGAAACCTGGCTTTTTTCTTTTCCCACCCTTTCTGGTCATCTAATGAGCCCTAGAGGTCACAATGCTCTTGGCTCGTACATCATAATTCCATAGTTATCTCTTAACATTTCTCATTCAATAAGTATTTCCCTCAGCACGTATTTACTGAGAATACTATGTACCAGGCCTTGTTAAGTGCTGGGAAGATGTAGATTACAAGTACTTTACAATGCAGGGAAGAAATGTGCAGGTAAAGTGCTAACTATAGTGATTTCTAGAATAGGTGAAGATAGAATACAATGGGTACAGGGAGGACGGTATCTAAATTTGCCTGAGGCAATCCTCTATTGAAGACCATGCCATCTATTTAAATGTCTTGCTATTTTTGCTCCTGTTATTTACTGACCTTAAGAAGCCTCTTTCCTCTTCTGCAGATATTTCAGTTCTGAATTATAAGTACTAACACTCCTCCTGTCTCTGAATCTGCACTAAAGATCCTTGGTGACTACAATGTCAAAACTGATAACTTTCTGGGGTGCCTGGCTCAGCTGTTAAGCGTCTGCCTTCGGCTCAGATCATGTTCGGCAGGAAGCCTGCTTCTCCCTCTCCCACTCCCCCTGCTTGTGTTCCCTCTCTTGCTGTGTCTCTCTCTGTCAAATAAATAAAATCTTAAAAAAAAATCTTAAAAAAACAAACAGATAACTGTCCTAAAACCCATCCTGTTTGAGAAGTCTGCTCTTATTTTAGCTTTACTAAGGAGCTTCCATATCTGAATAATCATTTTGAACTACTCTTCTAAGATCTCCAAGCTTGAACACAACTTTTCATATCCCCACTGTCCCCATCTCCTTCCCTCCTACAAATACTATTAAGTCTCTACAATTTGCCAGGTAAGTCCTGGGTGTGGGAAATACAGTAGTGAAGTCAAAATTCCCTGTCCTCTTAAACTTTACTAATGAGAAACTTAATGTTGCTAATGAGAAAGACACACACAAAAATAAACACAAATTTTTTAAGTGTTTTAAATATGGAATATGAGAGTCATAAGTTTTAAGAGAAAAATAAAGCAAGCAAGCCAGAAAGAATGTGTTCAGCTGTCTTTCTCTCTGTCTCTTTTTTTTTTTCATCCTATTTTGGATAGGATAAGGCAAGGGCAGGTGACCAACAATACATTCTATACATATTTTATACAGCTGCATTTTAAATCAGGTAAGAGAAAAAAGGAGAAAATACGCATTTGTAGTATCTTTTATTATTCCCTAACTCTCTTTACTGGTGCTCTTTATTTGTGTGTACTTGAATTACCAACTGAGATGACTTGGTTATGAGCCTGAAGAACTTCCTGTACTATTTCTTGCAAGTTAGGTCTGCTAGCAACAAATTCTCTCAGTTTTTGTTTATCTAGGTAAGTCTTTACTTCTCTTCCTTATGAACAACAGCTTTATTGAATATAGGATTGTTGCTTCATAATTTCCTTCTTTGAGCACTTCGAGCCCACCACCTTCTGGTCTCCTTTGTTTCTGCTGAGAAGTCAGCTGTAAATCTTTTGGGGCTCCCTTATAACTGATGAGTAGTTTTTCTTTGCCGGCTATCAAGATGTTCTCCTTGTCTTTCACTTTAAACACTTATACTATGATGTGTCTTGTTTGTGGTCTTTATGAGTTAATCCTACTTGGAGTTTGTTGAGCTTCGTGGGTGTGTAGGTTATTTTTCAATAAATTTGGGAAGTTTTCAGCCATTATGTCTTTGAATATTTTTTCTTCTCCTTTCTCTCTCTCCTCTTATTGTGGCACTCCCATTACATGTGTGTTGGTATGTTTAATGGTGCCATACATTTCTCTGAGGCTCTGTTCATTTTTTTTTTCATTTCTTCCTATCTGTTTTTAGGCCTACATTAAGTCTAGTTTCCAGTTGGCTAATTTTATAAATGCTAGTTCAAATCTATTGTTGAGTCCCTCTAGTGATTTTTAAAATTTTAGTGACAACTATTCAACTGCAGCACTTCCATTTGATTCTTTTTTATAATTTTCATCTTTGTATTGATATTGTCCATTTGATGCAACATGGTCATCATATAGTCCTTTACTTAATCATGCTTTCTTTTACTTCTGTGAACATATTTCTAATGGCTAATTTGAAGTCTTATTCTATTAAATCTGATGTTTGGTCACTCTCACAGTCTCTGTTGCTTGTTTTTTTGTTTTTTGTTTTCCCCTCAGTGTATGGGTCATACTGTTATATTTCTTTGTATGCTTCATTATTTTTGTTAGAAACTGGACATTTCAGATAATACATTATTGCAACTCTGGGTACTAGATTTCCGCACCTTGGGGCTTGTTTAGTGACTGGCTAGATTATTTTAGTGAAGTCTATTTCTCCCCCAGTGTGAAACCTTTGTCAGAGAGGCATAGCTTTGCGTATGCCCACAGTCACCCAGGGAAAACGGTGGTACTAACAGGGTTCTGTCTCCTCTCTTTCCTGGACCACACTCCTTTTTAATTTTAAGGAAAGCACAAAATACAAAACAGAAGTTCTACCTCCTGGAGATAAACCACTATCACCATTTGCTGTGTATACTTCCAGACCTTTTTAGGGGCCAGAATATGGATTTAAAAATAAAAAATAGAATGGTACTATATATTGTATTTTATATAATATTAAAAAAACTTACTAGATCTTTGTAGATCAAGAAATGAGTTAAGTTCTCTTGCCCCTCTTCCATTATCTTACCTAATTTCCATGTTTAGCATAAAAGAGTTATTGAAGAGAAAAATGTAGTCTCATTCTATCTTCCCAGCCTACAGCCATGCCATTTATTTTGCCAGTGAAAACTTCTACATCCTATATTTCACTAGCCAGGACTTCTTACTATGGTGGATACAATTTAAGTATTTAGAAAAATAAAAACTGAAAGAGAAACATTTATATCCACCCAGCATTTTTTTACAAAGTAGGTGGTAAGAATCTGCTGTTACCTGAGTCAGCCTTGTCCAGTAAATGATTCTAGTGTTAAAAGAAAATGTGCAAGCCAATCAATTGATTTGTTGTTCAAAGAGAAATGTGAAAATAATATTCTTTTTCAACTAAGGAGGGAAGTTGGCTGGTTTAAACTTACTGACATGGTATACTGTTTTCCAAAGTTGCACCTAACTATGGCTACATACACTGTACTTTATGAGTAAGCTAAGAGATTTCAGGTTTAATTGTGACTATACTCAGTTTTTTCCTACCAGACTGAGAAGCTATCCCATCATAAGATTTATTTCCCTTACAGTTCCTGAACACACCAGCTACTTTTATATCATATTTATGCCAGTGGTCCATCAATAATGATACTATCTGATGTAATTACAGGTATATTACCAATTAAAAGATAGTGACCACATATGCTCATCTCCTAGCTTCTACTCACCCTACTTGGTGCTGTACTTTACATCAGATTCCAGTTAAGAACTAGGCTGCTCAACTAAGGATCAAGTCTGACTTTTTCCTTTAAGTATTGCAAAGTCTTCTATGGTATACATATAAAACATGATCATTACAAATATATAGAAGATTAGCATATCCCCATTTTCTAATTTATAATAAAAACAGAAGACAAAATCCTTATCATGACAGCAAACAGATTTGATTAAACAAACATACTCATAATCTGGCTTTTTTGGTATGAATATGTCTTGTGTATCATCTTCCATGTGTTGTAGGTCAACATAGAGGTCTGTAGTTCCACTCGCATTAAACTTTCCTTGAATATTTTGGCTGTATTGTTGAAGACGCTTCCATAAGTCATTATAAAGACGTAATAATTTAGGGTATTCTCCTTCGAATGCCTGTTTCAAAAACATAGAAGCTGCCAAGCAAAATAATAACATGGATAAGAAAATAAAATAAAATGTGGCAGATAAATTTTCTTTTGTATATGTTGATGCTACAAATAGCCTATAGTAAAGGACAAACCAAAGATATATTCTAATGAGGCTTTTTTAAATAATGCTAGTAAAAGTAATTTTCCTCCTATTCACTGCATTTGATATGTGAAACACATATTCCGAAGCCTAATCTATAAGAAAACAGACAAATCAACAATTACAATTGAAGATTTCAATTCCTTCTCTCCAATAACTGATAAAACAAGTACACAGAAAATCAGTAAGCATATAGAAAATCTAAACAATACCCAAATTCACTTAATTGACATTATATAATACTTCATTCAAAACAGCAAGGCACACATTTTGAAGTGGAATATCAAGATCAACAATATTTGATGCCATAAAACAGTATGAATAGATGTAAAAACTTTCAAGTTATACAAAGTATGTTCTAGATTAGGAATCAGTAATAGAAAGAGATCTTTAAAAATCCTGGATAAATACCCAGAAGTAGAATTGCCAGATCATATGATAGTTCTATTTTTAATTTTTTTGAGGAACCTCCATAATATTTCCACAGTGGCTGCACCAATTTACATTCCCATCAACAGTGTACGAGGGTTCCTTTTTCTCCACATCCTAATCACTTGTTATTTTTTGTTTTTGTGATTCTAGTCATTCTGACAGATGTGAGGTAATAGCTCACTGTGGTTTTGATTTGCATTCCCCTGATGGTTAATGATGCTGAGCATCTTTTCATGTACCTGTTGGTATGTCTTCTTTGGAAAAATGTCTATTCAGGTCCTCTGCCCATGTTTAATCAGGTTCTTTGTTTTTGTTTTTGGTGGAGTTTTTTTGGGTGCTGAGTTGTATGAGTTCTTTATATATATTGGATAGTAACCCCTTACCAGATATATCATTTGCAAATATCCTCTCCCATTCAGAACTTTTTAAAACACAGAGAAGCCCTATTTAAGATAAGCAGACATTAAAATGCAACTTTTGAATGGAAAATTTGATCAAAGCTAAAACATTAAGTTTTGAATGGAGAATCAGACTTAAAAAAACAAAAACAAAAACAACCACCTGAGGTTACCCCTTGTGCAAACTATATATCCGTATAATTAGGACAGAATAATTGCCTGCCTATATCTGGCTATGATCACTAGGAGGTTTCCTAGTTGTGTTTTTCTATAATAGCAGCAACACAAAGTTACAGAATCCACCAACTGGGTATGAATTCTATCCTACAATCATCCCTTTTAGCAGGAATATAAAGCACACATATTCTCTTCCAACCTAACTAGCTAATCTTGAATCCACTTACAATATGAAAATGACCACCCTTGTTATCTCACAGAAAAAAGTAAAGGTCACCCCAAAAAATCCCTTCAACTTCTTACCCTCCATCCCCTATAAATGTTTCTAGTTTTCAGCCCTCTTCACAGAATCAAGTATGCATTCCATAGAACACACACAACAGTCTGAGAATAACAGTAATAATACTATCATCAGTAACATGCTTACTTAAAAGAGTTCATGGGATTTTGGGGGGAATTCTCATTGTCCTTTCAATATATCCCAATAGGGCTAGAAAACCAACTACTATAAAGTAGTCAAATGAAAGAGTGCCTCTCCATGTGGTTTTGCCACCAACTGGACAAACATCTGCATTAAGATTTTCCATTTTACTTTTGATCTTTAGTAATTTCTTCTTTCATTTTCATTCTTTATAACTACATAAAATATTTATAGGACTTTGAAGTTAAATCTACACAACAAAGTAGGTTCAAAGAAGTCTAGCTTTTATCCCTGGTCTCCCCTAATGTATTCTTCACAGATACCCTCCCCCTCCCCCACTCCTGCTATTGGTAATCATTTTCTGGATTTTATGGTTCATTCTTCCATTTCTTAAAAATATAAGCCAAAATGTATATTTATACCACTCCCTATCTTAGGTAAACAATAGCACACTGCACACATATTTCTCCACTTTTTTAACTTAATGTATCTTGGAGATCGTTCCATAGTAGCATATAAAGCTATTCCTCATTCCTTTTTTTTTGGCCTCTCATTCTTTTTAAATAGCTGCATGGCATTCCATTCTATAGACACATCACAGTTTGTTTAATCACCTAAGTGATGAACATTTGGGCTACTTCCAGTATTTTTCTATTCCAAATAATGATCCAATGAATAGTCTTGTGAATACGTCTTTTTATAGTTTTGCTAATGTGTCTATGAAATAGATCCTTAGAAGCAGAATTGCTGAGTAAAAAAGCAAATGCTTATATGACTTTCTTAGATACTATGAACTCCCCTCCAATAAAGTCTGTATTTGAATTCACAATGTGTGAGGAGTGACATTTCTCCACAGGCTTATCAACAGAGTGTGTTTTTAAACTTTTAAAAATTTTTTTGCTCATTTGATAGATGAGAAATGGTGTCTCTATTTACTTTAATTTTGCATTTCTCGGTTCATGGGGGGACACTGAACATCTTTTCCAAATAAAAGGTATCTATATTTTTTTTTCTTTAGGGTTGTTGGTCTTTTTCATCTCATTTTAGCAGCTTTTTATATTAGGGAAACTAGCTTCTTTTCTTTGATGTAAGTTATGTTTTTCAAGTTTGTCACTTGTCTTTTTATTTTGCTTAAGATTTTTTCCTGCCATGTAAAATTTTTAATATAATCAAATCATCAATCTTTTCATAATTGCTTCTAGATGTTAGATCAGTTAGAGAAGTTTTCCCTATTCCTAGCTTACTCACTAATGTTTTCTTCCAGCCCTCGAATGTTTCATAGTTTACATTTAATTCTTTGATCCATTTGGACTTTATCCTGATACTTGAGGTAAATTGGGGATTTTTTTCCTCTGAACTCTTTATTTCACTCCACTCTTCAATTCTGAGCGCTTTATCCATTTCCGTAACTACTGGGTCATATTTGTGCATTCAACAAATCCTCATGGAGGATTTAATTAAATATCTTAGTCTCATGTTTGTTTTCTTCTTTCACCTCAATGAAAACTGCTTCATATTTTATAACTGATGACATACAATGTTCATTGCAAAGGAACAAATACATAAAGATATAAATAAAAAGGTAAAAATTATTTGATATTCTATTATCCTATGATAATCACCCCAACATTTTTGTACCATCCTTTCATGTCCCTGTTTATCATACATACATACAAACTGTTGTTTTCTAAAAGTACTTCACATTAGGATCTCATTTAGCTTTTAAGTGCTTACTATTTTTTTAATGAAAGGTTTTTTTTTTCCCTGGTTAAGTGTCCGAATCTTTTTTTTTTTTAAAGATTTTATTTATTTATTTGACAGAGAGAGACAGCAAGAGAGGGAACACAAGCAAGCGGAGTGGGAGAGGGAGAAGCAGGCTTCCCGCTGAGCAGGGAGCCCAACGCGGGGCTCAATCCCAGGACCCTGGGATCATGACCTGAGCTGAAGGCAGACGCTCAATGACAGAGCCACCCAGGCGCCCCACTGAAAGGTATTTTTATTTTTAGTTTTTCTCCTCAGATTTCCTCCTAATTCTTAAAGCCTTTAAATATTAATTTAACACTTTAGGCATCCATTTCAACAGAATGTCAAATGTAATGAGCACTGTGCTTTGTGATAAGAATGTAGTATGGAACAGAGGTACACAGATAAGCTTTTTCTAGAGCGTGGCAGAAGATACAGACAAGCAAGGAGGTGAGCCATTATGAAACAGTGGGTAATTACTAAAGTTGGGGATATATAAGAGCTTTATAGGAGCAGACAGAGGATGTCATACCCATATCTGAGCATGTGTATGGGTAGGGAGACATCAAGGAACACTTCATTTCTAAACTGAGATTCGGAAAACGAATATGAGTTATCCAGATGAAGGGGAGGAAATAGACATGTGTTTCAGGTATTTGTAAAACTGAGAAGCAAGAGGATGATCCAATCACAAACTGAAACTCCAATACAGAGACAAAAAATTAGAAAGGAAAAAAAAAATGAGCGCTGATAAGAAGGGACCAGAAAAGTCATGTTGGGAATGTATCCTGGGAGTAATGGGGGAAGAAGAGTGGAGGCCAGACCAGGGCTCCCACCGTAACAATTAAAGAAGCCATATACATTTTTATAAATTCAAGTTTGTACCAAGCCGAGAACCTCTGCTAGAGAAGAAACTAGCAGAGCGTTTAGTGGTTCATGGGACTGGAGTAAAAATTTTGAAACTTAAGGGCTCTCATCCCTAGTGTCCCATTTTAGATTTTACTTAGCTATGGACCTGCAAGGGTAGCCGGGGAACTAGGTCTAAAACTTCAAAGGTCAGAGGTAAACTATCCTTCTTATCTGTGGAAACATATAGGAAACAAAGGCCAGCTGAGAGGAGAGAACATGCAACACAAGCAGGTCTTCCTTCCCATGAAGACATTCACCAGATTCTGAAGTTTCATGAAGCACAAGGCTGAAGAGCCTTGTCTGGAAACCTCTGAATGGCAGAGCTAGATCAAACTCGGGATTTCAGGGCTGAGGAGACAAAGACCCTCCAACCTCTCAATTAAAAGCCTGGGAGAAGTATGCCCAAGAAAAAGAAAAATTAGAGACAGATTGAGTCTTATTAAAACTGCAACTACCCCAATCCAACCCAGTCCTAGAATGAATTGAAATGATCAACATACATATGTACAACTGCCAAAGGGGGAGAAAAGAGATCAGTAAAATGCTTCAGAATATGTGAATAAAATCTTATGAATGAATAAGGCAGACCGTTCCATAGAAATGAACAGAAACTTTGAAAAACAGTATCTAAATAGCCTATAAATATGTGGAAAAAATGAATATCATTAATCATTAGGGAAATAAAATTAAGACTGCAATGTGATTTGACTAAATGTCCACCAGAATGGTTAAAGAAAAAAAACACAAACAATACCAAGTGTTAACAAGGATATGAGAAAAAGTGGACTGCCAAGGAGAGTTTAAATTGGTGCAACATTTGAAAACTCTGGCAGTAACTATTCAAGCTGACCACATATAAACTCTATTACATACTATATTAGTTTCCATATCTGCTATAACAAATTACCACAAATTTGGTGGTTTAATACAACATGAATGTATTATCTTACAGATCTGGAGATCAGAAGTACAAAATTGGTCTAAGCCAAAATCAAGTTATCAGCAGAGCTGTGTTCCTTCTGAAGGTCCTAAAGGATTTTTTCCTTGACTTCTCCACCTGCCCCCACCGCTTGGCTTGTGGGCCCCTTCCAGCGATTGTATTACAAACTCCAGCTTCTGTTTCCATAATCACATCTCCTCCTCTGACTCTTCTGCCCCTCTCTTACCCTTCTAAAGGCATCTGTGACTATACTGGGCCCACCCGGATGATCCAGGACAATCCTTCCATCTCAAGATCCTTAAATCACATCTGTAAAATCCCTTTTGCCATGTAAGGTAACACATGCAAATCTCTATAAGGCATATAATTCTGTCTACTACGTGTACCTATTTTCCATTCCCAGGTTTATTCCCAGTAAAAATGGACAGAATTGTCATAGTAACTTTACTTAAAATAGCTCAAAATGGGAAACAACCCAAATGCTCATCAATAATATGGTGGAACATTTTACAACGCTGAGAATGACCTACCAGTGCACATAACAATGTAGAGGATTCTTAGAAACATGCTGAGCGAGAGACATCAGATGGCAAATGAAAGAGTACAAACTGGATAATTTTATCTGTATAAAATAATATTTTTTTAAAAACTCTATGTCATTAGAAATGAGTGAATACTCTTTTATAGGAGAAGGGCAGGCAAAACTAGGAGACTTGAGGGGAGCTCCTGGGTCAGGTAATACTTTGTTTCTTGATCTTGATTCTGTTCTTCATCTTGGTTACACAGCTATATTAAGATTTGAAAAATTCATTTAGGTGTATTATGATACTCATACTTTTTTCTTTGTGAGTCTTATACTATAATAAATGATATTTTAAGAGTAATCAGGGGGCGCCTGGGTGGCTCAGTCGATTAAGTGTCCAACTCTTGATTTCAGCACAGGTTGTGATCTCAGGGTTGAGGGACCAGGCCCCATGTTGGGCTCCTTGTTCAGGGCAGTGTCTGCTTGTCCCTCTCCCTTTGCCCCTCCCCCCCCACCTGCTCACGTGCTCTATCTCTAAAATAAATAAATAAAATCTTTAAAAAAAAAAAGAGTAACAGGGAGTCAATGAAAACTTTTTAATCTTTTTAAATTTATTTTTTTCAGTTTTATTGAGATACAATTGACTTATAACATTGTATTAGTTCAAGGTGTACAATATAATGACCTGATATATGTATTGGTTTTATTGGTTATGTGTATAACCAATCAAAGATTTTTATCAGAGAATTACATGATCAAATTGTCCCTGCAAAGAAAGTCTCCAAAAACTTATTTGATGGCTAAGACTCACCTTCCTCTAGGTTCTTTAAAATTCTAGTACTTTCTTAAGAAAAGACTCAAGTTCTCAACAACAGTTATTTCTCTTTTTAAGCAAACTCCAAGTTTTTGTCTTTATATGCTAAACAGAGGGTACTTAGGATGGTACCTTATAAACCCATTAGAACTCTACAGTGAAGGAGTGCTTCAATCGCAGGGATCAAAATTCTAAAAGGTACTCTACACCACACACAAAAATAGACTCCAAATGGTTGAAAGACCTCAATGTGAGACAGGAGTCCATCAAAATCCTAAAGGAGAACACAGGCAGCAACCTCTTCGACCTTAGCCGCAGCAACTTCTTCCTAGAAACATCGCCAAAGGCAAGGGAAGCAAGGGCAAAAATGAACTATTGGGACTTCATCAAGATCAAAAGCTTTTGCAAAGCAAAGGAAACAGTCAACAAAACCAAAAGACAACTGACAGAATGGGAGAAGATATTTGCAAATGACATATCAGATAAAGGGCTAGTATCCAAAATCTATAAAGAACTCATCAAACTCAACACCAAAAGAACAAAGAATCCAATCAAGAAATGGGCAGAAGACATGAACAGACATTTTTCCAAAGAAGACATCCAAA